>NC_134012.1:5584852-5894558 GCF_047716275.1 Strix uralensis | reverse complement strand
ATACTGAACAATTCCGTTTAAGGGTGGAGAGGGAGAACATTGTAGTAGGCATGACTTTTCAGGTAGGACAATGTCCTTATACTTTACCCAAGCAACAATACTATATATTTTATTAAATGCTTTTAGGTGAAATATCATTTCCTGCAGGTGAGAAATGAATAATCACAAACGGCACATGGTCTTCCTTCTATTATTTTGTGTCATGTGAGATTGCTTTGAATTTTCAGAACTACCATTCTATCTGTTTCTTGGGCTTCTGGCTAGACCAATCATTCCTTTCTAATGTTTTTGTTTTGTTTGTTCATTTTTTTTTCTTTTCCTCCACACATCCAAGACTACACTCCTAAGACATCATTTGAAAAAAACATATTAGAGTAAAAAGACACAGGTCTTACTATGGACCAGTAACTTCATGATATTGCAAGGACAATTCTCAGCTGAAACATAAAATCAGCTCCTAAAATCAGGAAGGACACATTTTCTAACACCTATTTTCATAACAGCTACGAAAATAAATTCACCTCAGCGTATCTTTGTCTTAAACCTTTGTCTCATTCTTTTCTTCACCATAATCACTGTTTCTGGAATATCATATTAACTTAGAGTTTAAATTTAAATTATCTGCTCCAACACTACTTTCCTCTTCTTCAGTATATTATTTCTTTTTTCTTTCCTCTGATTACACCACTTAGGAAGAAAAATTATTTGTGATGAAAAAAATCCATTTACATCAGTAAGAAATAGTCACAGATCCATAGTTCATGAAAAAAGAGAAATAATGAATACTGAAATTATTTTACTTCAGGGTGGAAGATTTATCAGAGTATTTCTTTGCATTGGATGCCATTTCATCCATTATAATGTATATATTATTTGCTGGATTGTTTCATTACATGCTAAAATTAATTGTCTCCCATCTGGTGTGGCCAAAACATCATGAAACACTTGAGTGTACTCATGGCCAAAATATATTATAATAGTAGTGTGTTGAAATGATGTCTGTGATTTTAACAAAATAAACACAATTCAGGTGTTCTATTCCAGGTCTTTCCAGAATAGTTATTTCATCATAATCACTTCACTGTAATTTTATCCTTCATGTCATACTCCCTATTTGTTTTTCAATCCATTCTGTTGCCATACATTTTGAACGCAAGCTTGTTGAGATAAGGAAGATGCTGTTACTGTACTTTTTCATTACAAGTATAAAGTGCCTAGTACACTGTAGCTTGCATCTCTGCAAAGAGGTACAAATGAAATATGAGCAACTGCTAGATGAAATAGAAAAAGTGATTACATGCAGAAAATGTGCAAAAATGTTGCTTCATTTGCATTAACAGTCATAATTTGAAAAAGCTCAAACTGCTGTAGTTCAGTCCTTAGTCTTGAATATGGCACAATGTAAGATTGTATTTAATGTACACCTAAAAAGGACTTACGACAGGCACTTAGAATGATGGCATAAAATTAAAAGAAAATGCTAACATTTTTGACAATTTCTACTAATCAAATCTGATACACTGAATCTTATTTTTGCTGGGAGCAGGTTTAAATATGCTCAAATTCATTATCATAAACAAAATTTCATCTGCATCCTCAGGCTTAGTGATTTTTAATAGCCAAGTGTTTCAGAAGTTTCCTTCTGTTCTCATTCCCTCAAATTTTTCTGTACTCTCATACTAAATCCTTGAAGAATCCCTGCCTATTTTTTTCCTGACTCAACTCTGTCAGGTGGCTGCTATGTTCATATAGGAACTGTATGTATGTGAGATGTAAAATTCTCTAATGTTCACAACTCTGCAGAAGGGAAAACTGTAGTAGAAAATGTTCGTCTTAGACTAACTGACTCTGAATTTGGATTACATTAGAATTTGTCTGTTGAAGTCATATGTCTTTATTAAGTATTATCTGCAGTGAATGAAGGAATTATTCTAGACCAAGTAGGAATGGATTTTGGTGGTGAATTAACCAGATCTATTTCAGATCTCTCTGCCCAGTTTCAGTATGTGCTCCAGGCATGGAAATGTTGAAATTTTTAACTAAATTGACCAAAGTAATTTTACAAATGGTCAGAAAAGATTATTTTTTCCTCTTAAATTACTATCATCAGAAGTATCCAAACTTGTGAAAAGTCATAGTAATAATAATTTAAAAAAATCAGATAGAATTGTGGTGAAGAAAATTTCAACAAATTGAAATTTGCAACCATGAGGAACAGGAGCTGGCACAGTTTTTTACTTCTCTGCCTTGACTGCAGCCAGCATGGACTCTCACAGATCAGATGATGCAAACTGTTATAGAAGACATTTGCTGAGGAACCTTATAGGAGTCATAACAACACATGACAGTAGACACAAGTAAATGTGAGATCATTATTTTGAGTAGGTGCAAATAAACCTTGCCCCCAAAAAAGAGGTGCCAGTTTTTGGCATAATGTGTGAAATTCATTTCATTATGATGCTTGTGATGATTATATAGGTTCTGCTGAGGACTGGTTTATCTTGAGAACCCATTTGAGTTCCCATGAGCTGGGATATAAGGAACTGTTAGCTGATATTGGCCTGAAAAATAGTATGTAGTCACAGCCAATAAAGAAATGACTACAGGGAACAACTTTTTAGAGGATTAGGTCTCAGATTGTTTAGACTTCATCACTGACATCTTGATCTATATAGTTTTTAAGTAGCATAAAAACTCCAACACTTTTTCCTGAATAATCATCTCAACCCTCATCACAAGAGATTTTTACCAAGTGTCTGTAATTATGTAACTGAAATGTAACCAAGTTCAGTACTATGTTTTTTCAGATTTTTTTTTTTTTTTCAAAGGGGACAACCATTAGTAAGAAATGTACCTCTCTTTTGTACCAATAAAATCTTAGTAAATTAAAAAAATGAGCCTTAATTTGAACTGATGGGAGGGTAGAATCTGTTGATATAAATATCCACAGATGAAACTTAATCTTCAAATAGATTAATATCAAATTGCACACATTTTATTTGAATGGTTGGTAAACTAGACTTTGAGATGGTAAAAAGTGAGTGATTGCAATGGATTCTACATAAAAGGAACTGTTGTATCTAAATAGGTCAGAAACCTATGGAGAAAAAGCAAGAACAGACCACAAACAGTAGAAAGAATGACAAAGGGAGAAAGTTTTACAAATTATGATTCCCTCAGTAGATTCCAATCTGAACAATTAATACTGGTAGAAAGAATGGAAGCTGAACTGAAAGTCATACTTTATCTCCAGAGACAAAGCAGACTCTGTCAAGTATTTCTTCTTTCTACCTGTGTTTAATGATATGCTGATGTATTCATACACATGCCTGAAGATCTGGAAAGTGATGAACAGATATGGCATCAAGATATGCATTAAACAAAAGAGAGTATCTTAATGTTCTTTTTCTATGATAACATTACAAGCTAGAACACATATTTCAATTTAATTCTTCCAGGTGTTCAAGAATGAAAAATTGGTTTTGGATCTGCATTGAGAAGAGCTAGTGAATAATCAGGAAGAGCATAAAATGCACTGAAATTAGTGGTTAACACAGGAGATTTTGGTAATTTTTATAGTCTTTAGGGTAGCATGTCAGTTACCATTCCACCTCACCAGCCACAATAATCTTTCCTCACACTAAGGCTCTCTGGGGAAGGGTTGGAATTGCCTAATAGAGTCTTATGACTTAATGATATCTTTAGCTGTTTTTAAAGAACACTGTGTTGTCATATTCCTTCCCTGAAGATGCTTGTGCGTGCTGAACAGGAAAAGAACACCTCCGTGGAGCCGAAGCATGTAGCTGACATTACCTGAAGGCTATTAAAACCACTCTCGCACGCGTTCCACTGAATCTAACCCTTTCTTTTTGCTAAGAGTTGACAGAACTACTACATCAGAAAATTGCCATGACATTGTACCATCATTTATGAATAAAATATATATACTAAGCAACATTTAAAACAGGGTAGCTTAAGCCCCCCCTCCACCCAGCTATTATTTTAGTTTGTCATCCTACAATTTTGTCTGAAATATATGTCCTGTAGTCAATTATAAATAAAAACTGTCTTATAAATAATGTTTTACAGCTTATTGCAACCAATAAAGAACCGCACATAATGTTTTGATGTCTTCCAAAAATGAACTATGACACATTAACATGAAATCTATTTTTTTCATTTCCCATTCTAAAAGTTTATACACAGTTCTTTTTTCTCACCCTTCAGTTAAACCTAAAGCTTTTGCATCATTTCTGTTTCTGCTAGTGATTTATCCAGGCATATAGCCATTGTACCATAGCCATCTAAGCAACAATAAAACACAAATCTAAGCAATAAGGACATTTCACTACCCAATATCTGGGTTATTTTGATATTAACTGTACAAGTGTAACGCTGCTTATGAAATGCATCCTTGGTATTTTAAAGCAGGCTGTGATTTCCACTTTCATCCATAGATAACTGATCTACTAATCATGACCCAAATATGCAGAAAACAACGTGCTCATGAGTTACTTCTATGTGCAACTAGAGAAAGCTAAATATGCAAAGTAGTCATAGATATGGTGCTATGATTTTCAACAATTCTAAATGGCTGCATTCAGCTTTGATTCACGATTATTTTGGGATAATAGAAATATCATAGTGTATATAATCACATACATACCAGAACAATTTTTTACGTGAATACTTGCAATGAAATACTCCTTTGTCTTTGATTTTTTTTTACTGAATGGTTTTATTAGCATCTTTAGAATAGAATATTTTTAGTAGAATGTCCTAAATGAAAGGATTAGAAAACTCACAGGAAGTGAATTCTGAATTAGAATTTCAAGATACCAAATCAGAAGTCTGGCTCAGGACAGACTTTAATCTTTTAATCTTTGAAGGAAAAAGTTCATTTTTTTCCTGATAACAATCATTAGTTTACAATTTATCTGCAGATGAATATTAAATATTATTCTGATAAAAACTTTAAATGACTAATAAAGTTAATTTTCTTGGAAATTCAATTTTCTTTATGATGTAATATTTTCTTCTCTATTAATGACTTTTTTTCTCCCTTTATGTAGAAAAACAGCATTATATGATTTAGTTGCTTGATTTTTAAAATCTTTATGTTAGTATGTACAAGGTATGCAAATACATCAAGGTCATTTTAGTTCTGAAGGTTTCTGCAATTTTGGGACATCCACAGCAATTATTATAAGCTTATCCAGTGTCTCCTTTTCCCCTAGATGTGCCAATTTGTTACCAGTTTTTCTCCATTTCTCTTGCAGATATGGACACTGTATTGTGTTCCTGATAAAATGTTTCAAAGCATTTACACATTTTGCAGCTTTAGTTATTTCTTTGTTTGAAATAGAAAGCCTGAGAATGTGTTCAAAAGCTGGAAGAAAAAAAAACAAAAACAACCAACCGACAGATAGATCTGATTCAAAGGTTACTTTTCAAAGTATATTGAACTCTTGAATTATCCATCTTCTATTTTTTATTTTTAAATAGTCATGTTTAGATCAATATTACTTTATTGTCATCAGTTTTGATGTTTTCTTGTGATCTTTTCTGATATTATTTAAGGTTAGAACCATTTCAGTATATTTTACATTTTCATACCTTTTTTTCCTAAATTGTAAATTACAGCTAAATAGAAGGCAAATGCCCTGTGGGTTTTTTATGTGATCATCCTATTGTGTTATTCTTTCAAAGGAGCAATTTGAAAGGTGGCCACTGCTTCATTCATGTGTGCAAATCTATATATTGACCCCTTTAAATTATTATACTTTGTAAACTACTAGCAGTTTCTTTCTTGTTTCTCATTCTACCTCTTCTCTCTGCTGAAGCAAGCCTACTTATCTTCTTAATATCCAGGGTGAAGTTAACAAGCCACACTTGCATCAGTTAGTCAGCAGAAACAAATTACGAGGTCCCTACAGGGTTCCCAGATATGCCGAGAGAAGTTAAATCCAGACAGCCTGCAAATACTGTTTATTAGGTCCCACAAAACCATCCTCTGCTCTCTACTTCTCTTCATGGTGACACCAACAGCCCCCAGGCAAATAGAGCCTTTGCCCTGAAGATCTCAGAACGCAAATGTAGGAAGTATCACCATTATTTTTAGGAAATAATAGAGAACTGAAATGAGGATGAGGCAAGATAAATTTCCTGGGCTGTGCAGGAAGGCTGGCCTGAAACTGAGCCCCATTTGTTTTGGGTCTCCAACTAATTTATTAGCTTTATTTTTAAACTGGATTCAGTTTTCCACTGACCCAATATATAGCCTGTTTATTTGTAGAAAGTGGATCAAGCCAACAGGTGACTGCTCATCATTCCCTGCGGAGGAAACAGCTGGGTTTCTGTTGTCAGACAGGCAAAACCCAGGCTCTTACCTTCCCCATGAGCCCCGCAGCCTGCGGTCTTGCTCAGGCTATTCTGGTGCAGTCTCCTCTCCAGCTCCAGGGAAATGTCAGTTTTCTGTAGTAGTGAATATGAAAAATTAAACACTCATGCTGTTATTGGTACTGGACCTGAGGCATGGTTGAAGTGGGAGGAGAGGGCACCCAGGGCACCCAAGTGTCTCTCTCACATCCATGGTGCCTTTGTGTAGAGAAGCTGAAGTTGATCTCTGAGTGTAGCTGTTACTTATGTGGAAATATGTATTCATAAAAAGAAGGGGCATGCCTTCTCAGTTTTCTTTAGAAGTCAATCTACGGAATATTCACTCTTCCACACAGAAAAACCTTGATAAACAGTCAATGTTTTGCTTTTTCATGCGGTTTCCTTCCTTTCTTTTTTTTTTTTTTCTTTCTTTCTCACAAACAGCAGCATATAGTATACAAGTGTATACTAGCATTTTGAATGCTTTCATTATTGATCAGGAGAAAAGGGTTTTTATCAGATCATTTCAGAATCTCAAAAAAGATTTTAAAAAGACCTAGTCTGAATTGTAAATATAGGCAAAGTGTGAGAAGATCTTTGTTTTATCTCATGACATTCCAGCCTTTGCAAGGATATAACGTTTACAGAAAAATTTGAGTATACAAATTCTAAGGCAATACGTAAACTTTCTTTAGTATGATAGCTTAGGAAAGAAATCATGACACACCACTAAGCTGAGGGAAGCAGATGACAACTTTCTACAACTATAAATTACAGGCATTTGTTTATTTCTATTTAGCACTTCCACTGCAGACTGCATACTGATGATGTGAATTGGATGGATAGATGTTGACTAATCTGTAAACACTTTAATTGGCTTCTGAAATGTAACAGAATTGTATGCCAGGGTTTTATCCACAATTAAGTCAAGTTTTATGAACTTAATTCCTCACTATTGTTTGCTGCCAAAATAAAATTATCAAAGCCTTTGCTCGTTGACATGCTGCAAACAATCACAGGGTTGTTTACGAGCACTAGTTTGGAATTTTGTGATGAAACAGCCTCTGCTGAAAGTGCTGGTTTGCAGCATCACAATGTGTTTTGACAGCATTTTCTTTGGGAAAGTGTCTTAGGTCTGACCCACAATTTGGAAAACATGAAGAGGCAGAAAGGTGTGCATGCACAGAGGAATCTGTGAGTGCCCTGTGTGTGCACCCAAAAGAGGTCTCACCATATCGTGCGCTCCACTGACCAGCAAACTATTGTTTACATTATAAGTTTATAAGTTTACTTGATTTCTGTCATTTTGAGAAGCAACTGTTGAATGTCCAAAGTTTAAGGAGCTGAAAGATTATGGGACGTTTCCTCATATTTTCTCCCTGCTGTACAGAATCACAGTACAGATGCAGACAGCGTTTTTCTCATACTGCTCTGTATGCACCTGGTAGTGAGTTTTATTACATCCGTTGCAAGATGAACAGCAATCTCCATTCTGATACACTCTTTAAGTTTTCCAGAGGTCAGTTTTTGCTAGTTACATCTCAGTGAGTTAGAGAAAAATTTGCCCAATGTCCAATGAGATTCGCTCTTAAAATTAACTTTGGAGAGGCAGGCTCCCAGTCAAGCTGATCATATGTTCATAGGTGCAATTACTTAGGTATAATATTTTGTTAAAAATAGTGGGTGTACATTAATATGGCAACATAAGACAACTATAGTGAAATAAGGAGGGGAAAAATTAGGCTTACGAGATTAGGCATCTGCCTCTTTCAACATCCATCCATCCCTCTTCCAGATTGCTTTTGCCATTTTGCCATATGTTCCCTTCTATTTTCTGTTTGTTTACAAGGATGGCTAGCTTACAGGAGACAAAATCAACTACAAAGTCTATTTTTAGGAAAATGGCTAAATAATCAAAGGAATTCTATGCTGATTTTGATTTTATTATGAGAAAATTAAATTGAATATAAATTGAGTTTTACAATATTTTTTGTGTTACAGGAAACTCTTTTTCTTGAAGATATCAACTATTGCTAAAGATACCACAGAAACTTTGTCATTGGTACTCAATAGCTATAAGTGGTCTGAATAAACACACTGAAGGTGCTTCACATACTTGTCTTACATATAGTCATTTAAATTCCCAATATTTTTAATATATTTAATTCTGTATTTTATATGCTTACTTTGGAATATTCATTTTTTTGGCAGGAGAAGATATGAGAAACATTATTTAAGTTCAGTAAAGGACATTAATAACATAGACAACTTTACGTTAGCTGAAAAGAGAAAAAATCCTATGCTAGTATGAGTTTAAGGAAAAGGGAAAAGTCGATACGCAATATTCACTTTTTCTCTATTAGTTCTTATTACCGATAAGGTCCACAGGAAATTTTTTCTACCCAGCATGCTACTTCTGCTTTCTGAAGTAATAGTTTTGGCTTTTATCACTTATATGAATTTAAATTTGTTGTATTTGAAAAAGTGAAATTTTATAAAAGAAAAAATATTTCATCACTTATTTCTGGACTAAAGTTGGCAGCATTTTCAAGCCTCTTATGAAGATCTGGTGGTTTTCCGTTTTTTTGCATTTTCTTTCTTTTCCATCTATTGACTTTTTTTTGCCTTTTTTTTTTTTTTTTTTTCTTTACCTCCTTATTCTTACTCTATTCTATTATCTGCCTGGACATCCATTTAACCCTTAACAAGTTCCTATTACATCTTGAATTCTCTAGTTCCTTGTTAAGAGACATCTGAGTGAAGACAGTAAAATTTTTAAGTGCTAAATGGCAGAAAGTTTCAAATCTTTTAGGAAAATATTCCCCTATACTTTTAAACAGACCAAATTTCTTACAGGAGAAACGGTCTTAAAGTACTTCTTACTTATCTTAGAATGCATTATAGCAACCAGAGTTGGCTAAATATCCTGCCATGTCTATCATGGAGCTTTTCTGTGGAAGAGGAGAGAGATAGATATGTTTTAATCCTCCGACGTCCCTTTTGTACAGATCCAGACGTTGTTTTCTGTTGGCATATAAAGGATGATGGGTACAGGACCCCAAAACAAGGATATATTGTCTTGAGCTTCAATTGCACAGGGAATTGTTGAACTTTTCTCACAAACCTATCATTAATAAAATAATCTCCTGACTAAAATTTGAGAATTGCTTTATTTCAGGTTAGTGTGATAGTCCCTCTTTGAAGAATTCCAGGCTTTGTTGTTCTAATCATAACAAAAGTCGCCACTGATTTTTCAACCTTTTTTTTTTTTTTTTCCTAATGTCTAAAACCTGATTCTTGCTAAAGCACATTCTAGATCCTTACAAAACTGCACTGCATTGAGATGTCCTCTGTTATTAAGCTCTGTCACCCAGTTAGCTGACTAAAATTAGTATAGATTTATTTGTGAGGCTAATTATCATTGTAAGGGACTTGTTTGAATTGCAACACTTCTTTATCCCTAACCATCCTGACAGACACTAGAGAGAGTTGGTGTTCAAAGTGTGAGTTAATTGTACATAGGTCCTGCTCCCTCCCACAAAGCCCATTTCTCTGGTATTTGCTAATTTATGCAGGAATATTAAAGACTTGTATTTTTAAGCTCTGGCTGTGTCTCACCAGATATCCCATGCACAGGCACTGGTGGAATTGCAACAATTTAGTTCAGCATCTGACTTGTCACTGTGTGTGTCCAGTGGTGGCGGTTGAACCCCTAACTTTGTGTGTTTCACCCAGCTTTTGCAGCAGCATTTTGTTTTACCATGGTACTGTTCTTGGGCAGAATACAATGATATGGAAATACTCAAGGCAATATGGTTAGTATTGCTCTAATGGGAAATGAAGGAGATGATAAAGATTTGAAACATATTATTTAATGTTGCTGTTTCAATTTTGTGTTTTCTAGCAATAGACTTCATTAACCATAGAGAAAGTCTGGTGTAGGTGTTCTAGAAATTAATTTGGTTGCATGTACTAGTTGATATTTTACATTGTATATATACTTGTGTGCCTAAGTATGTATTGCATTTTATTTATTGATTTTTATATATATGGGTATGTCTTATGATGACTATTTCAGGCAGTACGTAATAGCACTCTTTTTCCTATTTTACAGCAAATCTCAACTTTGTAATTAACATTTGACAGTTCAAGTTATGAAAAATTGTCTTTAAGTTTTCAAAAAAGATTTAATGTGCACACTTACAAAAACAGTTATGAGCAATATAATATTCATTCAATATACCAAAAAGTAAAGGCTAGCACATATCTAAGCCAAAGATAACTGATATTTGCATAGAAGATAAACTGACAAATCTCAAATGAGATTTGGGAGCTTGAATTCTGTGGAAGGTTAATGAAGGTGCCATGGAGAATCCCATCTTCCAGACATCACTGATCATTTCAGGGCTGCTTAAATAGCATGTGAATCTTAAAGCTAATGAAAATAAACAGAAACTAAGAGCAAATCAAAGAAGAACAAAAGAAGATTTTGTACATTTGAGTAGATACGTGGATTTTGAGATGATAAATGAAGTAGGAGCAGGCCGAGGGAAGTGTTAACACTGAATGGTTTCAGGAGTATCTGAATTGGTGCCAGTTCTCCTCATGGTGCCAGTTTGCAGTGTCCTGTTGGTGACTGCTGCCTGATGGGGTGAGCAGTTTGTAGAATAACCAGTACTCTCCTTTCCTCCCTGTGTTTACAAGAATGACAATGTACTGCTCCTTCTCCCAGATGGCCATATCTCCTACTGCTCTTCTTCCCTGCAGCTTTGCACCTGATGATATTATGCCATTTTTTTGCATTTTTTCAAAAAAGTAGCTCCTTGCTGTGAATTTTATGTTAACTTTACAAAACAGATTTAACTTAAAGCCAGTAGTCTTCTGTCTGTTATGATTTCTTTGCTTGTTTTCTCTTTCTTTCTCTTTTGAAGATTTTCAGTCACAACAAGGAAACTTTACCCATCCATTCTCTAGTTCTTCCAGTCCCTTAAAGGTTATGACCCCTGGAATGGCTTTCTCCACTTAAATAAACAAGAGGACACATGCTTGGGATATTTGTACTTTTAACATAGTTGTTTTCAAAAGTAATAGTTTAACAAACTCTCTAAATGTGATTTTTTTAACCATAAAATATTGTCTATACTATTAGAAAACAATTCCCTCTTGATTTTGAAATACAAGAGAAAAAAATACCAGATGCACATTTTATTTATTGTAGAAGGCAACAAACATAGATTTAAATGATCTATATTATAAGACAGAACTCTGAATTATGTTATATCTGTGTTTGTAATTAGAGGGCAGAACAGATGGTGGAGTCTTGGTTTAAAGCAATATGTCTATTAAAGTAATGCATGATGCCAAGCAATTATTCCAGATCACAAAATGTCCATTCACCATGTTTTCAGAAGGAACTGGCAGTCTGAGAGACAGCTAGTTCTTGGGAAGAGTTTAACAAAAAAAACCCAAAAAACAAAACCAAAGCAAAGAATTTTTACAATAGACTACTAATAATATCCAAAGTTAGGAATATTAATCATTTTTAATAACAGACACACATAATTAGTATATCAAGGTTTTCTTAGATACTCATAGAATTCTTACACGTGTTGGGCTGTGAGAAAATGCAAAAGATGTACATTTTTCATTTAAATAGACATACTTCTGCATGTGAGCAATGTTAATAAGTTCTAAGAATGCTTTTGTAACAGGCATCTGTGAGAACATAACTTTTTATTTCCTTGGGACTCATACTGAAACTCTAAAAATTGCATGCAATTTCTACATTTTCTATACCTTTCCTTTGGACTGATTTCTACATCTAAGACTGCTGGATGATTTCCTGTTTTAAGAACAATTCTCAGAAAAATGTCACCTCATATTTTGAAGTCATCATCATAGTGGCTCAAGAGAGGTGTTGATGGTAGTCAGACAAGTGTAGAGGGTACACTTAATTTCATCCTTATTATCAGATTATTTTTTGCAGACTGTAGCCAGCTAAGTACACAGCAGTAAGCCATTGTCAGGCACAAAATCAATCAGATGTAACATGCTCAAGGGTTTTCTTTTCTCCACTCTTCAAGGGCATCAAGTAAGTTTTTTATAGAAACTTTGCTAGGGTTTTCTAGAAAGTTTAATCTATTTTAATCTAGTTTTTCTGGTGTTAACAAATATGTGCTCTCTGACAGAGCCTAGAGTTTTTATTTTGTTTTTATATTTCCTAGGAAAATAACATGTAGTTGTTTCTGAAAAAAATTACAGAAAAGGCTATTCAAAACTACCTGACAATTAAAATCTTTTTAGGATATGTTCATAAGATCACCCTAGGTCTTTAAATTCAAATTAATAAAGGCTAGTTATGTCATAAGTTTCAAAATGTTTTTATTGGTTTTGACAGTACAATTCAGAATGTGATTGCAGTCTCTTATTTCTAAATATGTCATCTACAATGAGCTCTGAAGATTATGGTTTCATAGATGATTGTGAATATTAACCAGGTAAAGTGGCTGGTAAAACGTTATGCCCAAATGTTATGCCCAAAAGAAAGTTTGCTCAGTCAGGGGTAAAGAATACATTAGATACTGGTGTTAATTTACTACAGTTCATGTTTCCTGTTATTCAGCAAGACTACAGATCCTAGAATGAAATTTGCTTGTCATTTTTAATCCAGCTTGGCAGACAGCCTTTTCTTACTTGATGACATATTCTTGTTTCCTAGGACTCCTGCTTTATTCATGTGCAGGAGGGGGATGAATAAGACAAATGGGAGAGAAAAGACTGTTTATGTTTAAACTCTGGATTGCAGTGTATGATAGATGGGCTGTTTTCCCGGATCTGACAGACTTCCAGCCAAGCTAAAAATTGTAAAACAATTGTATCTCTACTACTTAAAAGATGTTTCCCTCTGATTTTCCAAATTTAACTTATGACACATTTATTCTGAATATGGATAGCTTTCTCCTGAGTGTTTATATATAATACGACTCTTATTAGTACTTTTTTCATAAAAACGCAACTATAAAATGATATCCCACTGCTCTCTTAGAAAAAAACTAAAATACTTTTGAGAAAAATCACAAAACAGAATTGTAGAAACAATTGTAACACATCTTTAAGAGAAGATGAAATAGGATCTCTGTAAATGCTTGAAATGGCAGAAACAGCTAGATTCTTGCTGAGGTGTTTAAAAATAGCAAATTAAAGCCTTTCATGGGTTTTAATATGCATTTTTCTTTCCTATTCTTCTAGTCTGACATTTGGCAGAGAGATAAAAATATTAATTAGGAGTAGGTGTGCATTTGAAATGCTAGTTTTCCCCCATAGATTATGCTTAAAATTTTCACTATTATTCAAAGACCTGAGAGAAGAAAATTTACTAAAACCAGGGTGATGTTTAGGCTGCAGACTGTCACTAGAAATTGAGTTGTGATCTTGGACGTGATCTTGAAATAGAAGCTAAAATCCTAATACAAGATTCAGTAACATTGCAGATTCTGAACTCTAAAGATACTACTAAAACCCTATTGTTTGCTATTCATGTAATCTTGAAAATGAACAACTCATAAGATATCTTCAGGTATGACCTAGCCTTTTGGATACCAAGAACTAACGCAGACTGGGGTTAGATATTGACAAAAGCCCTGTTCAGATATATTTAACAAGCAAAACATCTAGAAAGGGTTTTTGAGTGCATACATTGTTGTCTTGAGCTCTTAAACACAAAAGATCCTTTGTAGTCAACCCTTTGACTTGGCCAAAAGAGAAAGCCTGATTAAAACAAATACTTTTAAGTACCCTAAAGTAGATAATATATCCATTCTAAAGCACAGCCCAATAAGAGAAAATGTACAACTGAAAATACAAATTTTAATATTTTAGAGGGGGTTTTGGGTAGAAAAAACAATATTTTCTGCTTATTACTTTTCTGCTCTGCACTGAAGTAGTCATGATGAACCATCTATACTTATGGCACCTGAATCATCCGTGAGTGTTTAGTATAGAGTTTGAATTAATGAGAAAGATAAGTGAGATATTCAACCTACTTACTATACTTATAAAGGTTATTTCTTGGATAAGATCTGGCTTCTTTGTTCAAAGGGGACAAGTAAAAAACATGTTTAAGTGAGTTGCCTACAATTATCTTCTTCTGTTGCCAATATACAACTGAAGTCCGGAAGCACTCTTTTCTCTCTTGAACTTAAGCATCATAGGCTAAGGGACATTGACTAAGTCTCCAGACTTCTATGGCCAAATTTTCCTAAGTAATAAGCACCAACCTTTCCTACTGTGCAATACAGATAGACACAGACACATGTATTATTCCCATAGCAAGTACTGCTTCTGAGGTCTTCTAGCAGTTTTCAAAGAATTAAATGCACAGAAAAATTAAATGCACCTGAGAGAGAATTTGGATCTTGAGCTGTTCTTAGTCTCTTTCTTTCTAATTTCATAGTGTTCTGAATCAAATACTTGTCTATTTCCATAATTAAAAAACCAAACCTACAACAAAAATGGCATGGTAGAGTTAGACTGAAAGTTAAAGGCCTATTTACTTCTCTGTTCCCCTCCCTGTAGAAAAGAACTTCATTTGGAACAGATGGGGTGTTGAGTGTTTTCGCACCTGAGATTCCCTGTCACTAGCATAAATGTGCAGGGAATTATGCACATCATTTACTATGCATCTCATCTCCCTCAGCTGTGTTCAGCTGGACCCTGTACTCTCTGCCCTTCACTTTCATGGACAATAAAATCTTCTTGAACATATGCTGGGGAGAAAAGAATTAACCTGTAGAAAAAACCAAAACCCTGGATGTATCAATACAGATAATTCATCTTAAGTATCTCTAATTCAAAGAACACCTTCCTTGAAAACTTTTTGTCTGACATGATTACATCTGTCTTGCTTAGCCCCACACTAGGAACGCTTAGGAAAATAAATCACTTTATAATGAACAATGTCACTGCTTATATTTAAACAAATACTTGGCCAAATCTCTCTTTCAATATCTCTTCTGTCACTAAGGTTGCATGCCATTAAATCCCTCAAGGGTAGTAGGCATTGCTGCATAACTGTCACCAGTACGCCAGAAGCCTGAAATTGTGATGTTGCTGGTATGACCTCTAGGGAGCTGATTTGGTTTTTTCATTCCCTTGGAGTAACTGCTGTCTTTGACATCGATTACCAAGGAAAGGCATTTCCTGCCTGACATAATAAAATCATATATGATCATTTCATTCCTTCCAGAGTTCATGCTCAGTGATAAGTGAACTTGCTTTGAAAGACCATCAGGTTAAACAGTGAGAACAATAAGATGGATCATTGCCCTGCTGTTTTGCCTCTACCACCCTGTCTAGAAAATTCTAAAACTTTTTCAATTTTTTTCACTAAAACTTTTAGTTTAATTTTGCTTCTGTTTACAAGTTAGCAAAGACTATATCTGTATTGTTAAGTACGTTGTACATATAAAGGGTAGATTACTTGCTAGACCAAAGAAAAGACTTTTCAGTGCATAAACTCTTCTTTTTTTGCCATTGTATCATGTAATCTGTTAGTATTACTACTTAATACATGATTTTACACACTTTAATACTCTCCCTATCTGACAAAAAGTACACATGACTGTCTGAAAATGTCAAATTTATTTTGTTTTCCCAATGTGTGTAGGCATGAATACCTGAGGTTCAAATTCAAATCAAACTTATTCTGTCTCCTGCAGATATTTTTGCACTAGCTCCCACTTAATTATACTGCTTTGTAAAAAATAATAGCAAAGCTCACATTCGCTTCAATACAATTATAGTTTACCCACTGAGGTTAATAGGACCACTAAATTTTGCAGATATTTTCTGACATTTAAGATTTTGAAGGATTTTAATTTGAATCCAAAGCCATAACCTTTGATCTGCAGCCTATGAAGTCCTTTCAGCAAATTGTTTTTCAAAAAGAAGATGAAAAGGACTTACAACTTTGAAAATGTCTGCATGAGTCCAAAACATCATGTTTACTTATACGTACAGATGTATTTTTTTTTTTTACTCTGAATGGGTTTTTGTCCTTTGTTGCCACAAGTTCTTTGCAGGAATTAGAAACTCCTTTTCTGAAAGCTGGGTTCATCAGATGTCAGAAGCAGTTGGAAACAGTATTTCCCTCTTAAAGGAGACTCCTTGAAGAATAGTGTGAAAGAAAAGTTGGTAGCATCTACATCTGTTGGAGAAAAATATTTTATAGGAACACAAAAAAATGGATTGATGAATAAATATTCTGAGTAAGACTGTCCTCATTCTCAGTCAGACTCCACACAATGGGGAAGGTAACACCTCACACTCTGTGCAAGCAAATAGCTTGATATACATGGCTTTTGTCATCAATTACACTCATTTTCTTTACAATAACGTACTTAAAAGGATTTCCATTGTTACTGAGTTTCTTGACTGAGAGGAAGCTGTATTGGCTTAAACTGAGGGCTATACATCAGTAAAATGACTGTACAGAACTATTATACTGTTTTTACCAGACAGCTCTTGAAATGATACAGGAAAGTCATGAGGACAAATCATACACTTCACAGTACAATCTTTTACTTTCAGCCACAGATTCAGCACTACCATCATTCATTATCCTCAGTTTTCATGGCTTAGTTGTTATTATTGCATTATCAAACAGATATTTGCTTTTTGTTTCTTTTTCCTTGCAGCTGTGTCAAGACTTTTATCAGACATCTGATCCCTGCCAAACAAATACTTTCAAGCCTACGATCTTTAAGTGACGTTACCGTCACAGTACAAAGCTGTTTGTCCTCCAAGTTCACAATAAAAGTAGTGTTACTTACGTCTTTGATACTCCAACACCAGTGAATTGTATTTACAGCAGCATGGGACTGGTTTGAATGCAGAGGGCAACTGAGCACCACGCAGCCATTCACTCATCCCTTCCCCCCTGCAGTGCTGGGAAGGAGAAAATGAATCAAAAGGCTCAGGAAATGAGATAAGGATAGGGAGGGGTGGCTCGCCAGTTATGGTCATGGGCAAAATACAGACTTATTATGGGAAGAAAAAAAAAGATATCACTTTAATTCAAAACTCTAACAACAATGACACTTAACAGAGTGGGACAGTGGAAGCTTTACCGTTTCTTAAAAACACCTCTCCCACCCCTCCCTTCTTCTCGGCATCAGTTTTCTTCCCAATATCTACCTCCTCCTTCAGCAGCACAGGAGTGAGGGATGGGAGGTGCAATCAGTTCACTGCTTCTTCCTGCAAGGAGAGAGGGGAAGTGGTTCCTTTCTCACGGGAGACAGTCCTCCACAAACTTTCTCCATCATGAGTTCTTCCAGGATGCATTCTTCTTGAGATTGCTCTGGTGTGGGTCACCTCCACGTGTTGCAGTTCTTCCAGCGCCGAACTGCAACAGCGGGGGCTGCTTCTTCCTACAGAGTCACAGGGATCCTCCACAGGCCGCAGACGGATATCTGCTTCACTGGTGACCCCCATGGTGGCAGGAGGGTGGCCCTGCCCTCTCACCATGGGATACAGGGGGGCGGTTCCCTGCTCCGGTGCACCACCCCCCCTTCCTCCTCCTTCCTTTCACTGACCTGGGTGTTTGCATAAGTGTCTTTCTTGTAAATCACCCTACACAGTCCCTACCCCCTCCCAGGTTCCCCTTCTTAAATACATTATCCCGGAGGTGCAGCCACCATCACTAATTGGCTCGGCCTTGGCCAGAGGCAGCTCCGACTCGGAGCCGGGGGAGCTTTGAGAAGCTTCTCACAGGGGCCACCTCTGTATCCCCCTCCCCTGCTACCAAAAACCCTGCCACATGAACCCGGCACAGGATCTAATAGTAAATGCAGTAAATGTTAAGTGAGATTTTTTTTCTGTCTCTTATTTTGCCATGTTAATGAACTATTGTGGCTCCCTTTGTCTTTCTTCCCTAGGGACAGCAGAACAGCAGATCTGAGGCGTAATAGTAGGCCTGACTGAAATAGATGTGAAAGGGTGGGTTAAAAAGTAATTCTATTGCGTGCACATCTGTCACGTCCCGCTCAGATGAGGGGGACAAGTGACTCAGATTCGCAAATCCCCAATGGAGCGGACAACAAGTCTCCAAGTCTAAACATTTATTAACTACTCACAATGTACTAATTGAACACACGATAGTTGGCTAAGTATATAGCAAGTTGTGGCAAGCAATATAATATGCCTTGCATTGCTTAATAGGAAAGGGAAAAGAGGGAGATAGAGGGAATGGGGAAATACAGATCACCGGTCTGGGTTTCTGCGCTGCTCCTGCCGACGAGGGTTCCAGGAGGCACGGGAGACATCCGTCTTTTTTGCTGGCATCCGCCTTCTTCGCTTCACTGCACTCTCTCTCGGGCCCCGCCCCCCCCCCCCCCTTCTTGATTTATACCCACTTTCCTTGGGTCCATCCCCTAGGTCGACCCACATACCTATGTATCCCATGTACAGGGAGGGGTAAGGTGTTTCATGGGATGATGTAATTAGCATGATCATGTTAGCCCTCGTTGAGGGGTGTTAACTTTAATATGCATTCCGTGGATAATGAAGCAAAGGTCATTCACTGGACAGATGGCCCTTGAAGTTTTGGCCAGGTGTACCAGAGCAGAGCCGTCCTGTCTTCACAGGGCTCCGTCCTCCAGCCCCACAGTTTTGTCTTGCAAGTGTTTGAGGCATTTCTTTGATCAGCCTCAACTTTTGCTTTCTCAGGCTGTTTTTCTTAGTTTCTCGCAGGCCTGGTTTCTCGTCTCTCACAACATCCTGGAAGAACGCATTAATTAATAAGACTACCTAGTCAATGAGAGATAAGTAATGAAGATCACAATTATCTTTTCATTCCATGTCTGGACAGTGCCGTGTTATAATACAAATCAGTAATAACAACAATGATAGTAAAGTTTTGCTTTAATTCTGCTCTCATAAACATTATTAGTATTTCCATGAATAAATTTATTGAAAATTGGTGAGATTTTCTAAAAACTCAAGGAAATCCCATATAGTACAAACCATGTAATTCACATTGTATGATTTGCTTGGTATTTTCAGAGGAAATAAAGAAGCTTTCCAATCAGAGGTATTCTGCAGAAATGCATTCACTCACTGAAGTTCTGGATCCCTCATATTTTTTCCTTTTAAAAGTCCCAGTCCGTCAAACTGGATGCATAAAAGGAATGAAAGTTGGTAGCTCTCTTAAGTAACACAATCATGGGTTATAAATTTTCAGTTTCAGATTTGTATCACATCCTTCTTCCTACTAAATGGCTGATTCAAAAATGTGACTTCTTCAGCTTTGCCTGATTCTTACAAAATACACTGAATAACTTAGGCATTTTTGACTGAGGGCAGAAAAGTGCTTATACTAACTTATTCTTTTGACTCTCCCATCCTTGAGGCCTTCTCTGATAGAAGAAAGGATGCCCAAAGCAGTCTTTTCTAACTTATACTCAGTCACAGCCCTGCCGAGGAATACACAATCATGGCCTGAAAAATACAGAAAACATTTTATTTAGTGCACATGATGATTAATACAGATGTACCTCTTCATCGTTAGCTGTAATCTACTGGTCTGTTACTCCCAGACTGTCTGCAAAGATGCTCTGTAATTTTTGTGCCAATATCACAAAAAGTTGTGTTCCTTGGCAGTGAATTACCTGACAAAGTCCAATCAACAAGTGACATCATTTTATGCCTGTCTGCCAAACTGTCATAGCTCAGATATGTGCTTACTTCAGAGGGCTTAGATGTAAAAGACTCTTCCCTTCCTCCAACATCTCTTAAATATTATCCTCTGTCTGCAGCTAGGAAAACCAAACTGCCATTACTAGGTTATAAATTTGTCCGGGATGTGTCTGGAGGTCTAAGGCTCAGGTGAACAGAAGTCCATAGCAACACATGCAGATGATAAATTATGTGTGATTTTGATAATAAAAAAGAAGGACTTGGTGATGTTAATGGTGGTTTTTCCTGTAATATTTTTTAAGTAACAATTTGTTTCTGAAATATTCAGTTATTAACTATTCGGTAGTCATTATTTGTGTTGTCTGGAGGCAGAAGCATAATTCATAGTGAAATTTTATCAAAGAGCAGCCGCTACCTAAAACAGGTAGGTTAATGGTTTTTTTCTGTTCCTAGGCTTGTGACTTGACATATCAAAATCCAGAAAATATTTGGGAGTGGGGAAATAAATTGTAGTACTTTTATATGGATAACAAGTAATGTTTATTTTCTGTACTTCTGAATAGTGGTCATATGTGTGGTAGGGCCATGCCCTTTGTCTTACAGACTTTGGAGTCCTGAATTACACTGTGTTGCCTTCACTGACTGGTTACAATTTAAGACATGATGTATTCTTTTGGTGAGAAAAAAAATCGTATATTGCTTCCTATTTTGCATTTGGAAGCTTGGTCTGACATTTAGGAGCTACCAAAGTTTTAGAGAGTCTGGAGAGACCTGTAGGCTTCTGCACGAAGTGCAAAGATTAGTGTAAGAAATAGCAATGTGAAGTGCCAAAGTTTGGGAACAAGTTCCTCCTGCTCATACAATGAGCCACCTGTAAGAAGCTTCTTACAGCTTAGGGCAACCCCAGAACACCGCTGTTGTTGCACAGATAAAACTTCAAAAATTGTCCATTTTATTCCAAACACTGCAGAGAGGAAAAGAGGAGAAATAAACAGCAAAATACTGCTGTGTGCCAAAAAGAGAAATACTGAATTTTGTGCCAGTTTTGTGTGCTTGGATTTTTCTTTTTTCTTTCAAGAATTGCAGGGATTGCACCAACTAATTAAACCTCCTCCCCTTAAGCTTAATTGATCTTTGACAATTTTTTTTTTTTTTTCAAGAAGTGATAGCTCACCATCTAGGACTTCACAATTCTAGTTTTTGCAGTCATCCCAAATCTGTTTACTGCTAATCTTCCAAAAAAGAAGAAAATTAAAAAAAAAAACCAAAGCCCTTTTAGGACTACTGTCCAAACTCAAACTAGTTGAAACTGAAGAAATTATTTTTTTTGTTACATCAGCTAGATGTGGCCAAATAACTGCTTTTATCATGGTTTTGGGGATCACAATTGTACAAGAATGCCCAAAAGTATATGGAGGACTTTTTACAGTATCTTTGTATTCAAACAGTTCCTATGTGATTTTTTTCCATACATATCAGCTATATGCAGATTATGAGTCAAATAATTTGAAAAGCTACAGGTTCAGAACATTAAATCATCCTATGCCTAAAACTTCAACAAAACTAGCAACTATAGGAACTTCATGATCTAAAAGGTTATTTCTCAACAAAATGTTTTCTTCTTTTTTCCAAAAGTGCAACTCAGCCATTAAAAATTAAGACAAGTTGAGTAACATACAATTAAGCAGAAATCTTAAAATGACATTATGGCTTCTAAAAGTGGTCAGACATCTCTTTTAACAATAGAAGTTATGGACATTTTTTTGTATATAAATAGAAAAACTGTAACTTTGGTTAATTTTGTGAAATGTTTCTTGCAATATTACCAACTTAAATTTCTATGCCCTGTCTGTGAAATCTTTCAAATTACAACTGTTATTCTTTCAAATTTGAAAGTTCCTTGTATCAAAGTCTTAAGGTTTCTTTTGTCAGAAAATAGTCTCTAGACCTGATGTATTTGCAGAACATATATTTTCACACTAGAAAAAAACCAAACAATTTTAACCTGTACAGATCATGTGAAGGCTGGGCTTTAAACCTCTCCCACAAAAGCTGCAAAACATATATAAAAGATGTATAAATACTATGAAATTTCAATTTTGTGAAAATATAGGTTTGGTCATAAAAGTAAGAAAGATAGATATTCTAGTTTGCATATATATTATCACATCTCTGAAGGATCTATTAAATCTTTTTTTTTTTTTTTCTCTCTATTCTTTGATACTTTCTTCATTTTTCTGGGGCAAGCACTTTTGTTTAGACTGCCTTTTCTGGTTCCCTGTTTAACTTCAGCTTAACTTTGCATTTCTAAAATGAGATTCACTGTCATATGTCAAAATCTGGGTTATTACAGTAACTGCAGGAGTCTATGCAAATTCCTGCCCCTCTACTTCAGGCAAACTTGAAGTCCTGGTCCAGATAAGCAGCAAATGTAAATCAAGTTCAGATGAGGCTTTAATTGAGAAGCCAGAAAGTGCTAAACTTAGTAATAAATAACAGCTGTTCTTACTCATACTGTGGTGTAACCCGGGCATTTAGTAGACTCTTTGTGGAGTATAAAAGTCACCTTACAAAGCCTTCAGTTACTTTTAGGAATCAGCCATGCACCCTATTGTGGCATGGACATCTACAAGTATTTAAATTCTGGCAGTTCTTTTAGCCTTTATGGTCACCCTCAAGTTATGGCAAGTCAAACTTGTCTAAATCTATAGTTCTTTCTAAGCTAACTGTGCGCAAGACCTACAAAACAAGGTAAGGACATCTACAAGGGTTGTGTTGATTCGGTCCCATCTCAGAGAATACACTGACAGCCAAAGCTGCTCAATGCCACTACATAAAATCGTGACAAATGAAGCAAATTATTAAGTATGTCAAAGTGTTTGCTGTATCCTATAAAAGAACTGCACTGGTTGTATGAAAATAAAAAATCAGACTTCTCACTATCCTTCAGATGCCTACTGGACTTTCCTTCTCCTCAGCTATACGTTTTATATGGAGAGGCTAAGTAGAAACTACTTGATCCCATCAGTGCAACTGCTGATTATCCCTCTCCTTCATTCTTTCATTGCCAGGTGTCTGGGTTTATTGAATACTAACTACATCATCCACTCAGCTGGGAAAGGACATTATCTGCAAGATCTGTTGTTTTCTCTCAAATTCAGTCTCCTGCTCCTGGCTGCATCAACACAGCACATCCACATGGCACTTCAGATTGCTGTTAGCTTGTATATCAAGAGACAGATAGACATAATGAAACCCTGCAACTTAGTCGATGTTTGCTATTAATACCTGTGGATTGGGATTTCACCTCCTGAGAGAAAAGGCCCTTTTGCATGGTAGGATACACAGCAGCTAAATTGGAAGTTAGATTTTGAATTTATGTTCTGTGCTTATACTCCAAGGTTTGATAGATTTTTATATTTTAAAATAAGGTCTTATAAAGAAATGAAATTGCAACACAAAAATATGTATTTCAAAACAATACCAGAAGAGCCATTTAAAGTGCATAAAAGCAGATTGTGCCTCTTTCTAAAATTACTCTTTTTTTAAATATATTTTCTCACAATAGTAGCATTATGCATTTGCTAGAGCGACATGATGTACATGGTTTAAATCGGAATTTATTTCTGTAAATTAAACTCAAAATTTGGTAGTTCCATGTCTCCTTGCATCTGTCTTGGAAATGATATAAAACCATTCTTAGTCTCCAATAACAAGAAAAAAATGGTTCAGTTTTTTTGAGTGCTTAATCACACAGTATCTGAATGTGTATTGGATAGCAGATAGCAGGTAATATTTAACGATGTTTTACTTCTTTATGGAAGGCAGAGCTGAATGATATGATATGCTATGCTATGATAAAATAGGAAGCTCACATAAACAGTACTGCAGAGACATTGCAAATATATAGCTTCAATGTGTCATGAGAAGTATACTCCCCTTTCTGTTACCAGCAGCATAAAAATGTAAGATCACCCCCTGCAACCCAAAACTTTTGGCTGAGTGAGCTGTCTCTGGACAAATCATGTAATACAAAAAAAAAAAAAAAAAAAAAAAATCAGACTTAGCAAATAGTAGCAATTTGAATATTCAATACATTAACATCACAACCTGTAAAGGGTATAATGCCAGGAGATAGGCTCAAGATCCGAGTGTCATAGTGTTGTGAAAAAAGGAGCTGAAGAAAGTGGAGAATAATTGTTTATTCATGCGTGAAGAGGTTATAGTGACTCAGACTTCTGACATGCTCTATTTTCAGGGCCAGTTTCTAATCCCAGAAGAACTGCAAAATGGCAAACTGAAGAAAACCTGATACTCAGCTTGTGTGCATAAAGAGATTTTAATTTTTTTTTTGAGTTACAGGAATAGCAGATACATCTAAAATTAAGAAACTGTCCCTTGGACTCTTTGGAAGACACAGTTCTTGTAACTACTGCTACATATGTAGGGCTTCTGCTGATTCCTGGAGTTTTTTTGCCTACTTTTAAAGTTATTGTTAGTAGCTAACTTAGCAAAATGCACTTACTAACTTTCCCTGCTATCCTCTCCATCAGTTCAACATCTCAGCAGGATTAATGTCAACTGTTTATCCAGTAACTGGAATCAGTATGGCTATTGACTTAACAGTATCTTCTATGAAAGCCATTGGTGCAATAATAAATACTTACTAAAGCAAATATTAAAGTACATTTATACTAGCCACTGTAAAAATCTAATTAGCAGCCACATTAGGGTCTTATTGAGCAAAATGTCATGCAAACGCACCATGAATGAGAAGTCCTATCTGAAACACCTGAGCTGTTACAATAAGAAGCTAAAGGTTAAAATTCACCAGGAGGAGAAGAGCATAATCCTGATAGGGTGGGTGGTTTACAGCAGCTCCATGGTAGGCAGATGTCACTGATGAAACAAAATAATTGGGGCTGTAACCACAACTCTTTGCCCTCTCAGCCACTAGCCAGGGACCTTCAAGGGGTAATTAAAGTAGGAAAGTGATGGCTATGTCCATGTAATTTTTTTTTTATCTGCTGTATGTGGGGATACTTGGAAACTCTTTTGCCTCCAGTCACGCCTGTGTTGTGACTAGCTCTCTGACATGTCATCTACAGTATATTTAATGTGCAAGTGATGATGTAGAGATGTAGCCCAAATGCATAACCTGAAAACTGAAAAGTAAGCGGGGAGATATATATTCTGCTGATACATAAAACAGAGAGGACACAGACATTTGCAGTATTTTGAAACTGTTAAGTTTGGGATCTGCAATGATGTTTTTGGATGATCCTGCCTAAACACATCTTTCTTCTATAGATATGGGGTATCATTGCACAAGTGATATATATGAGTATACAGTGGAAAGGAGAAAAAAAGCACATTGGCTATCTGTTAAAAGTATTTTGAGAAACAACAAAAAAACCCCAACCTAAAACCCCCAACCACAAACATTTTCATCCTTTTTGGTCATTGTTTTCATTGAAGACTCACAGAGCTCCATTGAGTTGATATCATTTTATGAGTCCGATTTAGAAATGGAAGCCACTCCTCAGTCTAGATTTAGTTGCCTGCCTCAGTTATTTTCTTTGAGGTGATGAGAAAAGAAGGCTGTTGCTGCCCTGGTGACCAGGAGTAACAGCTGGTATTTTCTCCTCTTGAAAGGATTGCCAAGGACAGAAATACATGGAGCACTAGTGGCGCAAAAGACTCAGAAATCTGTCTGAGCAGCTGTCACTGCGATGAACATAGTGCAAATATGCAAAATGTTACTCTGGGTTGCCAAAATCTTCTGTGGTTTTGGCACCTCTTAGCTGTAAAACTGGATGTTCTGTGGATGGTGACAGTAATAGCTATGTCAGGCACTTCTCTGCAGCAAGTAGGAAGATGCAAGGTCTTTTACTGCATGTTTACTGAGACACTGCCAACGGGATGGCAGAGGCAAGACAGGCATCAGTATGCTTCAATGACTTCATATATGGATTGTTCTTTAATTTAATTTAGTTTCACAGTCAAACAAATATGAAGCAACCAGTTAGCATTTCTCACAGCAGCGCGGCAAGAAAGAGAAGCGCTAAGGAGCAGGTCTTCAACTCCAGAAAGAGACAACTCAGAAGAGAGATTTAGGAAAAAAAGAGGGGAAAGGCAAGAAAATCTGGGGTTTAAACAGTTGTTGTGCTTTTCTGTATAAAATAAGTTACTATTTGGAAATACACCACTCTAGAAACAAGCATTCTTTTTTCCTTCTTTCAATTTCATATGAGTGCAGCTGTCATAAAGGAAATTCCTTGCAAAATCATGACACCTAAAGTTTTGCCACTATCCTTAATAAGATAATATTCTCTGAAGTGCACTGTGGGCAGCTCATTCAGTTTGGATAATCCATTTCAGAGTGGGAAGGTATTGTTTCTTCCTTGTCTTCTACCTCACACGTTGAAATGGAAGGGACAATGCTATCTGATTATTTCACACCAGTCTGCTTCATCTTGTGGGACTAGAGAAATCATTTCAAGGTCCTGGAAATAGAGTGGCTAATGCATGGCCCAGATGGACTTCTCTGCTATAGAACATGATCTAAAAATCAATTATTTTTCATTTTTGAAGTCTGTGTCATTAGTCACCAACATTCAAACTCCACTGACAGGTGGTGTATGTAGGAAATCTTTGCACCTTTTCCATTTTGACTGCTGCGTAACAGGTTTACTCACAGACATACAAAAGGAATAGAAACTTCTAGGACACAGCTCCTTTTGAAAATACAGTTGTTGGAGAAACTACAGTTTGTAAGTATTAGACACCTAAGTACGATGGGACACACAAAAAAATACAAAGCACATCCATTAAAATAAGAATCCAGAAGAAAAAAAAGAAAAAAAAAAACAAAAACAAAGGAAGTTGCTATGCTATTTGTTTGAATATAACTAATGAAAAAGAAGAGTGTAAAGAGGATCTAGATTCTAGCAAATAATTATATAAAATGATAGACTTTAGTCTATATTGTTCTGGAGACAGGAAAGAACAATACCAAAAACAACAACAAGAAGTGAGATATACACTTCAGGAATATCAAGAAGAAATAATAAAGTGTGCAACATGTATGTTGTGAGAGAAACTATCTAATGGTCCAGGATTGGCACGTTGTCTGGGCAATGTACAGCAACAGTAAAAACAAATAAACAAAATTTAATGATGCGTACGGAACAGGGTGGGCAAGACAGCAGAAAATGTAATGTCACAATATAAATCAGTGACTTTCCCTCATCTGAAATATCATTCTGTATATTCCAGCCCTGAAAAGATACATCAGAATAGTGTAAGCCATCCAGAGGATGATGATTAGGATGACTTAATGCACAAAAATTCTTTGCTAAAGAGAGATTGAAAAGATATGGCTGGTTTATTTTAAAGAGAACATAAAGAGACACACAATAAAAATACATTCCAGTAATTTGCATAAGAACTACAGTACAGAGGATCAAACAGAATCATATCAGTTGTCATCACTTTTCCAATTTTCCATTTCAGGGAAGAAGCACCACCGAAAACAGATACAATACAAGGGTCATGCTCTTTATATTTCAAAAGAAAAATTACCATAAAGACAAATAATTTTCTGGCGTATTAACAGGAAGATACTTTTCCATAAGAAATTGTAAAGATGGTTTTATGCTCATATGGTACAAAGGCTTGGAGGTGGAAACTGCCCCAAAGTAATTGTCACAATTGCAAAGCCACAGTCATACCACCAGATGCAAGAACAAATGCCAATATGCATCAAGGAGGCTGAGGTAAAATGTGATGAATAATGAACAAGTCATATGATCGCTGTTTTTGATTTTGCAATGAATTTTGCTGTTATCATGGGCAAGTGAGTTACTACAATGTTTTTAAAGCTGTTCTGATTTTTAATGTTTTTCTTGAGGTACAAAAATTTAGAGGCTATTCTGTTAGCACTAACATAAACTGCTAGTGTTACTGTTTCTTTATCATTTAAATGGAGATAAAAATCTTTCCAACAGGGCTGTTTCGAAGCTTACAGAATTTGCAAAATGTTCTATGAAACTTGAACAGAAGTGGTGTGCAAAATTGAAGTGCACTATAATCCTAATAGGAAATGGAAAAGTTATACAGTTTCATTTGGTTTCTAAAATTTTAGCAGGTTTGGCTTGTCCTTGCAAGAAATCTGCCTGAAATATTCAGTACTCACAGCCTTTCAATGTAATAAGCAATATATAACCCCACAGAGATCTTCCATCTCTCTCAATAATGCACATGTGATGCATTAGTGTAATGAGAATTAAGCTCTTTGCACAGCCAGCCTCTACTTCTTGTTCTCTACTTCCCATTTTGGAGAGATATTTTTAGTTTACAATTCATTACAAATGTTACAACAAATTGCTGTGCTGAAAACCAAGAACAATCATTAAAAACAAATTTGTCCTCAAAAGAGAATGGTCCATATTACCTATTTTGAGGACATAATTTGTTTTTAATGTGCACTTTAAAGAGAGTGTTGTTTTGGTTTTGCATGTATGAGTGTATGACTTTTTTTCACATTGGTAATGATGTTACCAGATTTCAATTAAAATTTAATTTTCAAATCCTTGGTATAAAGAGCCTTGCATAAATTTAAGCTCTCTTTGTGTAAACCAGACTGCCATAAAGGAATAAACTGTTTGCCTTTAGCTACTTAGAAAAGATAACTTCCAGGCCATTGGCCTACCTGAAAATTAAGTCTTTAACTTTCTCAAGTACTGCTTAATGCACTATATATTCTTCTTCCCCTCCCCTGCTTCTTTTCTCAGCACATTTTAATTTTTACGTGCTGTTATGTTTTCCATTAGACAAAGTCTACCTCTTTTCTTCCATTTCTAAAATAGAAAAAACAAGGTTGACTGCAATACCTGATGGCTGTTAACTACTCCCAAGAAGGTCTCCTATACTTATAAATGGGAAAAAATGACTAAGATGAATTAAGAATTTGGAGATTTTTCCCCTAGTCACCAGAAAACAAGAAGAGTAATAATCTTTCGAGCATGACAAAGGTTATTCCAAGTGGCAAAATAGCAAGTTGTGAATAAGGACAGAGTTATATCTTAAGAAGACAATGAAATATAAAGGGAGTGAGGAAAGTGCTCCCACTGGAAAAAACAGTTAGTTATTTTAAGTGTGATGTCTGTTGGCTACATTATGCACACAAGTGATCAGGAGCCTGCATTTCAGACCAGGTGTTAGCAGAATGTGTTGCTAAGACATCTTGTAGAAACACATCATAGTCATACATCTGAAAAAGGTTTTAATATTTTGAGTTTTAACAAATACATATTTGATGAGCAGGTATGATGAACACACCTCATAAGTGATAAATGACCATTTATCTTTCTAAGAAGGGACACGATGGGGGACATTTTTAAAATATGTTCAAAAATTCATTTCACTTACAAAAATGTAGAAATTCACCAGAGAATGTAAAAAAGCTTGCCTGTCTATAATCTCTATGGCCTTAAAATCAGGTTCATTCATTCTTTAGAGCTTTGTTATTGTTCTGAAATCAAGTAAATCATACTCTAAACAACACAAATTTTAAATGGAAATTAAAACTGGATTCCATATGTAAGGCCAAGAAAGAAGGAAAAGACAGCTAATTAGTAAACACAGGGGAAACATGTTAAAATATACAAGAGAGAAGACTCTGACTTAAGAATTTCAAATAAGAACAAGAAAATTTACAATGGAAATGTTGACTCAGAGTATAAGGCAAATGACAACAAATGTTCTATAGAGTTCATGGTAGAAACTACAGAATATCTATGTCAAAGCAAAGTAAGAATTCCTTAAGCAGCAGTAAGTTGGAAAAATATTCTTCAAAGACATGAAAAACATTGGATGAGAAATTTTCTCATTACGTTTTTATTAAATGTGAACAGAAGATGATAAAATGTGGGAGAGTTGGTTTTATTTTTTGTTTTGTGTTTATTCTTTTGCATTGCTTTTACTACATAACTGAAGGAGAACAGCTTTGACTATGTATCAGGAAAAAGGGAGGAGGGGAAGCCCTCATAAACCCTACTAACATTAATTATTCAACACATAGTCGGATTTATTGCAATCATTATCTCCTGTGCTTATAGGCCATGCAGTGTCTTATGTCTTGACACTATTTCTGGAACCTAAAGATCAGAAATATCTTGTCTGGTTTTTTGCCTTCTTGAACAAAATTATGTAATTTCCCACAATTACTAAAATGGATGATGAATGCACTCTTTACTTAAATATGCTAAATAGATAGGATTATCATAAAGGCATTAACTTTGTCTTTTGGAAATATAAAAAGCTGCTGAAAAAGTCATGTTTTAGCGAGCTACTTGATATTCAGGCTCTTGGTGTAGTCAATTTAACTAGAATATGATACTTTGTTGGCAAAAATCTAGAATATTACCATCTTAGCATTCTTTCTGCTTTCTGTAAGATGATTACAGGTCACAGCTTTATTTGAACTGGTTGTGGTTTGAATTCTAATATTTTTATATTTGGCAGAAAAAGGTGATTATGGAATAGACTGGAGATACACAAATTTGAACTCAATTTCTCTTTTGTCTTTCCTAGTAAATAGTACAGGTACTCATTGAATGAGTGATTTATTTTTTTATTCCATACACATCTTAGTTTTACATCTTCCTGGCAAAAATGTGATGTTTCACACAATGTAAACTGAAGAGCTATGATGTGACTGTCATATCATTTACTAAGCAGAGATGGGAGATAAGTTCATTAAATCATGAGTAGTTATTGTTTGGAGGGATGAAAGAGCCTTTCCCCTACATTGTGGGATCACTTTCAACTAAAATAATCTCATTAGCATGCAGATTATCTACAGTGCTGTACAAGATCCTTGATTGCTTCTTGCCACAGCTGGTAACAGTAAATTCCAGAACCAGAAGAGGAAACAACTTTTTCTTCTTTCTTTTTTTTCTTCCCCCCCCCCCCCCCCAATATATTTCCCTGATTCATATGGTATTGAAAGTCTTTATTTATAGAAAAGTCTAACCATAGATCTATGAGGTGTATCTATTTTATTCTATGCCTGTAAAAGAAGGTGAGAACATCTGACTATTAACTTAGTGGTGACGTTATTCTAGAGCATGGCACAAAGTCTTTCCAGAACACTTTCTACACTCAGGGTTTGATGGTTAAGATTGCAGAGCTTCTCTGCAATCAGTTGCTTTCCATTCTTATCCTCATAATTTTTTCAGGAACACTTTGGAAGGAAGTTTAAGTGGGGTAATGAAAGTTTGTCATTCCAGGGAAAGCCTAAAGAAAATGGAATAACTACTTTGAGATGTGTCTTTACTAAAGATGCATGTGTTTATATTGTTATAAATGTGCTAACACTGAGCAACCTCTCGTTGCTCGATGGCTGAAAGCAATTTGAAACTTGTCATGAAGTGCCAGTCCTTTCCCACTTGTGCAGCAGCACAAAGCTATTGGTCTGTAAGGTCCTTTATATGAAGTCCACCATAACTTTTGATATAGTTAAGCAATATCTGTTGTTTGGAGCTTCTTATTTAACAACGGACAGCAGAAAAAATGTAGGCAAATAGTTGACAGACAGAGTTAGGCTGTGTACTTTGTGCAGTTTTAACTCCTCAGTGAGGGACATAAAGGCCACACCATCTCAGCAGCTGAAAGCCTCGAGGTACAACCTCCTGCCCCCAACTCCTTTTAGCTCTTTGCCACAGTATAGAGGAAGAATTTATTTCAAGTCAAGTGAACATAGTTAAAGCACAATCACTTGAATTTAAAAAGAAAAATGTTTTTAAAATATTTACATGCTCAACTCTGATGCCAGCCAGAACTACCAAAAGCAATACAGAGAAACAGTTCTGTACGAGCAGTGTTTGTATGAAAGCAGAATTAACCCTTAAGGATTACACTGTTTGGCTTCATCAGCTTTAGTGAGTCTGGGAAGAGGGATGCAACATTTTTGACTACACAAATCTTCCTCTAAGGGTATTAACTAAACTCAGTGTCTTGTACAATTTATTTTAACAGTATTTATTTTCAAATGAAGAATTTAAAATTAAATTGAAAAAGAATCAATAAAGCCAGCTTTTTTTAAAACAAAAAAAAAGTGAGTTTTCTCCTAGAACAGAGGAAACATTCTAAAATGCACAGATTTGTAGGTTTGTTACTTTTAAAGAATACCAAATAGTTAAGGAAAAGTGGATGGAACATGCTTAAAAGTAATAAAGTTTGCAAAGATGTTACAGCAGGTGTACTACCAATAACCTACAGCTTAAAGTCTTGAAAGGTCATTTGCAATTCATACAGAAACCTATATCTGTGCTGCATGTACTTTAAAAGGTTGTGTGCAACAGAGCAAAGAAAGAAATTATTTTAATCTGCTAAATATTGTTCTGATACAACCTTCTGAGACAAAAATGTTAATTTAGTACCTGTGGCATTCAGAACGTTCTGTTCTTGCAATTACTCGCCTATTTCACATGGTCATGTGACAGTATTTAAAATACAAGTTATCATCTACAATAGTCTTTTATGGTAGAAAAGAGTCCTATAGACAAAGCAGGTAATTTGAATTTCTAATGAAAATGTCTGCAGAGAAGTGTTCTACTATTCTGGTGAAAATGAGTGTATTTTAAGCAAACTAATATACTCCTCTTTTTCAGAGAGTCGATGGATGCAAGAGTCATAAACACCTAGATAATGTAGGCAAATTATTTGGACACCCTAAAATAGAGTCACTGCGGAATTAGAGAGAGAGGCATAAATAGAGCCTGAAGTCGTGCAAGAGCTGGTCCTATTCCCAGCATGAAACCATCCAGCTTCCAAACTGTGGTTATTGATGCACTGGCATCTGAGATGTGAGATGCCATTCTGGCAGCTTATAACAGCAGAATGGAAAACAGACTCTTTTCCACCATAAATGCTGCCTTTACTGGTATGTGAGACTGGCAGTGGTAGAAAAATTTTGTGCTGGCTCTCCACACTATAATTTGCCATTAAGAAATGAAATCTGAAGGACAGCTAGGCTTTGTTCATCTGCTTTAGCGGTGGGAAGAACATTTCCTGTTAAAAGATACTAAAATGTTGCGTAAATTAAAAAAAAAAAAAAAATTAAATCTGACAGTCACACACTAACAAGTTTTAAAGAATGAAAATTTGCAACCTTGGCAAAAATGCATGTCATATTTCATTTAATATGATAATGTGGTTTCATTACTTTTTAATTGAATTACAGTTAGCTAATACTTGACAACTAAGACTATTTTATAGGAAGCTATTTCACAATGCAAGAAGTCTTAAGTGATCGACTAATTGGAAGAGCTTTCTGAATGTCAAGCATTATGTAAATGAAACTCCTAGCCTATTTAACCTGCTCTTCTAATGTAATTTTGTGAACTGTGCCCAAAGTGTGTAGTAAAGTACGCTGAGTTACTACAGTAATACGAAAAGTAAGATTTCTACAATGAGCATTCATTTGTCTTTCTTCTACCTTTAGCATTTGTTACATTATCATTAAAAGTCATGAAAAAAAGCATTGTTCAACACCAGTTTGAAAAGCGTATTCACAATAAGTTACAACGATCCTTTAAAACTTTCAAATATGTGAAACTGATCATGTTGCTCTATCAGTGGCATTAAAATTCCCACTTGGGTTTCTTTTCTTCCCCCCCAGTTCCGACCAGTGAGGATTGTGTTGCATCTTTCTGTCATTTTCCACAAGTCTGACTTTCAGCTCTCTATGCTTTGTTCATAAATAAATATTGGTACTATACGGACTGCTGAGAGCATGTGAGTGTTCAAGGTGAAGTCAGGTACTCCAGAATCCTTCCTGGCAGATGTCTTTAACTTGGTTATAAGTTTCCATTAACAAGGGTTTAACGGCACCTCCCCAGGCAACTCACTTCAGTGCTGTACTAGACTTTCAGTCACAACATTTTTCTCCTAGTGTCTTTGACTGTAATTTACTTCCATTTCTACTTGTCTTATCCCTGGTGAAAAGAGTAAAGAGTCTGAAAGCCATTACCATGTTTATCTTCAGTCTTTAGCAGGAAAAAATCACTAGTTCTTGCAGTTGCGTTTTTCAGATCTTTTTCTTGCTCTCCTCTGCACCTCCTGCAGCTGCTCCCCAAGTGGATGTGCCTTCATTTGATCGTTGTGAGACAGACACATAGCAGTGTGAAACCTCCCAGCTTCAGCATCAGTGGATATTGGCAAGTTCAGGCAAGTGCGTCCCACCTGCGCATTGCCTCCTTAGAAACAAAGACATCTAGTATTCTGTATGTCAGTGTTGGGGAACTTACATGCATAAAAACAATGCATTGGACAGAGTTCTACCACCATAACCCAATCTATAAAATGAGGCATGAGACAATTCCTTATATACACTTGCACCAGCACCAACCATGTCATCACCGACATCAGGCACATCAGACCAGCATTGGGTTCATCCCCCGGCACTATCTCTGCTGACCAAAGGCGGTCCCTGGGTGTTCACGTTGCATGATTGATTTCTACAAGAAAACATAGTGGCTTTCCTTATCTCACCAGCAAACTTCACGCTCTTGCAGGGAGTTGTTCTGTCCCTGGCATCTGTGCTTCCAGCCAGTTTAACCCCTCTGCAGTCAGACATTCTTCCCATCCATACCAGATCACTCTTGGTCACAAATTACCAACTGCTGAGTGGTTACAGTCCAAATTTTCCCTCCAGCAGGCAAAGTACTACTCCAAATCCACAGTGTTATGAAGGAAGCTTTTGTGAAAAGTAAAACTGAAATATTACAGAAAGTCTACCATTTAACAATAAAGTAACAAACTCATTCTTTGTAGTGTGTACTTTTCAGCTGCACTTTTAATCCAATTATTCATGTTCGCAAGTATACCTTAGTCAAGTGTGTCCTTGAGAAGTAGTTTATTAATATTATAATCACAGGTTGATTACATTATATAAGATTTCCTTTCTAAGGGTCCCCTAATATTAAGACTCTAGATCTTTCTTTTTAAAGGTACTTACATGAGTGGTCTGTTTTTTTCTAACATGTTAAGTATTCGGTTGTTTCCAGCAGTTCAGGAAAGAACTTAAAAGCTTAAGTGCTCATTTATTAAAAAAAAAATTATATCTGCTGTGGTTATAAAAGCAGTAAATGCCTGATTATTCAGCTATAAAAGGCAGCTACAGCTCCCATTGTCTTTAACAAGAGTGGAATATTTTCTGTACCTTAGAAAGTCAGACTCTAATGTATATCCAGGACATTTTACTTCATTAAATCAGTAGGCAGCTGTAGGATATCAGCATCTCAAATCCAACGTTCTTTATCCATTCTAAGTGTTCTCTGTCTGGCTGACTCAAGTTTTGATCTACATGCCTAAATGTGACAAAATGAATAATTTTATTACCTTTTTTACCTAATTGTCTACAAGCTCAATACCTTCTCCCATCCCCCCCATCCCCCAGATTTTGGGCACATTTTTCAGGAGTTCTTTGAACGCCTCTGTACACCTCTGAACACGGGTGTAAGGGAAAACCTGAAGGTTTATACTCCTGTGACTCCAATACGGTCATCTGTTTAGTCTCACCAAGGACAACATTGGGAGGTTGAATCATAAAGGAGCCGAAGCTTAAATTGTACACATATACAAAATTCATGAAAACACAATATACTCATTACCAACCCATAATCAGCGGTCACAAGAGGGGTTTTTTTTGACACAAGTAACATGTAGGTCTAAAGTTTGTCCTTCTCCTTGTTCCTGTGTCAATGCAATACAATATAGTAATGAGATTACTTCTCTCTCTGTAAACATTTATGGGAATAAATTTGCTTTTACAAATGTTCTAAATTTCTTTGGCTCTAGAATATTCAGCATCAAACGTTGAAGATAACTTTTAAATTGAATTTCCAGTCTACAATGAAATATAAAAAGATTTGTGCACTTGGAACAGAGTCAATACAGTCCTTAATTGTAAAAGGATAAGCTATCCCGTAAGGCACATTTTCTGGTAGCTTTCTTTCACATGAATTTCTGGAGAAAGAAAATCCTGAAACCATCACAAAACTCTGTTCCAGAGGAGGTGACTCCTTACACAGATTCTTGGAAGTGTGTGGGGGAAATATTTGAGAAGATCATGCTACTTCTGCCAAGAAGAGAATAAGATTTATGATGTCCCACAGAAGCACAGATATTTCTTTTAAATGATGGTAATGCATTGAAGAACAAACCCCAATGGTATATAAAGCTATTCTCATCAAATATTCTTCCTACTTCTTCACTGCCATGAAGCCATATTTGAGTGCTGAAAACATATTAAGACTAGACATTAAATGAAACCATATTGAGAAGTATACACATATTAACAGGAGCTGAAAGTTTTCCTGTCTAAATGAAAAATGTTGAAAGCTAAAATCACATAGTTTGTGATGGAAGGTGTTGCATCACATTAAACACCAAAAAGCTACTTCTACAGTACCATGAACTTCTGGTCATTTATTTATTATATAGTCTGAACTAGAATAATCTAATATTGGTTAATATTCAAATTTGGTGAAGAGTTACTTCATTTGTCAAGGTTACCTCTCCTAAAACCTGTTTCTCCTTCCAATTTTTGCAGTGGCTCATCCAGCAGGCTTGTTTGAGCTATTAACAATAAAACTTTGCAGTAAAAATTAAACTGCCTAATATGCTAGCACTCAGCATTTCAGGATGCAGTTTGTATGTTAATATTTTAGAACTGTCATATCCTTCAGTTGCACTGAGAAGAATGAACTGCAATCTCATGCTGGATTTCAGAGAATCCTTAAGAGACTTATTAGGTACTACACCATTTTCTTTTAGCACCAGTCTTTTGTGTGACCATCCAGTTCTTCAAATACTAAACATCAATAGTAATGCAAGAAATTTTTAATTTTTTTTTTTTAGGTAAGGTTTTGACCTATGGATACAAATCGATCATTTCATTAAATTGGTGTAAAAACATGATACGCATCAAGATGAATTTATTTAAACTAGTATCTCAAAGTATTCTGATGCACTGCTGTATGAAGGGAACTGGATTTATAAGTGAGCTAAAGATGGACCTTTGCTCTTTGCAGGGCCTGACATTCAGAGCCAATAAAGCTGATGGTGGGGGTGTCTCAGGCAGAAGTTCCACTTCCAAGGGGAGTGCCCTGTCTAAAGAGATTAAACAGAAGAGGAGGGATGCAATGAGCGAATGGTGGAGTTCAATTTACTTTATTTTATAAAGAAACTAGCTATGTTTAAAATTTCAGTTTGTCAGTACTTTACCATTCTCTTTTTTCCTTCCCAAGAGGGTGACAGAGGCAAGGGAATAAAGGGATCTTATCTTTTACTCATCTATATTTTATTTTTAACTTCAGTTGTTTTTTTGTAGTAGCTTGTTATTGAATGACGGTTGAAAGTTGTTTCCTTCTAACCACATAGATGTTTTCTGGTTGACAAGAACATACTTGAAGTAGATATCAAAATAACTTAGGCAGCTCAAGTTTGAGTAGTAATTTCTGTGGGTAATTAATATATAATCCAGTGAGCATTGTGTGTAATTGTTGCTCTTTGTAAAAAAATATGCCTTAGACTAAGTTACCTACATGTTATTTAAACTATATGCAGGTATTTATAGTAGTCGAATATGCAGATGACTATTTCTGAACAATGTGTGCACAAGAATTATGGATAATTATTTGTTGATGCTTCATCTACTCCCCAAAATTTCCCAAGGATGGTTGTTTATTTTGTGACAAACTGCTCAGTTCCTTTTATTTCTGATCCTGACTCATTTAACATTAGTAGTACAGAAAAGGAGTAACAGTCTAATGGTACAAAACTCACTGGTTTCACTGTGAACCTGCAGTTAAGAACAGCATCTGGTTCAGATTAGTAATAATTATTAAGATTTAGTGATCTTAAAGTGATTCTGAGAAAAACACTCCTCATTTTGGTCTGAAAGGAATAAGAACAAAAGAGAGTGCTCTGGTGTGACACTATGAAGTTGATAAAGAAAAAAACCACCTTGAACAATGTTTCTTTCACCCTACCATTACTGGTTGTCATAACTATCAAAAGAGAAACCGTGAAGGTGAAGGAAGAACTGCTAACCAAACTAAAACTGTTGAGACCCTCTTTTCACAAGATGAAGGTGAATCTTAAGACAAAAGAAGAAGGATGTCATCTTTCCATTTAACATTTAGATATATGCACAAAATCAGGCAAAAACAATGTTGTTTATGGTGAACTCCTGAATTAATGAGAGATAAAATAAATCCCTATATAAATGTATATGCATACTTACATATATGGTCATACACGGACTATTTGGGTAGGCTTATTCCCTAGGATACCATTCTGGTCCTCAGTCTCCCTGGAGGATAGCTGATCCTTCTCATTTTTTTAGTATTTTAATACTATGGAGAATTTCATATGATTTTGTGCTCTTTTAGGAACTTGAAAGCAATGGAAAATTTGCTATCAAAGCTATGGCAGTTCCTATGTTGTCTGCCTTAAAGAATTCCCATTCAGAGATTTCTTTGCACAATGCCTGTAGCTGTTCAATATTTGCCGGTTGTACCTTCCAGGTTAAGGTGGTGTTAAGGCCTCAAGATCCAGTGTTGTTAATTACTGAAACAACTGTATTAAAAGTAAGGATTGCATAAAGCTGGTAACTGATTGTGATGAACACATTACTTCAATGTTTGTGTTTGCATAATTCAGAATATGCAGTAACTGTAACTTAGTTAAATGTTCTATGAATAGCATATTAATAACACCACATAGTTCTTCAGTACTGTAAAACTTGAATGCTCACTTTCATTTGAAAGACAAGTCCAAATGTCCTCATGTTCTATTTTCTAATATGGGATATTTTCCCCATCTTCGGGCACTTTCACTCCCTCTCTCAGACAAAGGAGTTTCTTCAACCCTTATGGGTTCTGGATCTTGTTATCCATTTCATTTTTGGTTTTGGTGTTTGGTGGAATTACGGGGGAAAGCTGCAAAATAAGAAATGATGGGATGCACCTGGTGGAATAATATTTTGTCATGAAGTGTCAGCTGATCAAGATATGTCACAAAACTTTACTTTTAGGGGAAAAAAAATATTCTGAAATAGAAATTAATTTTTATGTCTCAATAGTTTAAGCATTCCACACTGCCACTGCTCAGACGTCCCTGCTGGTCACCTAATGCACTTTGCAAACTCAGCACAGCCTGCCTTTCTTGGTAAACAGGGAGAAATAGTGAAATACCATTAAGAAAGATTTGTGTGACAAGGATCAGACACCTTAACAAGTGTATTATTCAGCCTTGAACCTCCCCCCTACCAAGTTTCATATTTGAGTCCATAGAAGCAATGAAAAAAGATTCAAAAGAGGTTCTTATCTTGACAGAATTAATTTGCTTGATGCGATACAAAATGCAATCAACTTTAATACATAACTTGAAAGGTCAGCTTGAAGGATTAGAGCAGTTTGATTGTGAAGTGTGCCCAGAAATCTCGATCTGAGAGAGGATGATGAATTTCTTCAAATTATTACTGGAGCAATAAAAAGCACAAGGTTGAAATATTTGAAAATTAGGTGTGCTCACATAATTTCCAACTCATTGGTTTCCCATCTAGAAAGGGAGAAAACGGCCTGGGGAATTCTTTGAGGATGTGAATCATGAAAAACCCTCATCTAAAGGCTGCTATAGGTTCAGCTCTCTGCAGAAATGGATATTAAAGCCCCTTGAGGAAATCCGAAGGCAGCTGCAGAACTACAGGATATGCCTTTGGACAGTAGGAAAAGTTCATCCAAGTAGATGAATTCCCACATAAACTGAACTTTTCTCTTCCCCTGGATGCTTGTGGAGATCTTGGTGTTATGGTACAGGGCAATGGAGGACTCCTGAGAACATGCCAGTAATACAGCGTCCTTTGTATTCAGTATAAAGCAGGAAGCTGGGGAATGCTTACCTGGCTGCAGTGAGAAGCAATTCTCTTGACGGCTGTCTGCAAAACACTCATTTCTTCAAGTAGAGGAAGGAAGTCAAATGTCCCATTATATGAATCCTCTCATCATTTCTTTGTAGCATTTTAGTACTATTTGATTCTATCCAAAACTGGCACTGCCTGTCTTGAGTCTAAATATTAAAAATTTCAAAAAAGATGCCGACAAATATTGGCCAAAACCCTGTTCTATTTCCAATCTAACTTAATTTTCTGGAAAAATGTTAAGGTTCCAAATATGTAATTACATTTTATTAAAACCTCGGAAGTGAAAGGTAAATTTTAATGAGATGTTCTTGTTAATGAGAACATTTATCTATGAATTTTTTGTACCTACTATAACAATGACATTTTTTTCCTGCTTATAGCAGCAGGTTCTGCAATAGAAGTCATGCTATGGGTTTTCCAAAACTGCAATGAGGGTCTAATGTTGAGAGTCTCACTTCAACTCATTTTGCCACAAAGAGAAGATGAGATACATGCTATTATCTTTTTTGTTTGGGGTTTTTTTTTGAGATATGGAATAGCTGCACATCAAGCTAAAACTATGGGAGGCATGGCTCTTCCCTCCTACATCTCTGCAACAGACCTGAAAAATTAAATAAGTGCAGCAAGGCAAAGAAACTCTTGAAGAACTTAAGAAAAGATTAAATTTTCCTTTCAGACTGAGTGAATATTTCGTTCTTATCAGGGCTTTTTATCTGAAGCTCAACGTTATAGTTTAATCCTAACATTGCTGACAGATGAAAGCAGCCACGTGAGGAGTCATGTTCAGCCAGCTGCTTCCCTGAACAAAATATTTTGGGGTACTATTAGACAGAATTCATAAATGAGATATAGAAATGTTACCACCATCCACTCAGTCAATAACCTGATAAACAGGTGAAAAAATAATACCTTGTAAGTCCTTCAGATTTCCAAAAGCAAATGCATGAAACCAGCAGATTCTATTATCATGGACCGAAGGATTATCCAGGAAGGGAAAAAAAAAAGAAAAAAATAATGCAAATAGTTAATCTGTTAGCTTTCTGCTATGTTCACCATTTATAGAGTTGTGGAGTTTCAAATGAATTTATGGTAATGAACATAAGGGTCAACTGAGAGACACTTGAGTTAAAAATCTTGGGGCTGTCACTCACAATGAAAAAAATTAATCTGAACAAGAAGGCAAATTTTATTATATATCAAAATAGCAAAATCCTTTCTTTGCTTTTGCAGTATAACAATATGGAGCTTCTTTAACACCATTCAATCTGTTGAACAGCCCAAAGTCATATGCAATATGGAATAGATGTTGCATTCTTTTTAAACAACAGAATTTTGAGTACAGTACAATCACACCTGTTGGAAATACGAGCTACGAAGTTGAAACTGCGAGCCTGAAGAACCTTGTGCTTTTATAAGTCTTAGACTTATCTGTCAACTGAGAAAAGGGAAACTCAATAACGGCCACACACTTGTCAAATGGGTCCATGCTTTTAATTTTGAAGAAAAACCAGACATACAGAATATGTGAACTTAAGAGTGAAAGATTAGTCTATGTGCTAGTTATGCTATTAAGCTGTGAGAACTGCAGATAGATTTCCAAACGTCTTAGATTTACATAGGGATGTTTTGTATCAGAATAAGTGTTTTCAGCTTTTTGATTGTCAGACCATTGCAACTTAGAGTGGAAGTACACGCAGACCTCTGTCTGCTGAAGTTAAATCAAGGGAAAGTAATATGAACATCTTTGTCAAAAATCACAACAACTTAGTCTTCTCATAGGGATAAAAATCCACACATAATAATGGAAATCAAGCAAGACTTTAGAAAATGGAAATTGCCCTTACTGTTAAAAACAACTGCTTAACATCGCCTGCCTCTCTCTGGTGGATTGAATTGCTTTGCTTAGTTCTTGCACATCATGTATGCACTTCCCCCGTCTTTTTCTACTTATCCTAGGATAACCCACCCTTTCACTTAACTACCGCAACTTAGCTGTAAGTAGTTCTTACTCAGTTCCCCATTTTCCTTGCTTCTTCCTTTCAGGTTCTTTTAAGGAATAGACTTATAGGACCTGCGTACAAGTGCCAGAGATTTGAAAATAGTGTGAGAGCTTGTGGGTATTGCCTATTTGCCCTGTGAAGGTACATTGTGTTCAAAGACCCTGACCTGATAGGCTTATACGGAGAGACAAAACATGTAAAATGGCTAAAATCTACCTTGTATATGTTTGCCATCTGTTCTGTATCAATATGGTCCCAGCCTTGAGATGATGGTTCTCTTCTCAAGTCTTGCAACCTTGTGTAACTGCAGTAGAAGACCCAAAGAAGTTTAAACATATGTTAGTGGCTGGTGGTTCGGTGGCTGAATAAATATGGCAATTGAATATGGCTGTCTGCAAAAAAGTTTAAATTTAATCTTACTTATGATTTTACATTACAAGAATATTCTTGTTAAGATATTGCTTTTATAAATATAAAAATTTCTTTGAAAGTTATTCATGACTTATAAGTATGATTGCAACATTCATCTAGCTCAGTGTGCAGATGTTTGTGTGTAAAAAATACGTCCTGCTTGCAGACATTTATTTCTGCAGGAGTTAATTATGTGGCATATGTAGTTCTGAAAATATTATGTTACTGAATTGCATGTTTTGTGTTCTTCAGTTAATTAGATTTGCAGGTGTTTATGTTCCATATATTGAACAAAACTTGTCAAAATATATGCACTTTGTGTACCTTTACAAAACGGGAAAAAATAAAGTACTTTTCATTGTATCTGGTCTTTACCAGGAAAGTTACATGGAGTCTTACAAGTATATTTACTATGTATATGTGATATAGTTTATACCTTATAGAATGCAATAGAATATAGAATCTCAAGGAATGTCTCTTATCCTTTCCTTTCAGGACATTTCTTACTATTTGTTATTTCTATTCTTTTATCTCTTATAGTAATTACTAGATCCTGAAAATTATAAGAAGTATGGTAAAAGGCCGTTTATAAACCTTAAATAAATCTGATTGAGTATTGGCAAATAAGTTTCACCTAATTTAGAATTTTGAACTGTGTTAAAAAATAAAAGTCAATTTTTTGTTAGGGTCTTAGCCAGTCATAAAAGGTGGAAATACAAAATGTTAAAAGAGTGAAAATGTCAAAAAGAGGGAACAAAAAAAAAGAGAACAAAGGAATGAGAACAGACTTCTAAGTTATCGTATAAAAATTAATTTAATCTAACAGTCCCTGCAAGTGATCCTTTATAGATGTTCTGTCTTTTGCCTCTGTCCTTTCATCAATGATGTTTGCTCTTTGGCCTGAAAGAAGTCTTACCCTGATGCCTACACATCATGGAAGATCCCTGGGAATCCAGAACCATTCATACGATGACATTTAGCTCTCTGCATTGACTCTGCTCCCAATTAACCCTCAACCCAGCTTCATGTGGAACCACTGAATAATCAAGATTTCCATGGCAGCTGCAACCCCCATGAAACATGACAGGGGAGGTAGAGTACATATGTCTAGTTAATAAGGTTACATGCATGCAGGTTTCCCCATATAGCTTCTCACATATTCTTATATGCAAAAATCATATTCTTCCTCAGCTTCAGTTCATGCCCTTAGGTCCTCCTTTTATATCCCAAGGGATTTCTCTGGGCTAGAGAGACAATAAGATTCCATGAGTGAGGAGGACCTGTGTCTACACAGAGATGCTCTCTCAAATGGAAGATGATCTACTAATGGTGAAAAAAAGACATGGGGAGAAACTCTGCTGAGTTTAATTCCATTCACCTTAGAGCTGCTTTAGTTATTTAATCCTATTTTTAGTTATTTCTTTATATCAATGCATAGTATTAACAGGAGTTTAAGAACAGTAGAATCATTTTGTTGGGTATAAACATGGTGTGCATGTGGAAGAGGAGAAGATGTGCTTGAGAGCTCAAATAGTATTTTTAAATGAAGTTGAAAAGAAGTAATTCACTAAATTAAGAGGAATCCAGACCCTTTACTTCTCAAAACAAAAATTTCTATGCTAGTTTATTAAATAAAAACTTTTCCACACAATCCTTTGAAGGGAAGGATTTCACAGAATGGAGTGATATATATATGTTCAAGCCTTTGTTTACCATCCTGTAAATTCCAAGTGGGAGTAAGGAGAATCTCCTAGATGTGAGTAAGGCACCCACCTTTCTGCTCTGCTGAAAGCTGGGCAAGAAGAAATGTGTTCCAGGTCTAATTTCCAGAGGAGGTGTCAAAGAGTGTGGCAGCGCATGTAAAGAACTCCTAAATTTCTCTCCACATAACTTTGGACAAAGATATAAGTGCCTATACCATGAAACACAATTGCAGTAAATCTGGGAATGAGACCTACCTCATATGAGCTAAACAGATGGCCAACATATATAGGTATTAGTTTTACAAGGCAGACATAACTGTTTGGATGTCAGGAACATTGGAGTCTGTGGATGTGATGCTCAATTGAGGTGATTGAGCAGGGTGCACACTGCAATGGGCTTCTTAGTATTATAGACTGTTCCAATTTCTGTGTTTTCAAACCCCAGAAAGATAACAGGGAGGGCTAAAGAAGAGGCTTTCAGCACTTCCTTCTTCTGCTAGAAACCACCCTCCTGATACATCTCCAGGAGCCTCAGCATTTCCATAGCCAGCCATTTCAGCAGTTGATCACTAGTAGATGCCACTCTGAGGTAACTAGCTCCAACTTGTTAACTCTTGTTAAACATGGAGTCAGAAACCCAGATAGTTTCTGAATCTGTATTGTAGCCATTTTTTGTATCACACAATCTGACTCCTGAGAGATTTCTTCCTCTTGTAGTTGTCTGTCCAATCTGTTGTTTGGATGTTACGTTCCAGCTACTACTTAATTTCCAAATAATGTATAATTCTACAGAGTATCATCTTTCTTAAAAGACATTATGTCACAGAAAAAAGGTTTGCTGCTTTTTCTAGACTTAATTCCCTATAGTCTTTGACTGTATTTATTGCTGCTTGAAGGCCACTAGTTCTGAGCTTTGACAAGATTGAAGCAGTATTAAATCAGTCTCCAGAAACAAATGTCCTCATATAGTCACATGATTCTAGACTGCAAAATTTTAAAGAAGTGATAGTAATTTTTGTGAAATATACAGAAATAAAATGCTTTGTGTCATTGGTAAGAATGGCTGGGGTTTTTTTGCAAGATACTTTAATTTTGATTCCTTTTATGACAGCTGTATATACTTTAAAAAGGAAAAAAAAAGTTTTATTAAGAACATATATTTATTTATGACTTCCTTTCCTCATAGCATAAGGAAACATTCAAACAGCAAGAAAAGGCAATAAAAGTCCAGAGAGATAATGTGGTGCAGGATTATAATGCTTGACAATATTCTAGCAATGAACAGGGAAAAAAACAACACCCTTCAAAAGACTTACGAAAGGACATTTCCTATTTATGCAAATTAGGATCATGTAAGGAATGATCAAACTGGCTTTCCTACAGAGTGCCAATTTGTTAAATGGAACAGATTGAAAATAACAGGACATTTCACACAGGCATAGGGCATGCAGGCCTATTCCAAGCTAAATGGGTTCACAAACAGTAATTTGAAAATAGCATGTCATACATTTTGTCACCCTGGAGTATACACCCATAAGCAAGGTAGTGGGTGTGTTAACCCAGTGTAAAAGCTCTCCATTTTCCTGTTTAATACAGACTATTTTATATTCCTAGAGAAAAGAGTTCTTTATTTCCAAGCACCAGAAAAGTTGTCACATAATTTGGAAAGCTCGCAGCACTTTGTAATGATGCCAATTTGGTAGAAAAAGAATAAATTGCACCATGTGTTATTTACAAAAATTATTCCAGCTATGTCTGGATTCTTTCTGAACCAGGTTTAGCGCCTCAGGAAAATAACTGAAGTAAAATCAAATTGCCTACGTAAAATTTGTCAGAGAGAAATGTTCTTTATAAATGAAAAAGTTCTGACTCTTCCTCCTCTGGGAGAGTAGTTTGCTGCAGTCATCTACCAGCCGGAGGGGGAGCTTTGTTGAAAGGCTCACAGTAGGGTGCAAAGAAAACCATGCCCATTCCCTATGTCCTTTGAGCTGATTTGTATGATGTATGTTGTTATCAGGGCAAACACTTGACACATCAAGCGAATACCACTAACACTGAGCTTTATTCAGTCACTCTTTTTGCTTTTACTTTCTGTTTGAAGAAAAGCACTTCTTAATTGCATGTATGCCAATGAGCATAGCAAGAAATCTCTCTGTGTCCACTACCCAAATCATTGATGAGTTTCTATATAACTCTCCTCTCCTCTTTTCTACTCTCAAGGTAAGCCACCCGTGTGTCCTCATCCTGGGGTCAAGCACTTTGTTCAGAGTTGGCAGAAATTTTCACCCTCATCATGGTCACACCCTATGGCCAACTGTTTGGTACCTGGGATTGTTCCTGTCACCTCAGAAACTGCGTCTGCTCTCCCACACAAGAAGTGCTCAGAAGATAACCTCTTGCTGTAAATCTGTTCCCTCAAAACATGTTATTCAGGGAGTAAGTGGAGCCTTGTGCAGGGCCACAACAACCTGTGAACTCTGATTTCTTCCTCTTCTTATTCTTAAAATGTGCATTTTCAGGGAATGACCAAGAAGATGAATAGAAAGAATTCTAAACTAATAAAATGGTTGACTAAAAATGGGTCACGGAAAGTATTCAAATGATAGAAATCTGTGGTCTTTTACAGGGTCATTGTGACCCATATTATATAAGATGCTTAGATAAAGGTGTGGGATAGGAATAGTTCTTGTGTGGGACCAATATGAGTTTGTGAAGGTGAGTAGGAGGCCTTTGTTAGGGGCAGTGGTCTTTAGGAAACGTGGAAGGCATCTGATGAAGCTGTTCTCAACAAGTCAGTAGGACTGTTCCGAGCTTTTGTCCTAACCTTTAATGGAACCAGAGACTGAAAACTTACAAAAACTTATAAATAATACATGTAGATGGACAGAAAGGCTCTGTGAGCCTTCAAATTAGCTCCATTGGGACTAGCTGGGCTAACATGACCGAGTCAAAGTGTCAGGCACCACACCTGCAATTCTGGGGCTTAGACACCTGGATGACAACTATGCATATTGGGGTTGCATCAGTTACTGGGAAGTTGAGGGGTCTCCTCTAGGAGCAGCTGACCTTCCTCCTGCTTTGGTCTCTCCACAGCTAGCTGCCAACGAACATAACTTGGTAGCTCTGGAGCTGGATAAAGAATTGCTTGCAGAGTGTGGGTTCTGCCATTTTCCTAGAGCTTCCTGCTCCTCAGCCTCTGCCAGGTGGGTATCTTGGCTAGCCCAGGACTGCTGTCAGTGCTCTTGAACATCCTGGAGGAGCCTGTTGAGCACAGACACAACAACCCTGTTCCTTTCCCCCTCCTTTCCTGGAAATGCCACCTTGTCCTGAAATGCTCTTTCTTCCTCTCCAGAGGAACCTCCCACAGCAAATTCTTCTTTCTGCCTGCACAAAGATGGGATCAATGGGTGAGGGCAATTGCCACCATGACCCCTCCTGCAGTGAAATCACAGACTATCCCATATGGAGATATCAGTACCAACTGACTGAGGCCTGGAAGTCAAACAAGAGGGTGACTCAGTAGTGTGCTTCTGCCTTAAAACTCTCTATAGAAGGTGCAGGTCTGTCGTGTTTCCTCTGAAACAGTTGATGTTCTAGTTCAGGATCACCACCTTCATCATATCAAGTTTTATAAAGCATGACCATGAAACACAAGAGAACCAGCAGCAGCAGCAACAACCTTAAAGATCTTTTGATGTTGCTATCAAGACATCCTCCTGCCTAAACACTTCTGGTCCTTCCATGGTAGATATTAGTGAATGGTGTTATCTTTCTGGGTCTTCAGGCAGCACCTTCAAATGTTTTCTTTCTTAATGTAGGGATAACTAATGCCAGGGCACAAGGGTAAGGAAGAAAAGGGAAAATAAAGGACCGGTAATCCATTTATCTTTCAATAAGAGATGTACGGACTTCTGAAAAGCAGGACATCAATAAAAGTAGAATAAGAAAAGAAACCTAGATGGAAGATGAAGAAGCAGGAGAAAGCTGCAAGAGCAATTTAAATGCTCATAATAACTAGCAGCTAGTTGTTGTACACAACATTTGACCCTTCATATTGTATGAGAACATTTGCTGGATGTCCTGGGAGCTTTGGATAAGACCCTTCTGTTGGTGCATGTTGTTGGATATGTGCTGGATGGCAAAGCTGTCTTATGACCAATGCGTCAGGCTGTAAACAACATCTCCACTAAGCACTTGATGAGCTTCTGGAGCAAAGCTGTTGGCTGAATTCCCTCCAGAACGAAGAATGCTCACATGCATTAAACACTGAAGTCCAAAACACAATTTAGTAAATGGAATCAGTAAACTGACATGTTTAAAGCTACACTACTGCTCTGAAACACAACTCACTGGTAGAAACAACCAGATAAGATCAATGCTATTTCAATCTACAAATTTTCAGTTGAGAAATACAAAACTTCCTTCCTTGCTTAATTAATCTGTTATTCACTTCACCACATGCTTGGGAACAGTCTGTTCTTAGAGTTACAGAAATGCATCATGACACCTCTTACAGAGATGTCCAGCCTCATGAGAAATGAACGTGTAAAGAGGTAAAAAATAATCTAGGAGGTGAAATTTAAGACTTTCCAAATTGAGAAGATTGGAGGTGGGGGAGAAAACCCTGTTATTTCTGCACAACGTGAGCATTTGTGAGTTTTGATCAAAGTAATTTTCCTCATTCAAATTAGAATTTTGTGGGCATCTGATGTACAGAGGATTCCTGATGTGCTCAAGTCTGTTCAGCTTTCTGCCTCCAAGTGAAGTGCATGATGAACTGTCTTGAATAACTGTGAAAAGAGATAAAACTTTATTACCTCACATCTAAAGTTAGTTAGGGAAGTCTGTCATATCAAACAGAGACAAAGACTGAAGTTAATGAGCTGCTTTCAGTGTGACAGGTTTCTTTGAAAGAAGCTGTGTTTCTACATAGTGGTATCATTGAAGAAAAACTATCACAGAATCAGTGAGAGGCTCCATAATTAATAAGGCACAAGAGCACAATGCTGCTTAGTGTAACATAACAATTCTGAACTATAGAGAGTGTCAGCGTGGGCCTTCATTTACAAAGACTCATTCACTATCCGTGGAAAAACAGGAGTTATCAGTCTCATCAGAATCTGAAATGGTACACACATGGGATTACTTCGTTATTATGCAGTTAAGAAAATAATGCTTTGTTATTGTTTGTGGCTACACTCTGCCCTTTCAATTACTTTAAGATTAATTGCATTGATGCATCTGTTTGGTACATCAAGTTGGAACAAGACACATATAGCACTTGGCCAAATATTCAGCATCCCAAATGTTAAAAGAGTTTGAAGTTATAGTCAGTATACTCCAAACAACAGGAGGGCAGACAAGTTTGGTTGAGAAACTGCTTTTAAACAGCAAGCGCTTTATTTGCTGGTTTATGTTGTCTTATATGCTGATGTCTGCACCCAATCGTTTTAGCAGACTGAACACTTATTCAGAGAATAACAGATTTCCTGAAGGAAAGAAGCAGCATATTAAAACCATTAATTAAAGAGATGTTCTATTCAAGTCTAGGAATAGCAGCCTTTTCATTATACATATGTGAAATAAAGCCATAAAAACAGACTGCAAGCTTGAATGCTTAAAGATGCAAAACCTTACTGTTTTACCTGCAGAAAATGAGGAAATAACTTGTGTTCCCTCCATTTCACACCTTTTACCACTGCAATACCAGTTTGAAGTCTGAAGAGGTAAGAGTCTAAAAAGGTAACTCTAAAGAGGTAATCAGTAATTCTGAAGAAGTAACTCAGGCTTTAATATTGAATTAACTTTGGAATCATTTAAAAAGTATTTTAACTCCAGGTACATCTGAGAAGATGGAAGTTCTTAAGAGTTTCAGAAAGGCTTGAATAAAAAGTCAAAATATTAGCTAAAATACTGTGATGTTTTCTGCAACATGATCAAGGAAAATTAGAAATATTGTGTGTATACGTTAAATAGCATATTTGAGATCTAAAGATGTTCACAAGATCCACTCATGGAGATATTACATCAACTAAAAGTAATTTTAAAACCAGCCAAGGAAAAACATAAGGTATGGAAGAGGGTATGAAAACAAGATTGTCCCCTTCCTAATCCTAGTCTTAAATTTCCCGAATGTTCTTCCCATTTCTGCAAATAAATAGCAAACAGAAATGAACAAGTGAATGTATTACATAGAGTCAACAAGCCTCTAATCCAGACGACATTAAGAATAGTTGCATGTTTAAGAATTGGTAGCATAATGGAACAGTGATGAAATCAAATTCACATATTACTTATTTTATAGGTAGCTTGTTACTTAACACTGTAAATTAAAACTCAGAAAACTGAAACCCTTTACTGTGATCTGGCATATTTAAACTGTTATCTCCAGCACATTCTCTTCAGTTTAGAAATTGGGACAGAGCCTTGGAAAAACCTGTGGCTTTGACACAGCACTGCTGTTCTCCAGAAACAGCCACTACTAAAATTATAAAAATCTCAAATTCTGATACTGTAGAAGTTAGGATTTGCATTGTATGTGTCACAAGGAATCTCAAACTGATTAACCAAACAAACTTGCTTGAATCTATTCCTTTCTCAATGCCTCTACTTATTCTTGGTTTTGTACAAGGAGTTTGCCCCACTGACATCAATGAATCTAGTCTCAGATCCTGAAAAAGACATTTGAATAGGACACCCGTAGTCAAAGGTAAAATCCTCAGACCTTGTGTTCAAATAAATCACAAACTTTTAACTATTGAATTCTGAAGATTAGTTTAACAATGCAATGAAAAATTGGTTTTGGGTAAATCTAGAAACATGTCTAATTTGGTATTTACTGAGCTGAAAGTCTTAAATAGGCATTAAACATTTATTTTCCTGAATTGTTTTCTGAGGTTCTTAGCTTTTTTCCGGGCACTGATCGCACATGTTAAACTTTAATAGAAAATAAGATTTAATCAAAACCCCTAAACTATTAGTGAAAAGAAAGTTAAGTATGAAGTAAACTTTATGTACTTCCATGTTCCGCTAGAAGAGTTTAATGTTGTCAAACATTGCTTTAGAGCCCATACAGAAGGAATTCTTATTAAAGAGATGTGGAAAGTATTTTATACATTTTGAATTTTCAAATAAACCTAAATTTATTGCATACAGTACTTGGGAGCAATAGCTAATATTTAATAAATTCAGTGCTATATTACTTCATTTTTTGGATAGCAATATAATGAAATTTATAACCATCTTTACCCTAATAAAATGCATAGGTAAAAACCTTAGTCCAAGACTCTCAAGGTGTAAGGAATTATTGTGCATTATTTCATAATGATGAAAAAGTTCCTTTCCCCTTCTGTCAAACACCCATACTCCTCAAGTTCTTTTTTCCCTTCCCCACACACTACAACATCTTTTGTTCTGGAGCCTTAATAAAGAAACTGAAACTCATACATTATATATTCCATGGTATTGCTTTAACATCTTACCCATTTAAAATTAATTTTCAGAAAAAACATAATCTTGTAAAAATTTAAAAAATGGTGCAAGGCATCATTGCAACAAAACATAAAACAGTTACATTAGAAAAAATCTCTTCTACTGGGAAAAAAAAATCAAAGTTGCATCCTCAAAGAATTTAATTAGCTTCGATTCCAAATCTTTCTTATCAACTATGGCCTATCATTTCAAAACAATTCCTACTTGTAATAATTGCATCTTACATAACTGCATTTTCTTATGAAACTATGACTGAAGATAAAATTTCAGAATAAATGCTTTTAATTCAGTCACTTCTGTTATTCAGCATTTATAGTAATATAAAAATATTTTATGTTTATTGACATAAGTAAATATTATATAGGAAATGTAATTTTGTATTAGCTAACTGTAGGCTTTAAGGCATCCAGATTGGTTTCTGTAAAAATAGTTCCATATTCATTTTACATTAGTCTATTAAATTATGAATAGAAATTCATGACATCAATCTAACAATCTGTATAAGTAATTCTGCTGTGCATATGTAATATTGTGTTAAACTACTACCGACTAATTCCTTGAAGTTTATAAGGTTTGCACAGACTGCAGCAGACTTTCCACAATAAAAGTCTGTGAGATTTCTATTCCCTTTTGCAGCTACTGTTGTCAGAAACATTATGACAGTAACCTTTTTTTGTAACATTTTTTTTTTTATCTTCATCCAAGACATAGTGGGGTATGGTCAGAAGAACAGAAACAGACGAAAAATGCTGTCTGAACTTGGATATAAATACAATGTAGATGAATTTTTCAAACAAAATTATATGCTTGCTTTGATTTAAACCTTAGCCATGGAGATAAAGAGAAGATAAAGAAATTGTATTTCTTAAATCTACTTCCTTTCTTAGTCTGGATTCTAGTGAAAGGAACAATAACCTATTTACTTGAGTGTAAGCGGCATTTTGTCCAAATTAGAATTAAATGGTGTAAATACTTACATATGCTTTCCTTTCCCAGACTTTCGACCATTTTTTCCTGAACTGTTTGACTTGCTCCAACAAATAAAGCAATGCAAATGGTTGTGTTTGCAGAGCTAATCTTATTGCAATTAGTGTCAAATCTAAAACCAGTTCAGAAACATGACCACCAGAAAATGGTTTAGCCTTGGAAGTTGATACAAAACTGAAATCCACCAGATTTCCAGTGATATGGACCACATTTCACTGAACCTTCAAGGACGCGCAGACTCTCTAAACAGACTTTGGGTGAAGGCAGGAAAAGTCAGCTCTAGACCACCTGGTGTCCTTGGGACTCTGATCTCTTTGAATGGTGGAAGGGCTAAGAGACTCTGTAACACAGCGTAAACCAGCCTAGCCCCAGTTCTAGCTTAGTTTGTCCATAACTGGGAAATACCTTCCTTGCTCCTCATCCCTCTTCACTTTATTATCCCTTCTTTATGAAACTATCTTCAAAATCTTGTTTCTATGTCTGAAAAATTATATTCATCTTCTAGTTTAACACTTTGAAAACCAGTTGGATCATGCATATTGTGGAAATCTGACAACAAAAACTGAATGGAATGGAGACATTCTTTTATTCCTGGATTGTTATTCCTTTTGATCTTGTATAGCAATTTTCAAGGTTTCAAAAATGGTGATTTGTCTTTGTCTTCAACTATTCATGCAGTATTTTCATAACCACTCTGTCCACTTTCTTCCCCAAGAAGACATTTGACCAGTCTCACATTTTCTACTATCTATTATTTTTCTTAATTTTACCCTTCCTCTGAATACTGTTCCTCAGTACCCAAATGCACATTTCCCCACAGCGTACACATTTATAGAAGGTTCAGGCATATCCATTTACTGGATTAGTTGATCAGAAATGCAAATTGCTCTGATAAAAATTCAGAGCCTACTTTGTTTCCTACTGACTTATTCATAAAATGAGTTGCTACTCTTTTCCATTATATACTATGCACAGCTCTCTTACACTTGTATTATCCATTTAAGAGGATTTTTTCTCAGCAAGTATAACCTTTGAGTTACAGAATAATATCATGGCATTTTTAGATACAGACATATCTTGAAACAGATCAGTTTGCAAAAACTCCAGAAGAAATAATCACTGGGGATCCTTTAGTGCTACTTTGTAATAGAAATAATAAAAAATCATAACTTTTCAATAGGAGTAACTGATCCAGGGCTCTTGTAGCTATGAATGAGAAAGTGCACATAGAACTACCTTCCAGAGAGGAGATTTCTTGATTGGTAAAAGTGAGCAGAGTAGTTTATTTATATGTTCATTTTAATAGTGAGAGTCTGAATTCAAATTTGGCCAAACAGGATCCTGATGTTCAGATTTTTCAAAAAAGAAGCCTACATCGATTATTCACTGGCACCCAGAAGTGGGAGAGATGAAGTCTACTCTACTCCATCCTGCTTTGCCAGCAGCAAACACATTATTTTAGAGTCCGTTTCCAACTAAAGTTCCTTCTGACTGAGCCAAAAGCTGCAAGAGTACTCCTACACTTGGAGGAAACAACAGAGTCAATATGCAATTATACACAGTCAATAGGGCTAACAAGTGGTAAAAATTTTGAACCAAAATTTCTCATCTGACATGATAAGCCTAGAGGATAACACTGAATGAGATTACTCCATTGGCACTAAAATGATTTTCATAGTGATGAACTGAAAAAGTTTCATAGAAAGGAAAAAATACTTACAAATAGTAAATATATTTAAGTATTCTAGAGTACACCTATATCTATTTAAATTTTGTCCATAGGTTTTGGAGTAGTTCCATCAGGCTTTTGTCAAACAATATGAACCCCATGTAGGTGAATATGCTATATCCAGGCTGGCAAACAGACCTATCCCGTTATTATTATTATTCATGACTTTTGTCATGACTTTTTTTGTTGGTAATTACTCTGCATGCTTTGACAGATCTGGTGATGAAGAATGGACATGCTTTCTCTTGTGTAGATCATAAACAGGAAACAAACTTAACGGGCAAGCATTTAAGTGTAAAGAATTGGAGATTAAAATTCTAGTCAAATCCAAAGCAATTCATTCACAAAATTAAGAATGTAATCATCGCTCATCTTTTGGCTGCTTGTAATATGATAAACACAGATCTTAGTTTCTTCCACCTGCAATTACTGCAAACTGTAGCTCATAGATGCTTGAAAGTTTGAAGTGAGCACACAGAATGGAAAAGTTAAAATGCCCAAATCAAAGCATTCTCTCATTTTCTCACTCAGGAAATCATTATAAATCCTAGACATATTTCCATACACTTGCAAAATAGGAACATTGAATTTGTGACTGTCAGTCACTCATCCCCTCACTCATATGTAAATTTTAGTAGTCATTCTATTCAGTTCCCTTAGCTCAGAATTTGAAGACCCAATCTCCTTTCTTAGTGTGATACTATGGATTAAGATCATGATGGGAGAAAACAGAACTGCAAAGTTAGTATGAACTCACTGTTCTTGCTCTTTGAAGTTCTTAATCCTTATTCTGAATTTAAAATACATTTATTAAATTGTCAGATTTTTCTGAGAGGTATTGAAATATGAGGAACCCTCCTATCCTTCTTTTCATTATCATCACCATGGCATAAGTGGAGGTAACAATTTCCATTAGAAAACCATGCATTCACAGGTAGGAATGAGATGGAAAATCTTATTTGTTTGATTTCCTGTGGCACTACAGAGGTACTACAGGGCTAATTTCTCCTGGACAAGCCCTCTATACCTTCAGAAATCTTCTCTGAGTAGAATCTGAAATCTTTAGATATTTACCCAACATTTCTCTATGTTACAGAGTTTAGCAATTATTCCAGGCAAATCCCAGATATGGCTAGCACTACAATATGCACTATTGTCATATGTGCTGTGTTGAGAATCACAAGCTCCAGAGGGGCATCGTGTTCAGCTTGCCTCTGATTTAATGCAAGTGCTCTGTATTGACTCACTGGAAAGTTGATGTGAGCAGTAAAACTCAATTAGTGTAAATGCGAAGATCATCTGAGCTGTGCATGTTTTTCTGGCTGAAAAACGCTGAGAGCCCTAACACGGGCAATTGAATTCACAAAAAGCCACAAAGCTCAAGTGAAGTTCAAAGAATATAACACTGGATCAAGATGCATTGCATTCCACTTGCTAAATTACACACAATTAAATTGTTGTGTTTTCTTAATCTGTAGTAAAAAATCTCAAGCCTCAAAGACAAAAGAACCCTTTCTGACCAAGAGTGAATGCAGAATTGAATATACTTGTCTGCAGTCTCAGGTGAAGAAATGGAGCCGGGTTTCTGTATATTTCTGGGACAACAGAAAGTATTTTAAACTCTTGAAAGGCAAAGTATCTTTCTAGGACTTTATCTTGTTATTTGTTTCGAGTTCTAAATACAGCTTTGATACAATTAAATGTTATTTATATACAAAGGTCTTATTGAAGTACAATAAAACAGAATACTTAAAAACGTTGTCTCTGCAAATTGAGATCAGAGATTGGAAGAGCAAAATGTTTTTTCAGAGCTTCATTTTTAGATGCTGACCCTAGGTGTTATTGTATACTTTTAATAAAGATTGCTTGGGAGCCCAAGAAGCACTGCTTAAATAAAGCTATAGAATCAGAATAGCATCAGTAACTGTTAAAAACGATGAAAACTTTTACAATGCAATTTATCACTGCAGTTGTCACAACAGCTGGGCATACAGTAAAAAATTGTTAGAGCTGCAAGTAAAATAGAAAGTTTGCTAACCAGTCATGACTTCAGAGATATATTTGAAAACATATAAATACAAATATTCAACTATCTGAAATTGCAATGCATTAGGCTTTGAGGGGGGAAAATATGAAGATAAAGCACATTTGTCAATGTACAAGCAAAAAAAGGCTTTAGGTTTACAGTACATATATGCTGGTTCCATCTCCTTTATTGAGTGTATATAGGCTTATTAAAAAGATACAACATATATACCTTGTAGGAATAATATGAATATGTTCTTTGCTAGTGCATTCAAACAGTGTTACCTAAACATATCACAAACTTATGACACCATCAAAACCAGTCATTGAGCTGGTCATTCTGAGATGACAGAGGATGCGTAGCCCAGCCATATCATCAATTTAAACATTCAGAAAGGGAAAGAAAAATGGAAGAAATATTCCAGAAGCTACCACATCCTGTAATGCATGCTCATAAAAGTATTCCCATACAAACCACATCAGATTTGAAGTCTCTTTCAAACAAGAAAGTGTTGTGAATATCTTTCATTTTGCAGAGTAACTGTTGTAAATTCAGCAGAAACCAGAGCAGGCTAATCTCCACCACCACTGTTCTGCACTAAGGCTTTCAAATACTAAAATGATTCATACCCCAGTACTCTTCTATATTTCTTCTGCCCCAACTGTGCAGGAAAAAAGTTGAAGCTCTTCTCTAATAATAAACTTTTTATAAACCAATTTTTAAAAATATTCCACTTAACAAAAAACACCTTTATAACACTGAATTATCACGAGCACCAGAGTAAAGATAAGCTGACTGGTGAAGGGGTTGTGCAGAAATCAAAGCTGAGCATCAGCAAGGTATGCACTGCTAAAAATAAGTTGAAACAGAAATTAGATTCTTTTTTTCTGCTTGATATCAACCCTTAAGATGCAGAGTTTTCTTTGAAGCTCTTTGCACTTTTGTTGTGAAAACTTACAACTGATTTCCAAAATTCATAAAAGGAAATTAAAAAAAAAAAAAAAAGGCAGGAATAGAAACATAGTAATTTTTACCATGCTAGGCATATTGATGAAATGTAAGAACTCAGAACCATAAAAACCTCCCAACCAAAGCAGTGAGGTGGATGAAGCTTTCTACAAACAGTTGGGAGAAATCTCGCGGTCACTTGCTGTTGTTCTTGTGGGGGAGTTTAACCTCCCGGGTATCTGCTGGGATCACAACACAGCGGAGAATGAACAATCCAGGAGGTTCCTGGAATGTGTGGAGGATAACTTCCTCACACAGCTGGTGAGTGAGCCGACCAGGGAAGGTGCCTCCTGGACCTGCTTCTTGTGAACAGGGAAGAGCTTGTGCGGGAAGTAAAGTTGGAGGCTGTCTAGGGTGCAGTGATCATGAGATGATCGAATTTTTGATCCTTCGAGAAACAAAGAGAGGGGTTAGTAAAACTGCCACCTTAGACTTCCGCAGGGCAAACTCTGACCTGTTCAAAAGACTGATTAACAAAATCCCTTGGGAGGCTGCCTTGAAGGAAATGGGAGTCCAGGAAGGCTGGACATACTTCAAGAGAGAAGTCTTAAAGGCACAGGAGCAGGCTGTTCCTGTCTGCCGAAAAACAAGCAGGTGGGGAAGGAGACTGACCTGGCTAAACAGGGACCTTTGGCTGCATCTCAAGAACAAAAGGAGAATCTACTGCCTTTAGAAGAGGGGACAGGCCTCTCATGAAGACTATAAAGTCATAGTGAAGTTATGCAGGGAGAACATTAGGAGAGCCAAAGCGCAGCTAGAGCTCAACTTGGCTACAGCTGTTAAGGATAACAAAAAATCTTTCTATAAATTCGTTAACAGCAAGAGGAGGATTAGAGAAAATCTCCCTCCCCTACTGGATGCAGAGGGAAACATGGTAACTAAGGACGAGGAAAAGGCTGAGGTGCTCAACGCCTACTTTGCCTCAGTGTTTAGCAGTGGAACTGGCTGTTCCCTGGACACCCAGCCTCATGAGCTGGGAGATGGGGAGGGGAAGCAGAGATTGAGGTCAGCACAGTTGAAGAGGAGGTTGTCAGAGACCTGCTACACCACTTGGATGCACACAAGTCTGTGGGACCGGATGGGTTACACCCAAGGGTGCTGAGAGAGTTGGCAGATGTGCTCGCCAAGCCGCTTTCCATGATTTACCGGAAATCATGGCTAACTGGGGAGGTCCCACTGGACTGGAGGGTGGCAAATGTGACACCCATCTACAAGAAAGGCAGGAAGGAGGATCCAGGAAACTATAGACCTGTCAGTCTGACCTCAGTGCCAGGGAAGGTCATGCAGCAGGTCATCTCGGGTGCCATTAAAAGTCATATAATGGACAACCAGGGGATCAGGCTTAGTCAGCATGGGTTTATGAAAGGCGGGTCCTGCCTGACAAACCTGATCTCCTTCTATGACAAGATGACCCGACTATTGGACAAGGGAAAGGCTGTGGACGTTGTCTACCTTGACTTTAGTAAGGCCTTTGACACTGTTTCCCACAGCATTCTCCTGGCGAAACTGGCTGCTCAAGGCTTGGATGGGCACACGCTTCACTGGGTAAAAAACTGGCCCAAAGAGTTGTGGTGAACGGAGTTAAATCTGGTTGGCGGCTGGTCACGAGTGGTGTCCCCCAGGGCTCGGTTTTGGGGCCACTTCTCTTTAATATCTTTATTGATGATCTAGATGAGCGGATTGAATGCACCCTCAGTAAGTTTGTAGACGACACCAAGTTGGGTGGGAGTGTTGATCTGCTGGAGGGTAGGGAGGCTCTGCAGGGGGATTTTGACAGGCTGGAGCAATGGGCTAAGGCCAACTGGAGGAGTTTCAATAAGGCCAAATGCCGGGTTCTGCACTTGGGCCACAACAACCCCCAGCAGTGCTACAGGCTTGGGGAGGAGTGGCTGGAGAGCTGCCAGTCAGAGAGGGACCTGGGGGTGTTGATTGACAGCCGGCTGAACAGGAGCCAGCAGTGTGCCCAGGTGGCCAAGAAGGCCAATGGCATCCTGGCTTGTATCAGCAATAGCGTGGCCAGCAGGGACAGGGAAGGGATCTTACCCCTGTACTCGGCACTGGTGAGGCCACACCTCGATGACTGTGTTCAGTTTTGGGCCCCTCACTACAAAAAGGACATTGAATGACTCGAGCGTGTCCAGAGAAGGGCAACGAAGCTGGTGCAGGGTCTGGAGCACATGTCGTATGAGGAGCGGCTGAGGGAACTGGGGTTGTTTAGTCTGGAGAAGAGGAGGCTGAGGGGAGACCTCATCGCCCTCTACAACTCCCTGAAAGGAGGTTGCAGAGAGCTGGGGATGAGTCTCTTTAACAAAGTAACAAGTGACAGGACAAGAGGTAATGGCCTCAAATTGCGCCAGGGAAGGTTTAGACTGGATATTAGGAAACATTTCTTTACAGAAGGGGTAGTCAGGCATTGGAATGGGCTGCCCAGGGAGGTGGTGGAGTCCCCATCCCTGGAGGTGTTTAAGAGTAAAGTTGACTTAGCGCTTAGGGATATGCTGTAGTTGGTAACTGCCAGTGTCAGGTCAATGGTTGGACTGGATGATCTTCAAGGTCTTTTTCAACCTAGACAATTCTGTGATTCTGTGAAACAAACAACAGAAATGCATAAACACATGTTCCAGCTGTATGTGTGCATTATTGACAAAGTTACACATAGAATGTATGTGTGTTGTTCTTGTATTTCTTTGGAAATCTGTTATCCACACTACTATAGATCTGTATTAATGCTCCCAATGGCAAAGAATGATTTTGCAAAATGATGTTGCAAAAACACATGCAAACTTGTTTTTAGAATGCATCAATTATTGCATTAAGTCACAATTTCTGTTTCTGAACATACCATCACCAAGGTAGAATCTTAATTTGGAGAATGTCAGCATTTTTATAAGTATCTCATCCTCCTTCAGTCCAGCATCAGAGAGGATCTTTACTAGATAAATTTAACAGACTAAACCAACCCAAAAGATCAACAGAGTTTTCAGTTCTGCCAGTTCTTTTTCCAAACAAGCACAAAAGCTTCCTTAATATGGATATGGCTGCAGAGTTGTTCAGCTATAATTACACCACAGGGGTCAGACTAGTGGGTGTTCCCTAAAGGTATTAAAAGAGAGACGACATGAATGCATACTTTCATCCAAGTCAAGGTTGAACAGAAATTGCTGTTTAATGCCTGAAATGGAATGGCAGTCTGAAGGTTGTTGTAACCATCTTTGTGGGTATATACATACCTTATCTAATAAAAGATAATTACCACTGAATACATTCACTTTAAAATTACAGTTAAAAAAAGGAAGAATTTAACAACATATTAGAAAATATGATTTTGACAAAGTGCCAGTCACAGTCAAATACAATCATTTTACAGTGGCATTGAGAAACATATGGAATAACACTTCTCTAAAATTTCCTTTTGAAAGTCTCCAAAGTGCTGTAGCAATATCTCCATTTAAGTGTACAGAAAATAGGGCAAGAATAATAGCATCTTTGCTTATGTTCTTGATAGTGTTATTTTAACAAACTTACTAACAAAACAATTCAAAAGCTTTTGTACTTGGGAGGCAACATTTAAGTTTAAGGTTAAGATAAAAAACAACATTTAATATTAGTTCTTATGTAGGGTGTTTACAGGAAATGTGTGTCTTGGAAGTAAATGACCTGTTTTAGTCAACTTGACCCAAACAACTTTAGAAATACCATTACATGAAGTTATTATCCTCAAATATAAAATTTTTACTCCAAGCACATTCTTATGATTTTATTTATTCAACTCATGATTCCAGAACTTCTTACCTGGTAGTTTACACAGAACATGTGAATTCCTGTGCAACAACACCAGTTCTACAAAGGAGCTCTACATCTAGAGAAAGAATTTACAGTCCTCACCCCTATCCTCATCATAAATCAGGAATTAACTTGTATTGACACCTCATTTTCAATTGATTAAAAATGAATTATTTTTTTAAGGGTATGGGAATCTCTGGCAATCTCTCTCTTCTGTCTTCTCCTGTTTTAAGGGAAAGGAGAAGTTTTATTGTGCACATGCCAACAGACCTTTCTCAGGATGTCCCAACACAACACACAGGGACCATGTCCTCCTTTGCACAATGCATTGATACCAAGGTGCCACTACCATGAATATGCACCTGTTATGGGCCAGAAGCTGCAAAATAAACTAAGAACAACTAACCACAAGCAATTTTACCTGTGCCTCCATCCAAGGCATTTATCTGAGCTTATACTATGGAGTATTTTATATTTTAGGGTTTATATTTATGTCTGACAAGCAACATAAATTTTCCTGATAGCCGCCTCTTGTCCCTTCCTCTGTCTTAGCATGGCTCAGCATCCACACACAGGATGGGGAAAGGGACTAGAGAAAAACAGCAGTTAAGTGCTGCTAGAACAGTCAATTCCTTCCTCAAGGAAGCAGAAGTCTCTATTGAAATTTTTTCCACTCATTGACATTTTTTATGGGAAGGTGTGATGGGTCTGTGTGTGTGGTGGGGCTTTTGGTAGCAGGGGAGGGGGCTACAGCGGTGGCCCCTGTGAGAAGCTTCTTGAAGCTCCCCCAGATCCAAGTCAGAGCCACCTCTAGCAAAGGCCGAGCCAATTAGTGATGGTGGCTGCACCTCTGCGATAACGTATTTAAGAAGGGGGACATGGGAGATGAAGTCGGAGTTGTGAGGAGAGGTTGTGAGGAGGACACCTGTGTGAACATCGAGGTCAGTGGGAGAAAAGGAGCGGGAGGGGGGGAAAGGTTTTCTGGAACAGAGACTCCCCTATATCCTGTGGTGAGAGGGCAGGGCTGCCCACCAGGGGGGTCACCAGTGGAGTAGATGTCAACCTGCAGCTGATGGAAGACCCCATGCTGGTGGCACCCAAAGGAGGCTAGAGCTCTGTGGGAAGAAGTCCCTGCTGTTGTCTTTTGGCACTGCAAGAATTGCAACGTGCAGGAGGGATCCATGCCAGAAGAGCCTGGGGAGAACTGCATCCCTTGGGAAGGACTCACATCGGAGGAAGTTCATGGAGGACTGTCTCTCGTGAGAGGAGAACACATTGGAGCAGAGGAAGGGTGTGAAGAGTCCTCCCCCAGAGAAGAAAGAAGCGGCAGGACTGACTGCACCCCCCATTCCCTGCCCTTGCACCGCTGAAGGGTGAGGAGGTAGAGAAATCAGGGCAAAGCTGAGCCCAGGAAGAAGGGAGTAGCAAAGGTATACATTCTCAATGTACACAGATTTTACTCCATGAGAGATAAATAGACTGGAGGCTCACTTTCCAAGTATTTCAGAAACTGTGCATAGGCTGTCATATTTTTCAGAAAAAAACCCGAGCATTCTTTTCCACAATTATCCATACTTCAAGCCCTCAAATGGTCACTTCCTGAAACATGTAACACTATCCAAACAGCTCCATATCCTTTTTCTATAGACTTTTCCTCAAATTTTCCTTAGAAACTTTCATCCTCTCTGGGAGACAACATATTTTGAGTGTGGGATGATTTTTCAGGTTCAATAAAGCCTGCCAGCAAGCCAATTCCTCCAGCTCCAGCACAGTCTCTTTATGTAGGAGGCATCTAATTAGTTAAAAATGACACTAAACTGTCTCCCTTAAAGAACCAGTTAACAGTTAAAATTGTCCTCTTTCAAAAAATTAGCAGATTATGAAATTGTAGAAGTTTGGGGTTAAGTAAGTAGAGAAGTGTTTGTGTTTTCTGGATGATCTCCATTTTGATACGCACACAAAGTTTATCTTGGGGGGCAAATAATTTAACAATATGTTATCACGTTATGGGATCTGCCTTCTTCCATTTTTAGAAGGCATCAAGGTTCAGAGTAAGAACACTTTTTTAGATCTCTTATCTTAAAGCTAACAGGAGGTCAAAGTGAAGGGAGAAGAGGACAGAGCAGTGAGATTTTGTTGAGAAATCAGTGGAGTAATAAATAGCAAAAGTTATGTTAGAAGTTTCACTACATGGTGATCTTGTTTCCCATTTGATGCCAGGATGTTAATTCGAATCATATTTGGAAATTTTGTACCTTTACTGTTCTGTACTTTTGTAATAAAATTACAGTTATCGAACTATAAAATGCTGCACTGCAGATATGGGAACTATTAATCTAATTTTATTGTTAGATACCTTCTCTTTTCTTTTTTTTTTTTTTTTTGTTACCCTATATTTTGTAGATTTCTATAGTTACTTAAATCTTTCACACAGGCCAAAATTTCCTATTGATTTTGCAATAGCTTCCATATTTGCAGGACAATCAATCAAGCAAACAAATAAGTAAAGTAGTTCTGTTGTGAAAGTACAAAAAACACCAAAGCAAATGGAAAGAGACTGTCTTTTACTCAGAAGTGTAAAACTAGAAGTCACTTCTGCAAATTTGGCCTTCCTTGTTCTTTTGTTCATGTACTGATACTTCTCTTTCCCACCTTCTTTACAACATTCACATGCTGCAGGTATCCATAATGGAAAATGAAATAAAAATGAAACAAGTGCTTGCACATAGGTGCAATCTCTTATTTCTATCCAGTGTTACTTTCTGTCTTGCTATGTTTGCTTGGATCTTGGCAACTGAATGAATTTCCCATGAGCTTGCAGGAATAGTTTTTCATGAAACATTCAATTTCAAGCATAGACCCTGAATTGTTCGTGTTTTAGCTGTCATTGAAGGGTGCTTGTGATGGGGCAGAAGCAGCAGTCTTATGTGCTAAACCCAACAAGCACCATGTGGCCTGTTTGGAGAGTTGAATCTCTGGCGAACAGCCGGCCGTTTCTCTGGAGAGCGTTTCCATTGCCTGTTCTCATCAGCAACAGCCTGCTTATCAGGTACAATGCCAGTTTCTCCTCCAAAATTTGAACACATGATTTCAAAAACACACACAGTTGTTGCCTTAGGTTACAGTCATGAATCTTCCTTAATCGATAACTTGTAGTTCTCCCAGGGGTTCCTGTATGGTCTCAGCAGCGAAGCTTACAGTATTTGAAGGCCACGTTTTGAAAGCTGAGATTTACAGGGGGAAAAAGAAGAAAGAAAAAAATGGGTATATGAAAAATATGGCATACTGAGTAATACATGGATAAAACTAATTTATAGACTGCTTTGCTTGATCAAGCAAATCCATCAATATGGATTTTAATTAATAGGAATATGTTAAGAAAGCTGAATTGGAATCGAAGGTAACCACTGTTTGCAGTCACAAATCTGTTTGCCTTGTTCTGTGTGTTGGGCACATTTACCTGGCATTGGGACTCATGACAAAATCCAGATAGTGATCCTTACTCTTGGAAATTATGACACCCGCACCTTAACTCTTAGGCAGGCTGGAAATAAACAATATTAGGAACCATAATGTCTGTGAACAAAGCATTCTTAATAATAGGGTTTGCATTTCTCTTTGCAGCAATTTCTCATTGTTTAAATATGCATTTTTATTTTTCAGTCCCTGGATGTGAATTTTCTTATTTGTTTTTTATAATTAAATGCTAGACTCTCAAGCTCTATTTGTCTGTTTACACAGATGGAGTACTGCATGTTAACAGGAAATCTCTTCAGGGATTTCAGTGCTTCTTCTGTAAAGAAAGGGCAAAATATTTAGCAATCTCTTTGCCTACAAATGACCCTGCATTTATTCTCCAGATTAATTAATGACAATTTGAAATAAAAAGGCATTTATAGTGCTGTCCAGCTTTCATACACATTTTGTGCTATGCTATGACATATTGCTGCATTTTCACCATACTTTTCTAACATTAGCATAATTTTCTAACCAAGCCTTATAATTTTGATTTGCATTATATGTATGATAACAACTGCTTGTACAAAATGCATAAATGAAGCATTGATATTTTCAAAATCAGAAGGAATGAAGATAACACTTTTCTTTACCCATGTAAAGTCTGTCACTTTTCATTTCATTGGAAAGAAGGTGAAAGTTAAATTCCTGAATGATAGACTAATATAAGGTCAAACAAATTGATTCTGAGATTAGTTTCAACATTATTAAAGACATGAACCTGAAGCAGTTTTAGAACTTTTCCTGTTAATAAATGGCATTTACTCTATATTTATTTCTTTTTAAGAGATGATGCTTTACAAATAGAAGTATAATAAAACTAAGCTTTTAAATTTTGTGGATGCTTTAAAGTACTTCACAAAGCATATTCATTGCAAGTGTACCTTCAAGTCAAAATACCAATAATTAGCTAATAAAATCTATTAGTATTATTTGAATCAATATTGTCATTTTATTGAAACTTTAGCTAAGCTCCAACTACTCAAAGTAGTGAAGTGTAACACTCCATAAGTACGGAAATGGAAAACTCTTCACAGCTGTTAAATTACCAAGAAACTTATAACCAGGTGTAATGGCGAAATGATCTGAGATTTTAAGAAAACCAAAACCAAACCAAAACCAAAGCTGGAACCCATCAACATTTTCCTGAAATTTGGTAGTAGTATCTAGAGCTCTAGCTATAGGTCCCTGGAGAAACTGCAGTAAATCTACAGTTTTGTTCAGCACTACAGAACAAAGATTTGGGTTGCCATTTCCTGCTACAATGCATTGTCAACGTGTATTGGGTTTGTGTGGCAAGGTTTTGGTAGAGCGGGCTACAGGGGTGGCCTCTGTGAGAAGCTGCCAGAAGCTTCCCCTTTGTCCGACAAAGCCAACACCAGCTGGATCTGAGATAGACCCACTACTGGCCAAGGCTGAGCCCACCAGTGGCAGTGGTAGTCCCTTTAGGATAACATTTAAGAAGGAGGGAAAAACCTGCCACGCAACTGTGGCTGGAGAGAGTGAGAACATGTGAGAGCAACAGCCCTACAGACACCCAGGTCAGTGAATAAGGAGGATGAGGAGGTGCTCCAGGTGCAGGAGCAGAGATTCCCCTGCAGCCCCTGGTGCATCCCATGGTGAGGCAGCTGTGCCCTGCACCCAGGGAGGTCCACAGGGGAGCAGATCTCCACCTGCAGCCCGGGGAGGACCAGAGCAGGAGGATGTGCCCGAAGCAGTCTGTGACCCCGTGGGAAGGCCACACTGGAGCAGGCTCCTGGCAGGACCTGTGGCCCGATGGAGAGAGGAGCCCACACTGGATCAGGTTTGCTGGCAGGACTTGTGACCCCTTGGGGGACCCACGCTGGAGCAGTCTGTGCCTGAAGGACTGCACCCCATGGGAGGGACCCATGCTGGAGCAGGTCGTGAAGAACTGCAGCCTGTGGGAAGGACTCACATTGGAGAAGTTCATGGAGGGCTGTCTGCTGTGGGAGGGACCCCACGCTGGAGCAGGGGAAGAGTGTGAGGAGTCATCCCCCTGAAGAGGAAGGAGTGGCAGACACAATGTGTGATGGACTGACCACAACCCTCATCTGCTGCTGCCCTGTGACACTGGAGAGGAGAAGATAGAAAAATTGGGAGTGGGGTTGAGCCTGGGAAGAAGGAAGGGGTGGGGGGGAAGGTGTTTTAAGATTTGGTTGTATTTCTCATTAGCCCACTGTGATTTCATTGATAATAAATTAAATTGATTTTCCCCAAGTCGAGTCTGTTTTGCCCATGATGATAATTGGTGAGTGATCTCTCCCTGTCCTTATCTCAACCCATGAGCCTTTCATTACATTTTCTCTCCCCTGTCCAGCTGAGGAGGAGAGTGATAGAGGCTTTGGTAGGCACCTAGCATCCAGCCAGGGTCAACCCACTGCACAATGTGTTGGGATTTTCTGCGTGGAGACTTTTTTGTTTGTTTTGTTATGGGAGCTGTTGCTGAATTTCCATTACAAAGGCATTTAGAGAAGCTCTAGATATGCAGTTCAAGTTTTCTGAAGTTTCAAAGTGAAAATCAATTTTTTCTTTCATCTTTACTTAAATTTCAACTCCTTCAATCTTTTGGAAAGACATATAAAAATAAAAGTGATACAAGTAAGACAGTGTAAGTTTTACACTAACCCAGATGTTAATTTTTTCTTCATTCAACCATCCTTAGTCAGAATTCCTGTTGTTGATGATGCTGAATACATAGAATATCATTATCAACAGCATCTGTAATGGTAGCCTTGTGGATTATGTGCCAGAGCTAGCAAATAATGGAATTTTTACAAAGCTTTAATATTATAGGTCACAGACAAAAGGAAACCAAATAGATAATTCTGTATGCCTCAGTCTGGTTGACCAATCTGTGAAGCATAAAAGGCACCTAACAGTGTCAAAACCATATAAAAATAAAGCTTAAACTTTTTGTTTTAAATCATTTTCCTGTGGAATAGAAAGAAAAGAAGATTTCAAAATAGAGAAATCCTTTGTCATTCTAACTCAACTCTACCCAGAAAGAGCTAGTAACTAAATGTCCTGAAGGAGTGTTGGGACCTGTCATGGCCCTCACGGCACTTGCTCTGGGGTTTGTTTGGGTGCCTCTGTCCTAAGGTGCAGCCATGAAACCTTGGATCTGAGTGCTGTGAAAAAGCTGCATGAGAAAGAGCTGGGGGATGACTTTGTAACCACTGACCCTCACCCTAACCACGGGCTGCACTATCTGGTTCAACTTTGGCCTTGTTTCATTACTAGGTGCTTGTCTGGTGGCCATGGGGACACTGACTGATCCTAGTTCGCATTGCTGGACCAAATCCTGACTTTCACTAACTGACTTGACTTCTTGGCTTGACCTGGACCTGCCTCACTGCTATAGGCTGTCTGGTGATCTGAACTCTTGGCTGACCCCAGTTATCATTGCTAAACCTGTACTGTTCTTCTTGTTCAGATCCTGTGGGACTGTCCCCTTCTTGATGAAGGGGACTGTCCCTGCCCACCTCAGCCCCTAGTTTGCCTTCCCTCTGGCTGAGCCCACTCCTGCTGCTCCCTCTCTAGGACAAGCTTCATAAAATGTTATTTTTTTACATAAAAATATATACAACTTTTTTTTTTTTTTTTTGGTAGATAAGACATTGTGAGAAGAATGAGGGGAAGAGTTAAATAATTTGTTAAATCTATATAATCTTGTTTTTAATCTCACAGAATGATAGTGGTCCACCATTGAGTTTCTTGCCACTTTTTGCAGATAACGTAATATTGCCCACTGACAGTGTTGGGCATGCTGGAGATGGACTTTGGAGGTGATCCACTATGGTTTGTATTAATTCCACCTCTTGTTCCTAACAAAAAGTCAACAAGAATCTAAGGAGTCCAGAGCATTTTCATGCATCTTCAGTGCCAGACACAAGGATTTTTAAGACACCACATAAAATGGGGTAGCACTTCCAGAACCTTAAATGATGAAACAGAAAACCTGAAATTCTGGACCTGTTGGACCATGTGAGCCTTACCATCGATTTCCAGTATATCTAAGTTCACTTTTGATTATCATATATGTATATGTATATGTATGTATATGCACATATGTGTATATGTAAGAAAGAAGGTAAGAAATGTCACATTCTGGCATTGACAAAACTGTGAAGGGATTTGCCCGACTTCTGCTAAAAACCCCTCATTTAGTTTCAGGTGAAATGGTGCACAGACAGAGACAAAACTGGTGAATGGAAAATAACTTGCAAATCTGCTGTTGGATGTCTCTGCTGACTGGTACACACTGATGACTTGAACATGAAGCAAGTATTCTGCTCAGTTAGGAACTATCAATGCCAGTCACTAGAACAAGGTGCTGTCCCCAGCAAATGAGAACAGATGGCAAAATACTTATTCTGCAAATAACACTGTGCATATAAAGAGTTATAGCTTCGGATGAGCTGGAAGAGCTTGTCAAACACCAAGCTTCATGTAGTCTGTGAAGTAAGGTTTCTGAAATACCAACACTTATCTGCCACTGCCTCTTAGTTTGTCCATCTCATTTTGAATCCTGGCCTTGGCTTGGAGTGGCTGATGTAAGTCAATACTTTGACAGTTAGATGGCATTCGTTCAATTCAAATGACACCCGTCATACTGACTTTTGTTCTAAAGCTCTGAGAGGTTAATTGAACAGATATGAAGAATAAGCCAGGCTAAAATTGCCTCTGCACTAACTCAGAAGTACTAAGCCTCTGGACTTAATTTAAGACTCCTATATTTTGTGCATTAGACTGAATCATGTAGGCAGTTTAAAGGAGAAAATGTTAATAAAAGACAACTTAATTTCTAAATTTGCATATGGTAGGGAATTTCAGTATATCAGGGTTTAGTGGTTTCTGTACCTGCCAATGAGACCAAGGCTTTTCCCATCTAATATATTCATACTGCTATGCAAGAGAAAGTGTGACATGATCTTTTTTTTTTTTTCTCAGTTTGCAGATTTGCTTATGACCTTCAAAAATGAATTCACAGACAATTTAATATCAGTCTGGGGGGGATCCATGATGATCTTAATTTTAATTTCAATAGCAACACATTGCAGACTTCTGGTTTAGATGCAAATTAATTAAGGGTATAGTCATTGTATTCTGTATTCAGTAGGTAATTATGAGATAGTTTAGAACATTTCTGTAAAGTATTATGCTTAGTTTTGTAAAACAGCAGGCTGTGTTAGAATAAATGAGGAAAGCAAAAACTACTAAGATTTTTTTTCCTTCTGTATTGCTGAATAGAATTAAGTTTCTCTCTAAATTGGAGCAGCTTTGAGATAAAGACAATATAAGTAGACAGTGTAAAGTGCCTTGTCGAAGAAAAATACTGCCTTAGTTGGAAAATATGCTCAGATGATTTTGCAGGGAGTATGGTTGTAATCTTACCCAAGATTGCTTCATGTTTACTGTAAGAACCTTTATGATTGATTGCATTTCAGCAGTTTTCAGTTTTAGGGAATTTCAAATTACTCTTGTTTCTAAGATGACAGGGAGTGTACCTTTCTGCAGTAGTTATTCTAAGCTGCAGAAGTATATATCAATTCTTTTCTTCCCCTATTGACACCAAAGAGATTAAGGACATCTTATGTGTTTCATGACAGTAAAAATGCAAAATTCTGTTTATAAGGCTTCCTGTAGTTTGCTTTGTCTATGGAATTTCTGTAATGTAAAGGAAATCATACAGCTTTATTCTTTATGTTACTTTTATTTTGCATATTTTTCAGTAAGCAGGCGTGGGTATTTCTTCATCACTGGAAGTAAAATTAAAGGTGTTTCTGCAAATTACACATGTATAAATTTGAAGTTAGCATTCAAGTCACTGGTCAAACGTATTTATATATCTTCAACACTCATTGCTGCTGAGATTATTTGCAATTTTATTTGCCTGACCTTGAATTGTACCTTCTCTTTCAAATTTCCCATCTTTGTCTCTCTGAAATTTACTTGAACGTCCCAGTGATGAATCGGCAAAATGAGACCTTTTTAATGGGAAAGATGCAGTGAAGACTTTTTCTTCCTCACCAATTTTTTTCTGTGAATGTTAACACTGCCATCCATCTGGTTTTCCAGGTCTGAGTACACAAGGAAGACATATCAACCAAACAAGTGAAAATTATTACTAATGCTAATGTTCACTGAGATAGTGCCTCAGTTTTGTCCCATCTCTAATGAACATTCATTTATACCCTGAAATCTCAACAAAAAGTCAACAACAAATGAAAATCCTCTTGGGACTTTCAGTGGCTACCATGAAATATATTTCACATATATTCAAATATATACACTATTATATTCTAATATATACAGTATTATTCATAGATATTCAAATATACACAATATTAACTGTAAATGCCATACATTTAAAGGAGAACTAGTATTCTTGTAAATCTGTTTAGGAATATCAACATACAAATTACATAGGATTTACAAGTTAAAATTTTTAAAAGAAGTATTCATCTATTTTGTCATACAGTCCCTTCAATTTATATCCAGCTCCAGTGTAATAAAGTTAAGGTTCCTGATCTCTCAACCACCTGTGGAAATCTGCTTCAGAATTTTACTTTCTGGATATCATTTTGTTTTAAATTGCTACTAACCCAAACTTATATTGTGTTTTAAAATGTTTCTCAAAGATGCATTTTAAACAGCATTACCATTGCTTTAGTTTTCTTATTTATTATTTATTGATGATAATATAAATGATGAAGATGTGAAAGACTGTGAACTAAAAGTAATGAAGTTCTTAAATTTTCTATAGTATTAAGTTTTTGGCATCTGTTATTCCTACAGAGTTACTTCATTACTTACAGTTTAGAGCTTAAAAACACTAAATGTAGAGGGCTGGAAGACTTCTGCTGGACCATCAGGTTCAACTTTTGCCCTCAGATTCAGCCAACTTAAGAACTGCGCTTGTAAATGTCAAGCTCTGTCTTAAAACCAGTAGCATTTCTTTCTACTCTTGCTCTGTCAAAGCTACTAAAATATTTTCTCTAATATTTGAAATAAGTTAATTGACATGTTACATTTGATATTGTTTCAACATTAACATTGAAAGACAGGAGATTAGGGTTCTGGTATATTAGTGCAAATAATTTTCCTTCAAAATACATGTATTGTGAACATTCATACATATAACAAGATGAGGTGAATTAGACCACTTCTGAGTACTTGTGCACCGAAGTAATAATGTATTATTAAGTACCTTAAAAAAAAAGACATATTTTAAACCTTTCATATTTTAGTTAGTTTTCATACATATTCAGACAATGTAGATACTACTTACAGATAAAACAATGCAATTTGAAGAAATGTGTGCTTTCAGGATTTGTGTTATGATAAATCAAATGGTTTTCTTGGAGTGATACCTCTGAGACAGGACTAGTGATGACAAGATGCATCAATTCACAACACTGTCGTAGTGTTGTGACTCCACTAATATTAACAAAAATATCACTAGTATTCCAATATATTGATTTCCTGAAAGTACCTCACATACTTATAGTACATGCCCAATTAATTAGCTGAAATAAACATTTACAGAATTAATCCAGAATCAAACGTGCACAATCAAACTTCATTATTAGGTGTGGCAACCTGTTCACTGACACTTATGAAAATGTAGATATAACATAAAATAGAATCAAGGAAGAAAATAATTTCTATAAAATTTTAAGAAGTTGCCTTTTCAAAATTTAGAAATTTTTGTTTCTACTTCTATCCAGAATTTCTAGCAGCACCGTCATATGCACAGAGAAACACCTGAAGTCCCCACATGCAGGGATCTACCTGAAGGCATTCTTAACATCTGGCATTGAAGTCTGTAGGGTTTGTGTAGGAACTTAAATTAAGCACAGGCTTTAGAAAAAGTATTTTTTTTTTTTACTAGAATAAATGAATTAAATCAAAAATAGCTTCTCCCATGAAAATTAAACTTTCTATTTTTGAAATTAGGAAAGTGTGTGTCTTCATTGCAATAAATATTATTGTGAATTGTGTTCAGATAAGTCTTTCAACATTTTTTATTAGAATATAAGTATGAAGCTTTATTTTTTGAGCTCATCATAATAATTACTGAAAACAAAATCCATAAGAACTGTTTTGTGAAAGCAAAACAACAAAAAATATTTTGTTTGCAAAATAATATAAATTATCACAAAAATAATGACAATTCACATGAAATACTTTGAAGTTTGCTACTACTATTAGTTCTTGGAATAGTGAGTCCAAAGAGAGTAATTGTTAAAGGTAATTCTGTCTCTACATAAATGTGAAATGAGAAAATTGACATTTTGATACATTAGCATAGAACTGCAGATTATTTTGGATTGACCTTAAAGACCACCCAGTTTCAACACCCTTGCCATGGGCTTCGAAACCTTCCACTAGACCAGGTTGCTCAAAGCCCTGTCCAACCCCATCCTTCAACATTTCCAGGGAGGGGGTGGCCACAGACCCTCTGGGAAACTTGTGCCAGTGTCTCACCACCCTCACAGTAAAGAATTTCTTCTTTATATCTAATCCAAATCTCCCCTCTTTCAGTTTAAAACCATTACCCCTTGTCTTATCCCTACCCTCCCTGATCAAAGTCCCTCCCCCCTTTCCTGTAGCCCCTTGAAGTACTGGAAGGCCACTCTAAGGTCTCCCCGGAGCCTTCTCCTCTCGAGGCTGAACAGCCCCAACTCTCTCAGCCTGTCCTCACAGGGGAGGTGCTCCAGCCCCCTGAGCATCTTTGTGGCCTCCTCTGGCCCCACTCGAGCAGGTCCGTGTCCTTCTGATGTTGATGTCCCCAGAGCTGGACACAGCACTGCAGGGGGGTCTCACGAGAGTGGAGTAGAGGGGAGAATCCCCTCCCTTGCTTTTGATGCAGCCTAGGACACGGTTGGTTTTCTGGGCTGTGAGCGCATGTTGTTGGCTCACAGTTACTTTTCCATCCACTCATACCCCCAAATCCTTCTCCACATGGCTGCTTTCAATTGACTCCTTGCCCAGCCTGGATTTGTGCATGGGATTACCCCGACAGAGGCACAGGACCTTCTACTTATGCTGTCTGTATAAAAAAAAATAAGACCAGATTAGTCTTTCAAATCTGTGCAGCAACACAGAACATCTGTAACAAGATGTCTTTCAATGAGGAATTTACAAGTAATTATTCATGATTGATGACTTTATGGTATCATTGTATCTTATGATGTCAGAATAATGAATTGCTGAAAGCAAACCAAAGTTAAAAACCTTGATGTCACATTTAAAAATAATTAAGAAATAAGAAAGTTAACATGATGAGGAATGACTATCAGTACTTTACCTAGTTAACTTCATTATCTATAATTGGTGAAAGTTTCTTAGTAAAATAAATATTTCTAAATAATTTAGAAATAGCTGTCTTTGCAGGTACTATTGTATCTGTATTTTCATGAGTCTAAAGTAATAGCTTGGATTTCCAAAACAAACCCATTTTAGAAAATAATCCTGCACCCACTACCTTCTAAGTTACCAAAAGAGGTCCTTGTTTTATTATTTTTGTGCAATGGGTTGCATAAAATTTCCTGTTCTTAGGTAACATGCTTATGTCCCACACTGTTATAGACTTCAGAAAGTCTGAGCAAAATTCTCAAGTAAATCAAGCTGTTTCATCTTGACAATAATTTTTACCATTCTACCACTATCATTCTGTTACTAAATATGGTTCGATCTAACTTTGCAATGCTGCATTTGACCATAATTTTATTTTATGACTTAAGAAACCCACCTTAATCCAGTCTATACAAAAATGTATCAGGTGATGGAATGAGGGACGGTAATGAGTCCCTTTTTCCTTTTCATTTTTCTTTTTATATTCCATCAGGCCTTACAGAAGCCTAGTTAGGAAAAAGGCAGAAAGAAAAGCTCTTTAAATTAATGATGTCTTTGATATTTCTTGATGCTGTAAGTCATTGAATTAATATTATGGGGAAAAGTGCCTGAGGCAGTGAAAGAAGTAAATATTCTGCACTAATCCCAAATGATGCTGAACAAAATTTTGGAAAAGAAATATACGTGAAATGGCAATTTCTGTCTGATTTTGTATAACAGAATGGTGGTGGGGCAAGGCTGAACAGTTACGTATGATATCAGGATTGCAAAATAGGCTGTTTTTCCCAAAAGTCAAATCCCACTTACTGCTGTTCATGATATTATTTTTCTGTCTCACATAAGACTTCTGTTTAATGTAAATGTGGCACAGTCTGGTTCTAAGTTTTTGATAAAAAAGTATTTCCACTGGGAAGATTAAAGAGTTCTGCTCTCATGTTTGAATATTACTTTCAGAGTCAAGGGACTGTGTTGGTCCTATCAGTAACCTGTTCTTTATTTAAAGAGAAATTCTGTCTGTCTGAAATCATGTTTAAATCACTATAGCATTGCAGCAACATTGATTTGCACTTCTAGATGAAAAATGAAAGACTGGATGTCAACATTATACAGCATAATTATGCTGATGCTTCAGCTGAGTTTCAGCACATGTCCTGTGGGGGTTAGAGTATCAGAACTCTGAACAGAGTTGGGTTGAAAAACAGAGTGGCTGGTCCCTTTCATTATGAACTCAATTCCTGATCCTTGTCTTCTCAATATACTGAATCTAATTCAGTCTTTAGTTAACATCAGTGGTAATTGCTTACAGGGCCTGGAGATCATGGAACCATAGGAATACAACAGTGACAGAAGAGAAAATGTTAATTCTTAAGTGTTTTCTGAACATTTCAGGCAGTTGATGGAGAGGCCTGTGGCATACACAAAGGACACTGCACAGAAGCCACGGAGATCTCTTGGGTCCTTCACTCAGGAAAGTAAAAAAAAAAAAAAAAATGAAGAGTGATTTTCTATAATGTGATTTCTCTTCAACTTTATAAAAGTGGCTAAAAGTTAAGTAATGTTTCTTCTCGTCTACTGCAGGAGCTAAATAAATTCTACAAAATCCTACAAAACTTAAAAAGTTCCTGAAATATTGTGGCACTCCTGACTATCCTCACCACAATCAAAAGATCATGATGTAATTATAGTCAGATGCACAGGATTTATTTTCTCTCTGAGACCATTCATGAAACACCATTACCCCTTCATGTAATTCAGTGCATGCATTGACAATATCAAGGTAAAAATATAGAAGAAAAAATTATGTATTTATTATTTAAACTAATTCCAGATATAGCTGTTAAAAGATACTTGAAAAAGTCATGTCACTTCTCTTCTAGAACTTGTCAGAACCACAAGTGACAAATGCAGCCTTACCTTACTCTGAAGTATGTTGAAACTTACCCTTGACTCAAAAGATGTTGAGAAATGTTTCAGTTTCTCACTATTTTGCAGTATAACTCAGTAAGTTACTGGAAAGTCCCAGTAGGCATATCTTTCTCTGGTGTGAAAGTCTATTAAATTTCATACCAGGTCCCAGTCTGCTATTTTTAAAAATATTACATCTTTTAATGTGAAAATGTAAGGAATATCTAGTGCTTCCACTTTGTCAATACTTGGAGAAAGACAGAAGAGAAACCAAGTTGGAAATATTGTTTTAGAATTCCAATTTTTCGTACTGTTTTGTTAACAATGGCCAAAGCACCGTTTCATGCTCAACCCTCAGTACTGCTTGAATTCCCAGAAATACTGAAAATGTTTCTTTTAATTAACTGTTCAGTTAGAACACTTTATTTTTTATTTTGGCTTAGTCACAAAACTAAAAAAAAAAATCACATTAATGATAATTATAGTTGGAATATTCATTTTGCAAAAAATGTGGAAAAAATGAAAATAATTTAAATACAATTTGAATAAAGCATTCTACTGAAGAAAAAGTCTGAAATAATCACAAAATTCAATGTGAAATTCTGAGCTTCAAAGCTTCTGGATGTGACAGAGAATATGGAGCTCACAGTCTTGTTCTTCATACTCTAAAAGCCCATGCTGAGCCAGGACCTGGAAAATTAACAGTTAAGACTTTCTAGTGTTGCCACATTGTCAGGGTTGTGGCATAAGACAGCCTAAATATTGAAAGCTTATTTGTTTTGCTTCATGCTATCAGAAGTGTTTTAATCTTTATTTGCTCTGAGAGGATACATAAAAACTAAGATAAATGATCTAAGTAAGTAATTAAATGAAAATTCAAAAGATATATAAGACTAAACGTCTTCATTAATCTACTGAATTTTCCTCTGTCTGTTCCAAATAAAAGGGTAATATAGCTATCATAAAATATTTTTGTTAAAATATAAAGACATATTAAAAATCTTACTGTCACAACCTCTGAGATACTGAGCTTTTTGTTTATCTACTCCAGAGATCTGTTACTAATTGGAAAGACTTCCTTTGGACAATTACTCCTATATTGAAAAATGGATCTATAAAATATTGAAGGAAAATTCTCATGCTTTTCCATTTCATACTGATGAATCAGGGTTTAGGAAACAGACCACAGGTCATTCACTTTATATTTCAGAAAGATCTATAAACATTTATTAACTTTAATAGGCTAAGTGTCATCTCTGTTTTGAATACCTTATATTAAAGAAAAAAAACCAACTCGGAGTGCACATTTTATGATCTGCCAGCAGTGTAATGGAATATATTATTCATTAGGTCCTAAGCAGGACAGAAGAATGAATAGGAAAGAAAAACAGATTAAAAATTGTGACTGCATTTCAGCAACTCCTATAAATACTCCTCTGGCTACAATAAGGTCCAGAATGCTATCTCTGGACCCCAAATTAATGTTGAAAACCAAGAGAATCAGGAAAGTCTCAAAAGAATTTGAAGATCATTAGTCCAGATGAGAACAAAACTTTGAAATGATCAGAGGACACAGAAACTAAAATCACAAGGCTGTGAGTTAGCACCTGGTGAGCAACTGTCAAAGTAATTCTGTGCATAAAGTAAACAATCTTATTATTACCAAGTGATTTCACTGGTTTCAGGTTTTGCTAATGAACTTATTTGAAAGTCCACCTAAAACTCATGTTCCAGAATGATTTCCAGGTCAGGAATCTGTCAACAGAAGTGCTGAACATGGAGAGACACAGAAGAAGATGGTCTGAGATTGTTCTACTGCAGAAAGGTCCAAACTCTAAACAAAAGAAATCCTCACTGCAATCAGCCCTGTGTTAACACAGATCTTAGACAGTCTGTGTCTGAAGAAGCTGACAAAACAGATTTGGCAGAACAATATATAGCATTATGGCATTTCTTTTTATCAATTGGAGTTCCCAATTTGCTTTTTCCCTGCAATCATAAAGCATAGATGATGCACATCCCACCATGTCTCCATCATGGGCTTTAGTTACTATTGGATCCTCTGCCCAAATCTACTGCCCTTTTGCATAAGGGTCATTGTGTAAACCCCTCCCCTCCCTTGCTAGAAAGTGATCTGCAAATCCATTGTGTACCTTTTCAAAAGTCTAACTCTCACTCTGAGATGCAGAATTGAGTACCTAGTTTAGTGACGAAAGCAACGCAGTCTTTGCAAAAAATGTAAGGGGAGGGAAGAACATGACCTATTATTGTGAAAACAGGTTCTGGGGTTGAAATGTGTAATGCCGTTACAGGCAGAGTTACGTATTCATCCTTCTGTTGAGGATAAACTGAGGGATCGTTCCTGAAAAACACGCTTCTCAAAAAGACAGAAACTAGCAAACTGAAAACCAGCAAAATGTCAGAGAGATATCTCAGTTTCAGAAATGAAAAAAACACTGATATATGTGGGAAAGAGTGTAGATTTATAAAACAGCACCTGCTTGTAACTTCCCCAGGTCAAAATGAGACAAAATGAACAGTGGTGAGCATCATGTCTGCACCTAAGAGAGAAGATGTATTCACATAGTCTCTCATACACAGGATGAATTCCTGAGTCTCCTACAGCAGAGCCATTTTTCCTCCATTATGTTCATTATGCTTCCAAAAAAAGCTGTTTTCAGAAGCAACATCAATGACAGAGGACATGTAACTGAAAGATAGAAATGTAACTCCCATTTCATCTCTGCTGCTCATTATATTGGCTGTGATATTGTAGGGTTGAACAGTATGTTTTATCATAGCTCTATCAGCACATTAAATATGAGATAACAAGTTCTGCGTCTTGAGTTTTACCCATTAAGTTGTCTTGCATCAATAATTATTTTAAAATTTCTGAATATGTGTACTTTTGTAACTCAAAGTATCGCTGAGAGGCATGGCAAAACCCTAGGTACTTCATTTAACTATTTGCACACACACATAAGCATTTTATTAATATAATAAATAATTTTTCATAGTAATTTAGTGACTTTTTTATTTTCTATGTAATAGTTTCAGTGATTTAATCATTCATTATAATTCTAGAAAAGGATAGTCACATCCCATGGCATGCAGAGCTAGGTTTATGACATGTTAAAGGTCACAGAACAGTTATTGGGGTTACTAATTGACTTTAATTTTTTATAGGTCTGTCAAAAAGTTGTAATGTATATACGGCATGCATGCTTTATAAAAATGATTTAGATATTGGATCACTTTCAAAGGCCTTAAAGAAAACACTGTCTAGACAAAGAGAGGTAATCAACTACAAAATGTTCCTGCAAAATTATGGTTCACTTTGAACATTAATAAGCTGCTTTCTACACAGTATTACAACGAAATGAAAAGCAAAGTAATGGCATGGGTTGCTGTCACCTGTAGTGGGAGAAGGGTTTATTACATTTTACACTTATTTCACCCTTTTATTTGTGTTTTCTGTCTTAAAATAAATTGGAACTGAGCCAAATACATTTGACATTGTAAATGCAGTGTACTACTAATAATAGTAAATAGATAAAATATACAATAAAATAGGAAAAAAAAATCTATTCTTTTAGTCTCAGAATTGCTTTTATAATTTTTGGGGTTTTTTTCTGTCTATGATTTGATTTCAGTTCTTGATATTTTATGAAACCTTCAAAAGAGAGGGAAGGGATCTCTATTTGCATCAGTAATGATCCTGTAAAACCAACTGATAATGTATGTAACACAATGATACACATTTCAGCATGTGTGGCTTACTGTTTTCATTACAGCAGATAATAGGATGAAATAAAAAAGGTCCAGATTACAATATTGCTATTCAAATAGTATAATACTTCATTCAAAAAGTTGGTCAGCTTCCTTCAGGAGGATTATTGATACAACACAGTGCTTGTTAAATGGAGTTGCTGCCATTTAGTTCTGCTCTACTCAGGTTTGTTCTCAAAGATATAGAGACCCATAACTCCTGATTTCAGCGGGATTAGTGGGATTTAGATATCATTCCAGTGGTACCTAAATACCCTTGAGAATCTGTCTCTTAGTTAATTTAAAGGAGTCTTAAAGTCTCAGAACACATAAATTAGTATTATGCTCACCCAAATTCCTCTCAACTCACCTGAAAGTTCTAGAATTGCATATAGTAGTATAATGGTAGAATAATATCAACTAACTCCAAAGTCACCAGCTGTTACACTCAGACTAATGCTATTCTTACATTAATATAGCAGCACTCTTTATTTAAAAAGAAAAAAAAAAAAAAAAAAAGAAAAAAAAAGCAGTTATGAGTTTTTCATCTTATGGCATAGGTCATTTTATGGTATAGAACAGGGGTTCTCAACATTTCCTTCACCACAGACCCCCTTTAAATATCTTTTGTGGCCATGGAGCACCAAGACAATTCAAGATTTAAAGCACTAGACCACATTCAATTTTCTCATGAAGGGTCTTCAAATTTGGAGAGAGGGGAAATAAGTTAATCATTAATGCACACACTCCTGTTATAATATCTTTATTGCAATGACTCCATATGAATTTAAAATTATAACATCAACACTCTTCTTGCTCAAATGGCTCATTTTATGGTATTTTGACATACAAATTCCAAATTTGATGTCAATTTTGACATTAAAACTTGATGAAAAGATTTTACAATTCTTCTCACCTCCCCCCTTGTTTGTCTGTGTTTATTGACCATATATTTTTGTTTATGGATGCAGGGCCACCACTTGGAGGAACAGACTTCAGCCCCGTTGTGGCCCTAAAGAGGGCTGTTGGGTTAAGAAAATGTCTTTAAGAGAAAAAAACGCCTAGTTAAAGTGGGTCTCACCAACCATACTAACACCGAATATACCAGCACATCAGGGCAGGTGGGGGCCGCGGGTGGGCTTGAGTATAAGAGGATCATTGAGGGGAGGGAGCTGTGGAAAAGAAAGCAGAGTGCTTGCCACGGGCCAGACCAAATGTTTCCAGGCCGGGTGTTCTCCACCCCTGCTTTAAGCCTTCATGGACCCCCTGTGATGACATCACGGCTCCCCAGGGGTCCATGGACCAGAGGCTGAGAACCACTGGTATAGAATATCTGTGTCTAGATGACTTTGTGTTCAACATCAGTAACTTACCTGGACTCCAAAAATCAGAGGTTTAGGTTTTATAGGCACTGAAGTTGAAACTGTATTTCAACCCCATATCTATGGTTTTAAAGCAGCACCCAAGAGACTAGGAATTCTTAATTATTTCTTAAAGTATAGTGTTCTGCAGGTTTTGCTGGTTTTAGTGCTTTTTTCCAAGACTACCCTTCACAAGTAAGAATTTTCAATTACCTAGTATTCTAATGCAACATTTGTATAATTATAATACTGAGCTGTCAAAGCTCAATATAACTGCACTTGTGTAACTTAGAACTGTTATAGGCAGCAAAGAAAAATAGAAGGAGCAGCTTAAATTAAAAATTATGATCTTCAAATGAATTCAATATTGTCAGTTGATGCATGTAGTCTATCAAAATTTATGGAGATTTGAAAGATGAGTTCTAATAAAAAAGAGATGGAAAATAACAAAAATCTATGTATGTATCTGTTACTCATTTTTTGTTTCAATTTTATCTTCTATTCAGTGTTAATTGAAAAATGATATATCTTCTCCAGCTTGTATTTTTATCATATCAGATTTTCTGGTTAGACACTACCATCCTCTGTAGCCAGTCATAACATCACAACCGTAAAAGGGTGTAAGCAGTGTGTGTTTAGAAGCTTGTCTGGAATGTCTGAGGCTGTGAATCTCTCCACTGAACAATAGTGCACTGAGTGTACAAAGACAGAAATTTGAATTTTGTTTCCAACACAGCCTCCAAGGTTACCACCCATGATTTAAGCCTTGAGTTTTGTTCTCTCTTCTGCCTAAGGACTTTTGTATTCATTGCTGCCCCTTCCTGGAACAAAGCCCTAAATACCATCTTATAAGACATTCTTGGATGGTATTTACAGGCATAGTTGCTCTCTCTTTCTGAAGCAGTTTAGCATACAATAGTTGAATAATAACTGTGAAATATTAAAAAAGAGAGAGTGAGTAAAATTTTTAAGTGATTAAGCCACTTTCCTGCTCACAAAATGTTGTAAATTGTGATATTACACCTCTATGGAAAGTTTAGCACCTTTGGCCAGAACTGTGTGGATGCTGCGTCCCCATAGCCTTAACCTGGTGACTAGTGAGTTCCCAGTTATCTGGAAGGAAATAGACTCAAGTTTCTTTGAAAAAAGGTAGGGGAGGAGTAAAAAAAAAAGGGTGTGTACCACCTGCTGGGGGAATGTACTAGAGATAAAGAACCCAAACTCTTAGCTACCTTCTGGAAACCTGCAAGGTCAAGCTCTACCTTTCCATGAGCTGCTCAGCACTGCCATATCTATCAGGACTTAAATGTCTGGGACATCTTATTGGGCAAACTGAAAACTAATACAGTCTTCTAGCACTCACTGGAAGCTGGAACTAAAAGCTTAGAAAAACACTGGATTCAGATCTAGGATCATTTGGGAATATAAATATTTTTCTGAATATGGTTCCACTGTTTCTTAAAAAGATTGTGAGCAATAAGGATTGTAGCAGAGGCTTTTGTTGCTGTTATTAATTCTTGTTTTGCCCCATGCTGAAAGTCTAATGGTGACCAGAAATATATATCTGATCTTTAACATGTACACTTGTTATACCTCACAAAATTTGAATCGTATCAATCATGTAAAACTATCCAATTTTAGCTTCAGTTCTCAAAACAATTCATGTTAGAGTCACTGATCCAAACTAAAAATGTCTGCTCTGAATGTCACAAAAGGTCTTTTTTTTTTTTTTTTTTTAGGTTAAGAATTATTGTGAAAAGTTTTTTTTAGAGTTTGAATAGAACTTAATCTGAACACTAATGAACTAGTAAATACTATTCAGTTCAAATACAACAAAGGATATAGCTTTGTTCCTTGTAAAGCTTCTGCATGTATATGGTATGCTTGGGTATATCAATATGTATGAAATGAAAACATTAATAATGCATTTGCTGCTTATTCAGTTATTGAGGACCAGAGTCCAACAGCAGCTACAAATATCTGAAATTCAAACTCACTTCAGTCACTGCTGCAATTTTTTGCATAAGCCTAACAACCCTTAATAAGTTCATCTTTAAAGGGTGTTATATCTTGACACAGCAATTTCCTTCTGCTTCTTCTTCTGCCTAGCTTTGTATACCAGTATATTTGATGTTTCATCAATACTGTCGCAAAACATGAAGTTATAATGTAAAACACTATACTTTGAAGAGAAAGAGTTGAAAATGAAAGTTGAAAGTATGTGGAGTACTTTACTGTCTTCTACATCTACTGAACAGGTTACAGAATTTTTGTATTTTCTGTATTTTTTAAAACAAGGAAATACTGGAGATAAATGCAAAAATTGACACTCTTTTGAAATATAGTCTTAGTCCATGTTAATATCTCCTCCTATTTTCTATTTAAATGTTCCAAAAGCTGGAAACAGTGCATGTATGGATCTGCATTTTGAAAGCTTTTTAAAAAGTAATTCCTGAATGATTGTAAGTCTTAAATTGTAAAGAGAAAGATACTTTCTTTATCTCAAGATTGCTGCCAGTTTCATATTTACCCCTGTCTTCAAAATATTCTAAAAGTAACATGGACAGTCCATGCAATTGTGTTCAGTTCATAAACCACGAATTTTCTATATCTGTGGTGTGCCAACCATCCTCCAACATGGGTACAGGAAGAAATATTTCATTGTTGTTTGGTTCTGTTTTTTATCTGGATGTGTCTAAAAGTGCTGTTCTACAGACTCATTTCAATCTCTTGAATGTGACTCTGTCTGGACTCTACATCAGAAGAAAAAGTGCATTGAATCTTGCTTTCTGTGGCCTGGAAACCTGCAAACATGATTTGGAATGAAACCATGGCAGGGTCAGCCCAGGGTTAGATGGGGTGAGCAGGTGCATGAAGTGCACTTCAGGCTGTACTAGCCCAACACCTTCTGATGTAACCTAAATTTGAAACTGGTCAATTCATTTACAATTCCAGCTTTTCCTGAACAACCTAGGCTGTATAAAAACTTTTGAAGGTCTTTTTCTTGCCCTTAGGTGGTAGGAAATATTAAGAGCTTGACTTTTTTCCTCTCTAGAACTAATTAGCTATTTTGTGTAAGGTTCTATGGTCTTATAGAGCATAACTTGTACATGACGGAGCCAAGCACTAGTAGGATGGTTTGAAAACTTAAACTTTCAAATAGTTTTAGCTTGATCTGCCAAAAAAAAGAAAAAGTGTCACACTACTAAATTCGTATATATGTATAAATAATGCTACCCCCAGAAAATGTCTTTCACAGTGCAAGAAAGAGCGATGAAACAAAACTTTTCCCCACTGTGAATTTCAATTTTGCAGAAGCTATATTTTCAGCAAATAAAACTGACAGAAAATCCCAGCCAGCTCCAATCTGCAAGTAAAAGTTTAACACGGAGGGCTCAGCATAAGAATCAAAAACCAAAAAGTGTTCTGAAAATAGATGAGTCAAGACAAGGTTCCTGATGTGTACATTGAAGAAATTAAAGATTCTGCACTTTAAATTATACTGTCTGATAAATTCAGTCATTCTGATCTGACAGAACTGCTTCTGGACTGCAGTATTTACTGGAAGCTTTTGTCATGGACTGCCATGTGGCATGTTTGAAGAGCTGCGTACATCAGGAGATGTAAGGATGAAGGGGCAGCAGTCGATGAGCAATGCTGCCTTGGAGGAATCAGTTCACGAAATGGAAAGGAAAACCCACCAATGTCTACAATATGACAAATGGTGCTACTTGACAGGCAAAACACCTGATTTTCAGAAAAGAAGATATAAATATATGGATATAAGTAACTTTTGAAGGAAGTGGAATAATCATCAATAAGAACCGGCTTATGTAGCATAGTATGAATGGCCTCCTATTAAGGCTAGTCAGTTAGCAGGAGTACGACAATTTTTAAAATCAAATTCGTGTTAATCATAGAGCATTTCCCATTTTGATGCAATATGTTTGATACACTGCTCAATTTTTATCTTTAATTTAGATTTTCAATCTATTTTCCAAGGAAGACCTCTTTAAGAAATGAGCACAGACTGATTCTGAAGTAGAAACTGGCACCTCTAAAATAAAAAAAAAAAAAAAAAAAGAGGTTTTTGAGCATTTCAAAACCTTTGTTTCAAAATTTCTTTTAGACTTTTTTCAATTATAAAAATACAGTTATTAAAAATTATCAAATTTAAAGTGAAATTCTATGGGTGAATCAAAAAATACTTGTACCAATGCAATGCATGCATTCAATGGTAGCTTTTTGAATATGGATTTTTTTATATGGGGCTGCTTTTAAGGATATGCTGCTATTTTCAGTTCTTGGAATCTGCAGATTAATATCTCTTGCTTGATTGAGCCAATACTCAAAAACACAAGCTAATGGGAACATAAGCTTTTAGATTTATATTTAATTGTGATTAATAGAAGTTATACATATGCACAAGAGAAACAGTTTGTGAACTCTTAATGCATCATATCCATTTAATTCTAATTTTTTTTTCTCCTCCAAGAAGAAAATATATTAAAGGCTACTTAGGGTCAATTCTGAAGGTCTAAGTGTATTTTCAAAGTAGAGAAAATGCCATTTGCTTTCAGAATAAATTGAGACACATTGTTATGGAGCTACACTAAACACATAGGTAAGCACAGCATACTGTGTTCAGTTCATTTTTTGTCATGGGAACATCCAGTACCCTCCCTGCTTTCCTGTTCACCTGGAGAAAGGGGACCTGCCATGTGACACACAAGGGCAAATCCTCATGAGCATCCCTCCCAGCGCAATGAAGCTCCCAGTGGGGTGAAGACCCAGACCCACTGTAGCACAGGATGTGTTCAGATAGGACTGCTCAAGTGGGATGAAGCAAAGCCCAAGATCAGGGAGTAGAGGTACTGGCTGCTCCAGAAGGGCTGGGGAGCTGAGGGTGACAGGGTCTTTCTTTGTTCTTATTCTTCTTTTGTTCTTACCCTCCTCTGTGAGAATCATCTACTCACCTCTGCCAAAAACACTGGGAAAGACAGACCTTTGCTTTGACTCCCTATAGCTAATTTTCCATCTATAGTGTAGGTCTCTTCCCTATAATTTTTCCATGAATTTAAAATTAAAACTTACTAAACAAATTTCTGGCTGAACAAATATCTGGTTTGGTTATACTGGCATCAAGAAAGAATAAATACATGATGCACAATATTACAGTTTCTTAAAGTTTGTTAACTTTTATTTGCATTCACAGTGTTCTTAAGATTCCATGTCAGACATTTAAAAAGTCTAGAAATGGATCTGATAAATGAAAAAATCAATATATGGTTTGCTACTTTTCCCCATATGAGAGATATATTTCAGCTGTTTAATTTATAACATTTATGAGACAATTTCTGGATGACTACAGGAAAAGGGGATGATTTGCATTTTTATTTACTTGACAAGATGCAGTATTTGTCCTTTTCAAAAAGGTTTCCCATTTGAGAATATCAACACTTAATTAAACATCTAGCTAATAACCAAGATAGAATCACACACACTAGACCAACACCTTACTGAAATGTGGAGAGCTAACCACCACTACCACCACCACCATGCACACACACACACACACACACACACCAAAAAATAAGTTTGAGACATAACATACATTTGACAGCCTGTTTATTAAAATCTATTAAAACACTCTACAAAACTTCTTTGTAAAAAAAAAAAAAGAGGTTAGCTGAAGATGTTACCAGGGAAGCTCAAAAGAATTTTGTTACTTCTTGAACATCTTAATCAGCATTAATAACTATAAGCAAGTTAGTCACTCTTCCCACTGATGCTACAAGAACTGAGGTAGATATAGACACCTTAAAGACACAAGCTCACCTTTAGAAAATATGGTGAATTTCTTAACTACTCTGATATTTTTGGCCAAATAATGTAAAATATTTACTTTTTTTGCTTAATAATTTAAAAGAAAATATTCTGCTCCGACTAGGTTTTAAATTAGAAATTAATTTAAAAAAAAAATAAAAAATTAAATGGGAACCCATTACATGAATATTCATATAATAGGGTAAGCTGTGAACTGTAAGGCAGCATTTTAAAGTGAGTAAATTAGTAGCTTAAATTAAAGGTTTTTTAATGTGAAATTGGAAAAGTGAAAGTGGCAAAAATTCTCTTTGTAATACACTACAGTTTCTTAATAATACAATAATTCTTAAGGCAACAATATTTTGACACTTCCACAATAAAGAAATTGCATTATTTTAAGTTTAAAAAGATATTTTTTGCTTCTAAATTACTCTGGTCCTTTCTTTGAAGTGTAAATGAATTAGATATTTGCTTAAGAAATCTAAACAAATACAGGCTGCTGTGGTATGTGGGTATTTGGAGGCTGGTTTCATTAGGTAGTCTGGATTGCAGTGTATCTCACCTCTAATGTAGCATTATATTTTCCCTGTGTCATTTTTTTTCTCTGTATTAATAGATAATTGCTTTCTTTGGGTCCTAGAATATAAAAGTTAGACTCTAGCTTCTCTCCCTCTACTCTACTCTCATGAGACCCCCCTGCAGTGTTGTGTCTGGCTCTGGGGGCACCAACATCAGAAGGACACGGACCTGCTGGAACGGGGCCAGAGGAGGCCACAAAGATGCTCGGGGGGCTGGAGCACCTCCCCTGTGAGGACAGGCTGAGAGAGTTGGGGGGGTTCAGCTGGAGAAGAGAAGGCTCTGGGGAGACTTTAGAGTGGCCTCCCAGGACTGAAAGGGGCTACAGGAAAGGTAGGGAAGGATTCTTGTTCAGGGAGTGTACGGATAGGACGAGGGGTAACATTTTTAAACTGAAAGAGGGGAGATTCAGATTAGATATAAGGAAGAAATTCTTCCCTGTCAGGGTGGTGAGACACTGGCATAGGTTGTCCAGAGAGGTTGTGGCTGCCCCCTCCCTGGAAGGGTTCAAGGCCAGGTTGGACGGGGCTTTGGGCAACCTGAGCTAGTGGAAGGTGTCCCTGCCCATGGCAGGGGGGGTTTGAACTGGATGATCTTTAAGGTCTCTTCCAACCCAAACCGTTCTATGATTCTAGCTTCAGTCACACAGAGGCAGCAGTAATGTAAGTAGTGATAATTATCTTACAAGAAATAGTAATAAAATGTAAATTAAGACACTTTGATAATAACTGGATTTATAAATCTGACTCCATGTCAATGGCATACCATACTATTTCAGTTCAGTGTGAAATATAGGATACATCTTTTTAGATCCGTATTTTCAATTAGCTTACTTAGTCAAATGGAACTACAATGACAAGGATATATCACATGTTCAGCTATATAAATTGTGAAGGTTGATTTGTAAAAATACAGAAAAAATCTCAAGATGTGTCATGTTTGGGGTTTTTTTAAGTTTGAATTTAACAAATATTATTTTCTGAGATCACTATCAACTTTTATTTCCTTATTCTACTTTAACAGCTTTTCACTCAAAATGAGGAGAGTTAATTAATTTTGAAGAACCACCAGATATTTTAAATTTAAATTAGATATTTTTTGAAGAACTGTTTTTGACAAAGTGAAAGGCACACATCTAATGAGAAAAGGAAACTGAAAAATAGAGAAGGTAAATACCTTCCTCAGTACACAGTTTTATAAAAACTACATATCTCAGGTGTTATATGGATTATCGACTGTAGAGAAGGAAACTGAGTTGAAAATTTCAAAGTCTTATGACTAAGTGGCAAATAATCTAAGAATTTTGTAGGTGGTTAATTCATAAGGGTTTTATTTTTGAGACTGAAATTTTCTAAAAAACATTACCTTTTCCACACATTAGTTGGTCTTAAATTTGACTATGTACTTACAGTGTAATTTCTTCCTATGTATAATTTGCTCATGTGACTGCAACTGAATTTCTGAAGTGAGCCCAGATCAACTGGAAATGGGTCTATTTATAAGAAAAATAAGTTTAGACTTCAAAGTTTATGCTCTAGGATGAGACTGAAAAATTACTTTCATAGAGTCATTAGCAGTAACATTTCCAATAATCTGGAATTTATTTGGCCATTGATATACTAAGTAAAGCATTGTAAACACATTAATAAAAGAACTGTCTGCAAAATAATCTGTGGATTTTATATCACTTCTAAAATTGAAAAAAAAAAAAAAAAAAACAAAAACACTGGCATTTCATTCAACAGTCAAATATTAACTCCTAACTGGCTAGAAGTTATGATAACTTAAATAATTTGTCACAATTTTTCCAAGAGAAATGCTTTTATTTTTTTTTTTTTTTTTCAGTGGGAGCACCTAAAACTCTGTTAATACTTTAGGAGTACATGAGTATTGAGATCCCTCTCACACTTCCATTGTGAAGACAATATATGTGCTAATTTTACAATGTACCAGGTAGTCTATTAAAGTACAATATTGAATATAATTTATGAAGGCAATATTAAAAAAATTATAAAGAGGATTTTGTTTTCTGATTTTTAACCTAGTTCATTAATTTTATATTTCAGTAAAGAGAAAACCCAAATTGTTATCTTCCAGACTTTGGAGATTTACCAATAGCAGTAATGATTTCCCGGTCATTTGCTCTATCCCAGAATAGTCAGACTTCATTTTTAATGACTGACTAATAGATAAATGTATTACCAGTGTAATTTTGTCTGTATGATATCTAAATCTATTTAACTACAGTATTGCTGAACTTGCAGCCAGACTGTAAGTTATCCAGTGTCTGATTTATGAATTCTTTAGCTAATCTCACACTGCTTGGAAAATCAGCAGAGATAGATTAACTAGATATGTCTGTGACTGACACAGTAACTTGTGTTTAAATCATTAAGACAATCATTGATAATGATGTTATGCACCATCCTGTTTTGTCTGATTTCTCTCATAAACTTGAAGCTTGGCCTTCTACAGCCTGGTTGATGACTGCATTACCAGTTATTCATTGCTTTCTGGGGTTTCACTGCTGTTTGTGTATATAAAGAAGAGCAGGAGAACTAACAGAGATTCAGCTCAAAATGGACAACTTTATTGTCAGAAAATTTACTTGAAATGTGGGGATGAATTTTGAGTGTCTTCTGAAGAACAAGGATTTGAATTATCATCTCTCATACTCAAAATACAGGATCTCACTAATGGGATAAGACAAAGTCTTCCTCTGTTTTTCATGAAAAAATGGGAAAGATTGTGGATGTGTAGTCATAGGGAACATGGAAGACATCATATCATATTATAACTCCTGACAGATATAAAACCATTTCATAGATGTTTGTACAAGAACAGTTCTAATTTTAAATTGCCTAATTACCACTAAATTCTCCATTGCTTTTAGGAGTCACTTATTGCTATGGGGAACACCAGTATATCCTCACTTTATATGCCTTCCTTATTAGATTATATAACTACCTCTATTTTCACTGGCCTACCAACAAAGCCCATGGCTTTACTATTGAGTCCCAATTACATCTTGTTTTGAAGAATTTGGTGTCAGGGCTGTGAATGCACCCACATGTCTTAATTGCCTTTGACTTCTGGGTTCTGAACAAGTCTTCCTCACAGGAATGACTTTTTTCTTCCTCTCTGAATTATTAAACTGCTTACTCTGTCATTTTGAAGGACTTTTTATCTTTTTAGAAAAACATTTAAATATGAGTAAAATAATTCTTCACTAAGATTTTTTTTTATATTTATAACGTAACAATCTGTTAAACGTTTATACAGAGAAAAATATTTAAGTTGTTTCAGACAAAACTGTTCAAAAGACCCACTCATTCTAAGGCCACAGCTGGCACATTAAGAAATGCTGAGACTGCAATGACTTATTTAAAATTGCTTTCTAGATCTGCTGAAATGAGGCAGATCCAGCAGTCCATTCTATTTTCTAACATCCAGAATAAGTAAAGAGAATCTCTGTTGCCTATATTTACAATATAATACCCACCTACATTCTGAACTCAGTCAAATTGTACTGGAAAGGATTACCATAAATACATAAAATAAAGGGAATTTTGCATCTACAGCAAAAAATTATGCCAAACAAATATTACTGTGTTTGAAGGCACAAGCAGTTACTGCTGCAGTCTGCACACACTTTTACTAAACAAATGTTCTTATACTGTGAATGCTACAATGAATGATGATAGATCATAGTGAACACTTACGCACTTCTTTACACTCTTACATCATTGTCATAGGCACGTTACAGTCCTGAAGAATTTCTGACTCTAAAACCTGAAAAAAACCCCACTTGAAGCTCTCACCAGTCATGCAAGCATCTAAGCCTTATCCTACATATATCCTTGAGCATTATCTTTTTACAAAATCAGAGAGTCAATGTCCAACTGGATGATCTGTCTGTTTCTCATCTATAATTGACCATACTGTTTCACTTGGACTGTATGTATCAAATTCCTGCAACAAGTTAAACCACCTTCTCAATAAAAGTAATAAGCCCTTTTAATGTTTTACATAAGAAAAAAAATATCTCTTGTCAAAGTTGGATATACATATTCATATGGATAACTGAATCTTAGTGGTACCTTTGGAACTGGACTAATAAATGGAATTTAACAGCTGTATTATTAGATCTGCCATCTAACATTATATATTTAAATGTGAATGAGACAATTGCACATACTAGCATGATTAGATATCAAATGTGAAATTACTCTTCCATCATAATGAGAAAGATTATTTCAGGGCACAATGACAGAGCAACTTTCCAGGAAAAAAAAAAAAAAAAAAAAAAAGATATTACATCCTTCTTTAAAGAGAATTCAAATAGCTAACTGAAAACTGCAATAAATGGTACTTTAAAATTATGGTTCGGCCATTCTTAAAGTAAAGTTTTCTAGAGGAACTTAAGTTTGGAAAAAAAAAAAAAGAAATCTGACACATGTCAACTTTATTCCTTTGCCATACTGTAAAATCTATATGTAGCATAATTTACAGAGATACGCATAAATCTGAACATATATTATTTTTGCAGAGAATTTTTTTTTCCCCTAGAAAAATAGTATTTGCCTCTGCTATTCAAAAACACAGCAACACTGCCCTTCCTGAAATGGAAAAATAATGATGGCTGGCTGCAGTCATTACTGCACATTAGCAGAAGGTTATGACACAGGCATTGCTCATATACAGTAACCGTATAAAGAGGAGACATGTTTTCAGTTTCAAATCCCTTTCTCAAGATGTTGTTTCTGCAAAAAACAGAACTCAGAATAGGAGAAAACCAGACTTAGATATTTGGATTCAGAGACAACGACTGACATTCTATTGCCTAGAATTCAGTAAATCATTCTTGCTAGCTCTAAGCTTGAAAGGGGTATGCAAAATTTTGTGTGAGAATAATTCCCAATAGACAGTGGATTTGTTTTGGTTTTGTTTGTTTGTTTTTCCCCAAGAGAATAATTCTTATGAATCTATGGGCAATTATATTTTAAAAAAACCTCAAAATATTTAATTGAACTTGTTTTCCTTGGATAACAATTGTAAACTCGTATCTAAGGTTTGTTGGCTTTCAGACAAGACCTTCTGAAAATGATAATTGATTTTGGGTGACTGAAATAGAATTATGATCATTTCTCATCATCTGAGTTTTTACATCTATTGCAAAATCTTAAATGGGATATGAGAGGTGGATTGAGCTGGGAGTATAAAGCAATGGGTATTGAGTTGGGTCTTCCATGGAGAAGTAAATTTTGTTTGCAGCTTAAAACCAAGAACTTGCTCCACTCCAGTTTGTTTCTATTGATGGACAATCTTAATACTTTTTATGACCCTTGATGCTTTCCCATCCTCAGCTGGATACATTGTGAGTAATGACACGAAGGAGATCATGCTCTAGATCTTCATTGTATGTCATGCTTGTACAGTTCAAAAATATTTAAAATATGTGACAAAACTGAAAACACTAGTGATTTTTTTTCCTAAGCCAAGAAATAAGACAATGTGTCTAAAAGAATAGAAATATACTTATGTACATGAGAACACACATAATGTGTAAGAAATAATGGAAAAAAGAGGTTAATTCAGCTACACTGTGTATGTATGAGAGAGAAAGACAACTTGAGCCATAAGAAAATATTTTTATCTGTATTTAGCAATACGACCTGTTATCATAAACAGCTGGGGAAAAGTGTTTTGTCAGCAATGTACAGATAATTATAAAGAGAGTTGTTTTCAACCAATAATCTACATGCATTATTGAAATTGTAGGTATGTATTTTGTCTTGCAACTGGAAGACATCTTGGTCTTTTTGTGGATAGAAATACCTTCATTTATTTTAGCAATTTATTTAAAATCCTTAAATATCATTAAATTCATATTTCAAAATAAAATGTCAACATGAACACCAAATTTTATTTTAAACGTATTAAAACAGGATATTACTACAGTTTTGAAATTTCATGTACTTTCACTCAAAAATTCATACCCAAATTTGTATTTTTCTACCATAAATTTCAGTTAGGGTGCAGCAAAATGGTACTTCAAAAAAGGTTTCAGCTACATCTTTCTGGGTAATTCTAATCAATACAAAAATATTTGCTGTAATTGCAGAGATGCAAGAATAACGTGGTACGCTGTGTATTCTTAACTGTTTATTTAATGGTAGCAGCACAGCTGTGGTGCTTGGGTTTCAGTGCTGCTGGTTATCTCAGCTAACCTCAGATCTTGTGTGCTTATGCAGAAGCTTCCCTATGATTAGTACCACAGTTATAAAGAGGATGGCGACTTATCTTCATTATGACTAGAAACGCTGGGGATTTGTTCTGGATTGTACTAAAAAGGAAAGACAATAACCTCTCATGCTGTACAAGAAGCAATCAGCAAAGTTAAAAGAACAAATGAAATTCCATCTTGATTCAGATTGAGTCATGATTACATTTAAAAATATTTGTTAAAAAAAAAAACCATAAAAATTGACATCTCACTTTCACAGAAAAATCAGAAGTAGCACAAAATTTTTCAACAGAAAAAAGAGAAAGTCTAAAATAGATTTATCTGTGTCTCTGTTATCAGTTTTTAAATGAAGGACATCAGAATAATAAAGGTACAAAGGGAGAGAGTTGCTGTTCATTGCAGTAAAGGTTTCCATGTGTTTCCATAGGTTAACTGAACATCATGGTCAACGTTGTTTCAAAAATTGCAAATATTTTCCCAGACTCTCATAAAAATGTAAGGCCACTGTTTAATGGTCCAACTATAGAACAAACAGAAACAACAGAGCTCTGAACTCTCTGTTGAAGTTGTTTCCTATTACTCCGTTCCTTCTGGGAGAACTGGTAGCTGGTTCCCACTACAGATATGACTGCTGCCATGGTAAATATTCCATAAAATAGGCAGCAGATAACCTTTTCACTTGTTCCAGTCAGAGAATTCTCATTCATTTTGATGGGACAGTGACTGATCTTTACAGAGGAAAACCGATTTCAGGTGAGGTCAAATGCAAGGAATCTTGTCAAAATTTTTCATATAGTGATATTAACAAATATGAAAAAAAACTAAAAGATAGTAAAATTGAATATACTTTGATGAATGAACACATCATTGAATTAGAATCACTTAGAATTTCTTATTTTAGAGTATTTTACTCACAGAATTTTACATTTCTCCTTAAACCTTATCCTCCAACCTTTGGTGGAATGCTGGATCACTGATGTTCTGAGTTACACATATTTAAATTTTCTTCCCATCCACCTCTGCTGCATTTTTTTTCCTAACTTCTTGGAATCCTCCCTAGTATGTTGTGAAATACTGTGAAATATTTCTGGAAATTAAAAAAAATCCTTAAAATTAAAATCCTGTGGGGACTTGCGTGGTATGGACGCTATCCGTTATTTTCTCCCTAATCTTAAGAGTATGTGGAATCTTTGCACAAATACTAAATTTATTGTTGATGCCAACATCCGTACGTGAGAATGAGGTGTGGCTGATAGTATAAAATCTCTCTGTATAAAATCATAACCCACAAATTCCCAACCATGATGTACAGTGGTTTTAATACTATAAAATCCCAGCAGAGGGCCACAGACTATTTAAAGGTATACCACTTAAATCCTGTTACCTATGCCAAGTTAGGCAGGGGAGTTGCTTCTTCTGCAGTCTTGGGTAAGTGTTAGAAAAGGTATTTCCCGCATCATTTTCTTCTTAATGACTGTATCTGAACGAGGGATCTTTGCTGTATTAACACTGGAAAAGGGGGAAAAAAAGAAGTTCAAGAAGGCCAGGCTACTCAATCACCTAAGCATACGCAAAAGTAAGATTTGTTTGCTGAAAGGAAACAATGCAGCCTGGTTTCCAAGCCATAGAAGGCTGCCTGACAACAGTAAGTGTACTGCCTAAGGTGGGAAACAATAAAGAATAAGAGTTAAAGGCAATGTTTTCAACAGTATTTCTTGAGTAAATGCTTATAATACCTTTTTCTCTCTCTCTTTTTTTTTTTTTTTTTTTTTTTCCCCAGAAAGGAAAGAATACCTCAGTTTAATCAGACAATATTACCTGGAGAATGTATTTTCCTACTGTTAAAATATTCAAGTACTTTTCAAATTCTGCATAGAATCTTCTATGCTGTTTTCTGCAGTTACAATTGTGAAATAATAAACAGATGTTTTCTCTGTTGAAGCTCTTTAAGTAAATTGTTTTAAACATCAAACCATGTTGTTTTACACTTGCATGCCCACATTTTTCACCCATATAGTCAAATCAAAATGTGAGTTCAAAGCCTGAAACTTAATCAAACAAACTTGATAAAGAAATTCATTTGCAAGATAATATGTTCATTAATTGAGAATAGTAAATGTAATAAATTAACCATTTATTCAAGGTTAATTAGAACAGGTTAATTGATTGTAAGGCTATTTACTCTGACTGCAGGGTCTCTGCTATGATTCACTTCAGAAATCTAACAACCAGCTTGACTTTCACCAGTAGAAAATGTCCTTTCTCTCTTTGGTTTTGCTTTACCTATTTGTAAACAAGTCGTCTTCTAATTTTCTTAATGTCCCATCTTCAATCCCAACAGATTCTTTATTATGATTAATTTCAACCCTCTGACAGTTCACTTCTTCCTCCTCTTCTCTCTCTATGGAGCTTATTACTGATTTCTCTAAAAAGAAAAATTGACAAAATGTAATACTAAGTCTTTTATCATCAATATCCCCAGCCACCTTACTCATGTCTTGTTTTTTTCAGCCACTATTGCACTTCTCTTATCCTTCAACACCAATGAAGTATTTGTCATTTATGCTTTTTTTAATCTTTTCACTTACACCAACTGTTTTCTAAACAATTTTTTCGGTGATTTGTATGAAGTATTATGAAGTTACATCCTTTCTCTTTCTAGGTGCAGAAGCAAAATAATAACTTCTTGACATTTTTTATACATCTGTACACCTGTGGAAGTCTGACCCATAAACAGAACAGAAACAGGACAGCTTTACGGTCCTTGTGTCCAAGATGCTCCATAAGTCTGTTTTGATATAACACACCTTCTCTTTAACTCCATAACATTATTTTTTATTGCTGGGTAATTAACAATGTTATTTGACAGTCTCACAGTATGAGTACATATTCTGTGTATTTCTTTCGTTGACTGTCCTGTAGCAGACCACCTTTTTTTGTACTTTCTGAAGTACTACAAAGTCTTGGAGATGTAAGAGCATCCACACAAGTTTGATGGATCCTGGAGCTGAGTAGTTCTCTTGTGTATTTTACTGCTGAGGAACATCCTGCACATCCATCAGTGTTTAACAAGGCAGGTTGCTGAAATTCTTATTCATAGTTGCCTCAGGAATTGATTTTTTGCAGCTCTCTTAAGAAGGTTATTTTTCTTATTAATACTGTTTCTACAGTTCAGCTGCTCTTTTCCTGATCCTCATGTCTCTGTATGTTTAAGGAAGAAACATTTACTCCATTTTGACCACTCTTCATCAGCTTTTCATACAACAGGCTCATTAGCAAGATATACTCTTAGCTTAGTTTAAGTTTCAGTTTGATTTTCTACCCACTTATCATTCTAAATCCCCAGGAAACCTCTTTGCTGACTGCTTTCACCAATAATCATGTCTTGAATCTTCTCCCTTTATAAAACATAGATCTTCTGGCATGTTAAGAACTTTCTACAGTTATGCTACCATTCTCTGAAAATATCCTTCCATCACACTGCAATCTTGAAAATCCGAACTCATCAAACACTAGCAACTGCAGTGAGGAGAGGAAAAAATATATCGTTCATAGACTTAAGAAACAAGTTATTTTGACGTATTTTTGTGCTCTCAATTTTAAACAAAGATTTCCCTATGATCCGTTGGTCTGTAGTGTTTTACTTTTGACTGCCTTCACCTCATCACTCTTAAATTCTTTATCTTGTGTCCAAAATATCGTTTAGACATTCTGGATGAATATTTCTTCTGCACATGAAGATATTGCAATTCAAAAATCCATGCAAATAAATAAATTTTCAATGACAGAGTTCAATCAATTCACATGCAGCTGGCATGTCCTTTATCCAAAGATAGGTATGTGCATAGATATGTACGTGTGAGCTAGTAAATAAACACCAAATATAAGAGGAGGTATTAAGATTTTGTTTCAACCACATTTTTTTTTTAGGGTAGAGCCATTCTCTATCGCACTTGTGCATTATAGGTGCTCCTCTCTCAGATTAACAGGTATCTGAGGTCACAAAGGGATGCAGTTCAGTACTAAAATCACAAGCGTATTAGTGAAGGACAGGATCCCCTTATGCATTAATTAATGTTTACACTTTGCTATTTGCTTAATGGATTCCATTCAGTTTTTTAAATTTTCCCAATCCTCCCCATCTAAGGAAGACTGGGAGTTACCAGGAGGTGTACCTTCTAGCCTGTAAGCCTTAGGTCTTCTTGCTCTAGAATGAAAGAAAGTCCATCCACACAGTTGTAGTAAACATCACTTTATCTCTGGAGGTAGCCATTCGTCTTTTCCACTGTGAACCCCAACCACAAAGTTAACAGACTACATACAGCAATGAAATAATGAGTATTTCTGAGACTTTTAAGACCTGAAATCACATTTGCTGAATGATCAAGGCAGGAGTGCTTACGCTCCTATCAGCCTCTGCTGCATATTTGAGCCATAAGCTGCTAAAGAGCAAAACATGAGAACAGCTCAAATGTTCCAGCAGCAACATGATGCTTTCCCGAAAGCCCTTGTACTGTATTTTTCAATTCAGTACACTGAACTGTGAATCATGGCAACAGTGAAAGAAAAACAAATTCCAGTCTGCAAAATGTGTTAAAGTGTTGCGACCTCCAGGAAAAGATGGACTGAATAATTTGCGGTAGTAAAATCTTGAGTTTCCAGAGTCAGACACAGCCCATGAGTAATCTTTAGCCTGCAAGTTGGGGCCCAGACCCATGAGACACATGGCCAGGCACAAGCATGAGCTGGAAACATGCACTGTCTGAAGCCCTGGGACAGAGCTTTAACGGTAATCCTGGGCCCATGGGCCTAGGTGGTAGGTGAAGGCTCTGAGTGAGTCCTGGCATAGATCATACCTCACAGTAACTAAGATATTTGCAAGGAACAACACATAAAAATAGCGCAACCCAGTGATATCCTGTAGCAGGATATCTCTGTTCCCTCCTTAAATCCAACCTTATAAACACAGTAATCATGTGCTTTTCAGGCTGTTGTGAAGGGAGGTTCCTCTTGGTCTTGTACTTAGTGTGATAACTTGTCCCAGTGCAAACCTAAGCTAGTTTAATTTGATAGCTTTTTTCTCATGTACTCTACTAATTATAGAAAAGACAGCTCTTAAACAAACCCATGTACCTGATGAGAGAGTTTAAAATAAGAGGACTTAAAAATAATTTTTTTTCTGTGTCTTGATCGTGTCCACTGCATCATTGCATTTTGGTGCACTAACTTCAAGTAGTTTTCTGAGCTGCAAAACCAGAATACATTGTGTCAACATCTCTAGGAAACTGTCCTTTTAGTTACTTCTTACACTTGATTGTAGAGCTGTGTCTTGCTGCTAGGAGTGGGTTTCCTTCTCTTAACGTTATACACATGAAGATTACACCCAAGGAAAAAGAAATCTGCACTAAATGGCCATTATGGCTATGCCTCTGTAAGCAAAAGATATGCAACTTGTTTTTACAAGTAATCAAAACTGTTTTCTTATTTGAGGTACCTTGATATGATTGATTTGAAGTACCTTGATGCAATTGGAAAGCCACCTCTGTGCCTTAAAACAGACTGTTCATGTCAGAACCATTGTCTCTGGATAGCATAGATCCTAATATGTAAATTTATATTGGGTTTGCTTTGCTTTCCTTTGTGAAATTGGTTTACTCTTAGGCAGAACATTCAGTGAGAACACTGTGTGGTTTATAATCTTAAGACTTCAGAAACTCCTCAGATGTTAACTTATCTCTGACTTCCAAGCCTCTGAGTGTTCTTGTATCACTTATGAAATCATACAGATATCACTTCACTGTGATGAATTTTTTTCTCCCAGGCTTTATCATATTTCTCATTTGCTTCATATTCACATAAACAGGGCTATTATGAATATATCTTAAATGATTTTCAAGAAGATTTATACTTCCCATTTGTATTTCCATATCACTGCTGATACAAGGTAATTTACCAGAGGTAAACAAAAAGGGTATGTAATAGACTTCCTAATTATTACAAACAAACAAAGTGTGTAAAAAGAACACAGAGTAAGTGAAAATGATGAAAGAGAACTGACAGAATTAATTTAAACCTACTTATATTTTTTCTAAACAATAATACAAATCTTCCATAAGAAAGCTGGAGGTGTGGGTAAATGCATATACAATAATTTTCCTATTATCTTTTTCATTATTTCAGCAGAAAGTTGTCTCATTGCAACATCATGAACATTTTTAGCTGTCTTTTCACCTTTTAAAGATAATGTGTAGGGTAAAAAATAAACAATTTAGCAGCTTTGTAGTATTCTCTGGGCTCCTAAACCTTTTAGGATTACTTACAAATAAAGGCCTACTGAAAAATTAGATATCACAGGCTCATGTCCAATTTTCTGATTGTGTATGACATGCTCTGAGACTTTGAATCTGGTTTGCATAATCATAGAGGTAGGAAATGCATTTTTTATGTGTTGCAAGGTTAAAGTTGTCTGGAGAACTAGGCATACTCTACTGGTGAAGCAAAGGTGGCAAGGAAAAAGTACTCCCAGAGCTCTGATAGTGTCTACAAAAAAGGTGTTAACAGGCCTATCTGAAACCCTATGATCCACAGTGAGATAACAAGTTTAATGAAGAGAACAAAAACTTCACATCATCAATCAAACCAATGACCTCCTGTTCAGAATCTCATTCAGATCTCCGCTATGTTGTACAGCACCAGAAAACAGAGATAAAAAAAGATTTAGCTATTCCTATTAAGATCACTTCAAATGTATGCATAAGTTTAATGAATGTAAAAAAGGCTTTTGCATACAGAAGGCTTCAGCTATTCAATTTCTTATGAAAAGTGTGTGTATTGTGTTTGTGTGGCAAGGTTTTGGTAGCTGGGGGGCTACAGGGGTGGCTTCTGTGAGAAGCTGCTAGAGCTTTCCCCCATGTTTGATAGATCCAAAGCCAGACAGCTCCACTGCTGGCCAGGGCCAAGCCCATCAGCGATGGTGATAACATTAGTTCAAACTAATTTCGCCAAGTTGAGTCTTGTTTTGCCTGTGACGGCAACTGATGAGTGATCTCTCCCTGTCTTTGCCTCGACCCACAAGTCTTTCATTATATTTTCTCTCCCCTGTCCCACTGAGGAGGAGAGTGACAATGTGGCTTTGGTGTCCAGTCAAGGGCACCTGGTGTTCAGACAAGGTCAACCCACCACAGTGTGGAATACCCTTGCAGCAAACATAGGTTATGCTTATTCCTAGTTATCAAGGTTCTTCATGTTTTTAAAATAAATACATGCTGATTCATTCATGTCTAGCACAAAAATACTATTTTTTGGTCAGTTACATATGTGAAACAGAACAATAAACATGAAGAATAGAAAAATTTTATTATTTCCATATTACTTTAAAATAACGCTTCAAGTTTTTGTATTGACACGACAGACTGACTACCTATTTTATCTAAGAGCTTATTTGATATATACTGGTATTTTCTCCTTTCAGATGAACAATGCTACCAGGTCCCTGAAGAACCCACTGTTATCAACCTAGAATAGAAGTACAGTTAGAGAAGAGTTAGTATGCAAGTTTGAAAATGAAAAGGTTATTCTTTCTGATGACATAAAGTTTTATGCTTGCTTACTTTGAAATTTTCTACTTAATTAAACCAGAGGTGGAGGAGTCCAATAGTTAGTTCCTCTTTTCATGCATTAAAACACATCTGTACCAGGTCTGAAGACTTTAAATTTCTATAGTGCAAGTCTCAATAACTTTTATCAAGGTTATGAAAAAAGTAGCCAGACAATAAGCATTTGCTTTTAGACCACATTGTGTACGTGTCCTGTCCTGTAAACATGCCTCTATACCTGTATATATATATATATATATAGCAACAATACCTCAAATGTTCTACTCTGGTACCTCAAATTACTGGGGAACTGGCTTGAGACTCTTGAAGTAGAGTCTCTTCACAATAATAAAACACACCAACTTAGATGCAACGAGGAACCTTAAGGAGGAGAGTGTGTCTGTGCAAGTACTTGGACAGCAGAAATTGTGATCCTGAATAAGAACAGGATAGATCAAGATGACTGGTATGGGAGAAACATTTCTCAACTCTTTTTGTGGGTTAAAACATGCACCTTTCATAAGGGACTTTATGGGAATTTCTTAGTCAAATATTTAAAATACAGTCAAAGTCCAAATTATGTAATTATTACAGGAAACTCTCATTAATAATATAGCTAAATGCTTCCATTGACTAAGTGATGGAAATTTGTAGATTCCTTAAAAAATATCTGTTCATCGGGTTACTCTGCAGTTTTTATGATACTGGGATTTTCTATGTGAGTAAGCAATAATTTATTTAAAAGTCCTCAGAATGTCAACAGGACAGAACTGAGTATTTTGCTGGGATGTTCCCTTTCCCTCTGCTCATCTTTGGAATATAGTGCTTGAGTTTTTGTTATGTGTTAACTTCTTCATGCACTTTTCTTTACTGTTAAGCAATTAAAATGACTGAATAACGAAGGTTAGTTCTGTGTCACAGGTTTGTAGTTTTACTTACCTTAACTGACATATATTTTGCATCTTACCATGAATGTTATTATCTAATTAAATTCAGCATTTTTATTTGGAAGGAACATGCATTTAGTAGCAAATGTGAGGGTTATGCACTTTTTTTTCCCATTCTCACACTTCTGAGATTCTTTTCTTCAAGCTAATGAAATCCATGGTGTTGTATAAGTCAAGCTATTTCTGTGCTACAGACAAATAAGTCAGCTTGCTCAGAAGAAGTACGAGAAGAAACCGACTTTAAAGATGAACAATATGCCTATATCATTTCATGTCACAAGTCTCAATGAATGTGATATTGAAGAATACTAATTTGATACTGGCACAATTCCAGTCTTGGTGACCCACCTTGGATGCTCCACTGTGTCCCTACCATCACCCTCCTCAGCAAAACTAGGAAAGTGCTCTTAGTGCGACTCTCATACTCTGAAAGGGCTGATGGCAGGCCATGCTTCACCTCTTCACCAGATACTAGATAAGAAAGCAATTACTTGAAGTGTCACTGGAGACCTGTGGATTTGGAGAGAAGGTTGTGCTGAAGTGAACGTAATGTTCTAGAGGAGATAAGGGAGTAAGAAGGAATTTCAGCTTGTGTTGTAGGATAAAGCTTCACCGTGGAAAGCCCCAGCATCTGACACAGTAAGTAACTTATTCTTCAAAAAGTAAATGTCATAATGATATTTATTTTAATATGATAATTTTGCAAGAGATGACTGACTTAAGATTTAATTTTTTTAATAACTTGTGATTAGTTGATGTAATTTAGAACTGCAAATGGTGAGACTGGTACCGTGGAGCTATGAGCCTTCTGGTTTTGTGCCTTAGATGTGACAAAGTGAGAGTAAGTGTTCTGCTGCCGTGTAAGAGTTTGGACATGGTTCTTGCATCTCAAATTAGTGATTCATGGTAAGATTGGCTTCAGTTTTGACCTGCTATGGTGGAAGAACTCTATGGGACCTTCTGAATTACTGGTGATAAATATGGTAAGATATATGCTTTGAGGCTCTTGTCTCTGTACTGTTGCCTTGAACAAGGGCTAAATAACATCAGACTTGGGTACTGTAATTGATGGATGCCTTAGCCTTAATTGCTCCTCCCCTTATCCTTAAAAAAAGGGATTTCAGAAGATGGGGTAGATATTCACCTTGCAATCAGTCAAGGCTTTCAGAATAGGAGAATGTTTGCTGGGGCTCTTCATGTACTTCAGAAGCTAGAGCACACATGTTTAGAGGATCTGGGTGTGAACACTTGTAGGTAGTGCTTATGACTGGTACCAAATATTTCTAGCAAAATAAAGCATAATCAATAGTTTTTTTCCACCTCTATTCCCTCTTTTCAAATACTTAATGCCGAGGTACCTCCTGAGTATTGCAGTTTTCACTGTTTTAGTGGCATGGTTTGGTAGAGAAACTGAATTTCTGCATTAGAGAATACGGCAATGTATTTCTTTCAGACTGATCTAGCAGGCCTCTTTAAAAGGATCCCTACCCACCTGTTCCACTGTTAATGAAATGTGCAACAATCATGGGGCAGGATGACTGCAAAAGCAAGGAAGTTGCTGACATGGATAAAGGTTTTTATGACGATGTTTCTCGCACATTTGTAACACTATTTCTGACTAGTTCTCATGCTATAAGCCAAAACTTGAAGGAAGAATAAAAATCAAACTGATGTATGCTTGAAACCGTCTTCTTATGTAACTTGGGCTTGAACCAATGAAGTGCAGTTTTCCTAATAATCAGTTGCAATGTTTAACTAAAATTTATCTGAACACAGTAGTACACATCTTGGCCTGAGAAATATCACTGCTGTGTTAAGCCTTATATTACTAGCCTTGGCACATTTAATAAAATCCTTCCATAAACTGGGAACAAAGCTGCTGTTCTGGAGATGGCTTCAAATTAGCCCTGCCAGGACGTAATGCTACAGTATTAAGGAGACTGATACTTGGCAAAAAATAAACTGAAAAAAGAAATGTTAAGCTAGAGAAGTTTATTATATTGATGCAGTGTGAGAGAACCATAAAGACAAATCTTAATTCCTGCTTTACTGATCTTTTAAGGAACTTACAGAATGCATCACTTTTCCTGGTATATATTTACCTCAATAGTCATAAGCATCTGAGGGATTATGCTGCTTTTCTAGGTTGTATTGTGTTAACTTGTCACTTGTTTTACATTTATGGAGGTAAAAATGGACGAAAGAATCCTGACCATCTGTAAAAAAGCTGAGATTCATCAAACCCAGATCAGCATGAAAGTTCAGGCTTGAATCCAGAGCTAAAAATAAAAAAAAAAAAAACAAAAAAAAAAAACAAAAGCAAAACCAAAACAAACCAACACAGAATTCCATAATGAATCTGATCTCTCCTGAAACATTATCTTTCACCCACTTCCAAAGTGAACAGGGAACCCTTGTCATGTTATCTGGTTGACAGGAGAAATACAGACTCCAAAGAAGGGCAGCAAGTGTTGCAATAGGCAATATATATGCCCACTGTACAGGAAGAGCCATTTTCACAGTGAGACATAAAATCTGTAGAATCCTGCCAATTGGTTTTGGCTTTGCATTTTATAGGAACTGATTTAAGTAGCTCATTTCTCTCCTTAAGGTCTCTCTAAATTTGCTGCTGGAACTTTGCCAGTAAATTCTTTCATCTAGTTTTTGTCTTGATTTTGCTAACTTTCCTTGTACAGTGAGGTGGGTGGGAGTTTCAGTCTTCACAGAAGTGGAAAGTCTGTGGAATATATTATACCTCCGCCCCTGGCACCAAAAGGTCTTTGAAGGTTTGACCCTTAGGCACTGCTCCACTGCCCCAGCTTTAGCCATCTGGTCTGAGATACCTGTACAATCAATGAAAAGCTATCAGGGTGATTCATCTGGAGCTTAGTGCCCTAAATCGATGGATAAACTACTCTGGAGAGTGTAAGCATTTGTTTCTCCATACCATACAGGGAGTCATACATACCACTTAATTTAACTGAAACCAGATTTTTAGCCATTCCAGTCCTGAATATATTTTTGTGTAGAGCAAATGAGAAAAAGTAGCATGCTGATTGAAGAACTCAAGGGTCTCACAGGATAAGCGTCCTAACTGCAGGATCTTTGGATGACATCTCTTCTGAGCTGATACTTCTCTGAGACATGTAACACAAATCATTAGAAACGGTGGTTACAATCCTATTGGCTATTGAACCTGAAATTTATTTTCCCAAATATATCATTAATATATGAGGTGGAAAGATCCCCAGTCATTGGACTTTAATCTGTACCTTGTATCTTCATAAATAATGCAAGGAGAATTGAATTCTGGATTCTGATAATATAATAGCCATAGAAGTTCACTCAAAACATTAACTTTTTCTTTAACTAGATATGGATACCTCTTAAATATGAAAACAACAGTGAAGTTTCTTGCACAATATAGTTTCAGGTTATTAAGCAAGGATAAATCCTGTAAAGATTTGAATGTTCTTAAGATACGTCCTTCAAGGAAACAAATTAAATAATGGTTCTAGACACTCTGTCTCTGGGTGAATGGCAAGAGATTCAAGCATAACAAAATAAAAAATATTGGTTCTCCAAAGTCAAAGTACTATGACAAAGGTCAGATGCTGACCCCTTTTAGTTTGCTGTAGCCCATCTCCATAACTGTTATGTTCTGTCAGCATAGAAATAGACTATACCAAGTTATAATAGTCAATAGAGGGATGCCATTAGTGTTTGCAGGGGCAGGGTCAATTTGCACTTCAGTACCCCAGACTTTAAATACTTTAAAATCTTTTTAAAGGATTTTTTTCTCTTTGTTGGGAAGTTAAGTCCAGGGTCTTTTGTCTTGGAATTTATATTTTGACTATAAACATTGTCAGGACACTTCATATCGTGTTATTAATTGTGTTTAGAGTTGATTCTAAGGCAACAGAAAAGGAAAAATATTCGTTTATGTAGATGTACACATCCCAAGTGTCACTGATGTTGAAATATTGTTTTGAACTTTGGACAAATGTGTCACTAATCCTCCAACCTGGCATTTTTTCATGCTGTCCTGACTTTAAAGTGGTGGCATGAAAGACTGTTCCTCCTGATGCTCTGCGTGTTTGCATCAGTACAGACAGTGACTGTTTTCTACTTCCTCATGACTTGCAGGTGGTGTGTTCCCTTTGCCAAGAGGGCTTATCTAGCAACAGCTGTAGCATGTTGAGAGAGTTAAGGTCTGACATTGACTTTACTGTTCATTATCTATGCATCTTTCTTTAACAGAATCAGGCTCTTTAGCCTTTCTTCTACACCTGTATTTTTCATCAGTATTATTTTTCTGGAAAAATCTAGAAACCAAATCAATTGTTGTGTCTCACTTATGCTATTGGTTAAAAAATCTAGAATCCAGACACAGAAGGAAACAGACCTCTGGGTTTCCTGGCTGTTTCTGTTGTATGGCTTGAGGAGGCTGAACTCTTTTTGAACATTGCCTTGTGTTTCACTTGAGCAATAGAGGCCAGTGTATCACTGGGCATCAGTATTAGGCCAAGATGTATGCAAGTTCTAGCTATAACTAGTCCTTCAGAGCTTTGTCTGTGGCAGTTGAACACATTTTTCACCTTTTCATTTTTCCACTGATGTGGAAGCTGGCAATGCTGGTGATGAAATTAGCCTTGAAATCAATCAATTCAAGCCTTAGGCTCAGCTCTCTGATTACAAAGTTATCTGGTCTCTTTATTGTCCAAACATCTTTTGCTCCAGCTCATACTATCTTGTGAAGCTGCCAGTGGACAACTTCACCTGGGTGTTTTCTGGCTAAAGGTGTCCTGGCCCTTGGGTCTGTAGGAACTGGTCACCTTTGTCCTATTTGATATAAGTGTGGGAGTTTTTGAGTATAGGTTTCAACTCTATTCTATGGTAGTTTAGGGAACCAGCTTATACCAATAACAAAATTGTCAATTACTGTTTCTGAAAGCAAGTTACACACAGAAAAGCTCAGTCTCAAAGGTTAACTATGAGTTTGAGAAATACTAGCACACTGACTCTAACACAATATGAAAGATGTGGTTCATGATTTTTAGGTTATTTTTGTGCTTGTCCTATTTTTTTTAAGTTTCCTTTAGTTAGGTAACGTCCATTTTTTCAGAAAAAATGGACCAATAGGATCAAAAAGTGACAAATGTGTCTTTATTTAGTGTTATGAGTACCATGTTCCCACTGACTGATGGGAGATCAATATTTTCAGATTTTTCTGAAGTGATTATGTAGGAAACTCAGCCTTAGAGCAGATTAGAAACTTTTGCTAATCCTTCTCTTCAGTGACACTTGTGTAACTGCTAACTTTAAAAATCAGTATTTTTCTAATTTTTTCTTGCATGACTGCACTTCTAGATTTTGCATTCATTTGGAAAACTATTTAAGTATGAGATTAAGTTTCTTTGCTTGAATTTTGGTGTTTATAAAATGCATATAAAATATTGCATAATTGTGCTGTTAGTAGCCTGCTGCTGTGGAGATTTTAATATCTACTAGGTAAGAAATGCTAAACAAGAGCAAGATGTTTTTCTAGCAACAAGGTTTAATGTTTTACACTACTGACTCAAACACTGCAAACACTTCCTGAGGTATGTGAAACAATCGCATATGTGTAATTGATTGTGCATGACTTACTAAGGCTAAGTCTGTTTCCTCGACTGAGGGATGCTCAAGCAAAGAGCTGAACCCACTGCAGTACAGAACTTCTGTTGAGGAACACTTAGTTGTAACTTGTAATTTCACTGATGAAATGTCATTTGACTGTGGAGATTAAATTCTGAACTTTAATTTAGGACAAAGTTTGCTTTTCTACAAAGGGTAATGTTACCTAGATCATTGTCTCAGAAATAACCTGAGTTGCTGTCAGGGAGAATTTTGTTTCATTTGAAGCCAGAAGACAGCTGTATGCTTTACACTTAGTCTAAGCATGTATGAAAGATGATCAATTACGCAGTGAGTAAAATTATACAGGTGCATATTTTCTTACCCCCAAGTCTCTAGCTTGCATATGGAACCCAGTATTGTCCCATTTATCTCATTTTTTCTGTTAATCATGACAACTCTGCCTCTCAGTTTTGGTGACTGGCAAATCTTTTGTGACATTCAAAATTAGAGTTCCTCTCTTTTTCTGACTTTCACGTTTTTGCATTTCATAGTCCTTCTTCAAATGTCAGTTTCTTTATATAATTAGGGAAATATAAGAAAAAGGGTTTGGGGTCAGATCCAATAAAGGTCTAAAGTTTATAATGTAAATAGGCAAATCTGAAATATTTTAACTGAAAATCACAATCGCAAAGGCTTCTGTTTATCTGCCACCTCTTTTGTCAGTCTTCTAACTAGTTCATGACCAACTTGTGTTTTCTAACCTTGGTCTACAAGCCTTTCTCCAGCTCTTCACTGCCTTTGGAGTGCAAGGTAGGGAAGGAAAAAAAGAGTTTTTAATCCTGTGTCTCCTACCCCTAGGCAAGAACTGAGCTCATGAAATAATTCTTTTTTCCTCTGACAAAACTGGGCCACTGTGTATAAAGACGTAACATTTTTTTTGTTCCATATACTATGAAGATTTTATGTGACTCCAGCCAAGTATTTAAGGCCTGGCAGGTAGGAAAAGATTCAGAAGAGTCTTTTATTCCTGTGACTATGTGTGCTTTCTCTGGTGGTTTGTGAATAAAAAAGAAAGCTGATAACATGGAGAGAAGGGACCCTGACCCATGGCCACATCTTCTGACAAGTATTTTTAACCAGTTAGTTATTTTCCTCTTGGCTGCATAGTAGTCCAGGTCCATAAGAAACTTACTGACTACAGTTCAGTGAGAATATTCTTCTGAAAGTGTAGTAGGTAGCTTTGAATGACTACAAGTTAAGACAGCAACACTGCTGGGTCCCTGGCTTCCTGGAAGACAGCTCTCACAAAAAGACTTCAACAAAAACAACCAAAAAATTACTAATTTCTCCTTATTAATGAAACTACCTGAACACTGCTGTGCAAGATCAAGCACCTCAGTGCTTGCCCTGGGAGCTCTGCTTGCTTCCAGACTGGTAGAACTGAAGCTTAAGGAAAACTGTGTGTTTCATTCTTTAGCCTGGCACACAATTCAACTTTTCCCTAAATTCTGTTGTGGTTTTGTCTCTATACAGACTGGACTGTTTGTATGCATGGGTTCATTTGGTCTCTTTGTATACTTTGGATGTTACTGCATCTGTTACAAATTATGGAATACACTTTTTCTTTCCTCTTCTTTAGTAGGGCTGAATATTATTATTTCTAAACATTTTCAGACTTCCCCAGTTACATGTCTTTTCCAGAAGGTTTATCTTTCATGCAGAAGCCTCACAAGACTAATTTGGACTTCAGATAATGTCACACTCCTCCACATATTAAAAGTTCATCTATCTGAACATTTTTTCCATCTGCAAACTGAAGGCCTGGTTTCTGTGAAGCTTGGACTATTCCAGTCCTCTACAAATCTGACTGCAGAAGAGACAGATGAGCATTAAAAATGAGGCTTAAAATTCTCTGTGGAACTGAACTGGGTTGAGCATAGCGTAGCACTCATGATCCTGTTTTAATATTCCTATAGACACCTGTTACTATCAGTATAGATGATACATCTCACATCATTAATCCTGTTCTGAAACTTCATTAAAGTCCATATGAGATAGTTCTATACAGGCTCGACCAATTCCAAAAGTGCCAAATCATTAAAAATTTTATTATTTCTAGGCAGATTGAAGACACTATTGTGATTAAGATTTCTTTAGTGATAAAATTCCTTGTAACGGATGGAAATTAAAACCTTTCTCTTGCAAGAGTAAAACATTAAAAATAGAGAGCTATAGCACAAGGTTCCAAGAATTAAGTAAAACCCAGAAAGTTAAAAATGGAGTGTAGTCCTATCTGAATATCTTTATCTTTTCTTTGATAGGGTACTGACTTAACTGAGATCTTAAAGTACATGTCTGAATTGGAGTTATTTTCATAGTGCTATTGAGTTTTATGTGTTTGCAAATATATATTGGACTTTACTGTTACTCGGAGAGGATTATGAGACCATACCTGCTTCTGCAGCATCAATGTCTCTCCACTTGCCTAATGCAAGATATAAAAAGAAAAGGAATTCAGAGTGTGTGACTGATATTGTAACATACCCCAACATCTGTAGTCTTAAATGACATAACTTATATATATGTATATACATATATAAATATATGAGTTGAGATTACACACTTTACTGATGTTAGCTGTATAGCCTACTTGTCTTACCTTAACCCTGTTAAATGATTATGCAAATGAATGTTTTCAAGTATTTAATAGGAGATAGTCACATTTATGGCTTCTAAAGAAAACAAGCTGCAAATTTAATTGCAACTTAGAATGTGTCTTGCAGGAAGGATTTTGAGAGCTTTTGTCAGATAAGTTTGAGAGTTGTAATGGAAGAGTTTTATGGCAGCCATGATACTGTGCCAAAGAGAGTAGGACTGCTGCATTTTGGAAAAGTAATGTAAAATATTGCTACACTGATCGTATAGAACCATTTTAGTATGTTAATTTTAATGATGTGAGCTTTACTGCACTGGATTATTAAGAGAAACTATTGTCTGATGACTTATCATTCAACTTTCGTTAGTTAATGGCTGATATTTCCAAACTGTATCTGTCCAAAAAAGGGAGTGGCTTGCTGTTTTTAAAATAGTGCATGAGTTCCTGGAATCACTTTTATGAAATATTCTCCATAGCTGATCTAATTAACTACCAAGGCCAGGGTTTATTACCATTAATTATATCACTACCACTCATGAAACACACCTGTGGGTAATTCCATCATGGTTTCAAATAGAAGCAGAGTCCTTGAAGATCAATATTCTGTTTATATGTCTGAATTTCTGCTGCTGGGTATGCATGATTAATTAAACTTTGTATCACATAATTTAATTTAATGACTTTAAAACAGGATAATTTTGGGTCGTGGGGAATAGACAGCAGTTTCACAGTTCAGAGGATGTCATTAATAGAATTCAATTAATATATTAAAATTGCTAAGTAATAGTGAGGAGTCTGCCCTGGCTGAGCAACTTGCCCACTCTTAACACTTGAAAGATAAGACTTCTAAAAGTGCTAATTGATAATTTCAGAATAACCCCAAATCTGTGTCTGTGCACAACAAAGGCTATGGCATATCAGCCACACCTGAGGGATCTCACCCTCCACCTCAAAAGATGGAAAGAACACTGCATCTACAGGTAACCATGCAGGCTTTTATTTAAATTAACTTCTTTACATTAAAATAATTCTGCTAAATGATCAAGTATAGGTTTTGGTGGGTTTTTTTCATGTATTAATGTTGGAGAAACTATTTTGCTTCCACAGCAAAGGTGTTGAAGTGGTTCTGTGCTACAAATACAACTGGTTATGGCTTAAGTAACTATACTGTTGTGACTGCTTAGCTGCATAACACTTACTGTGTGGTTAATTAATGCTGGGGGCTGTAGCCATCTAGAAGCACTGGTATGTTTCAGGTGAATGTACTTCAAGAAATTTCTGACACTTAGAAGTGATAAACTGAAAGAGTCAAAGTAAATTCAACTGCTTAAAATTCTCCTTGGAAAAGAGAGGGAGTAAGAGACTCCAGTTCCATAAAGGAAGGACCTGACTAGAGGAAAGGATGTTTTTATGTATCTGTGAAAACATTGCATGTTATGAAGACAACAATTTGCACAAGGATGAAGGTATAAAAAAATAAACTCTTTTCTCCCTGGAAAAAAGAATTCACTCTTTCTATTGTACTTCTCTGACGCTTTCTCAGGCTCAGCTGCAGCTGGATGTTTAGATATACTGTATTATCTCCATACAGATTTGTTAGCATTTTCTTCCAAAGTCTAAATATGGAAATAATTCAGTGTTAACTTCTTTAACAGCTGCTGATCAATCAGAAGGTTGATAAGATTTGCTGTTTTGTACAAAACTACCATCAGAAAAAACAGGATAAAAATAGTTGGGTTTTTTTTCCTCGTTAAGCTGAGTTCCACACATGTTGTGGTTTGAACGGTAGCAAATCACCACATGGCCATTTGTTTACTCCCCCCCCCACCCCCCCGCAGTGAAATAGGTGAGGGACAAAAGAATAAATTTGTAGGTTGAATAAAAAAAAAAAAAATACTAACAAAACCAGCAGTAACAATAGTAGTCAAAAATGGATAAAATGCATCAGTGGCTCACCGAGCTTTGACTGGTACGGAGTCCATCCCCAGCAGCAATTTGACCACACCAGAAAAATCCCACCACACTGACCCAGAAACCAAACATCAAAGAGGCCCATAAGAGAGCACGTGTCGGCCTATATATTGAGCATGATGTCACATGATATGGGATGCTGCAATGATCGATCAGGACCTGGCCCTCCAGCTGTGCTCCCTCTCAGCCCAAGGAAAGTTAGCTCTATCCTGGCCAAAACCAGGACAGCACAACAAATGGTACTTTGTTCAGAGACTTAATGCAAAGAACAAGATTTTGGTGTACGCAAATCTGCTTACAATACCTGAGTATACTCAAATTTGTTTTGAGTATACTCTATTGAGTATATTCAGATGTAAGCATATTCAAATCTACTGACAAGAATACTGCTGGGGATTATACAGTTTAGAACATTTCGGAATTTATTTTTTAGTTTGAACCTACTTAATTCTCATTATCTTCCCCCCCTTACGCCCTTACCATCCTCCCATTTTAGGGTAAAAGAAGAAAATAATTCTCAAAATTGTAGGTTAATACTTCTGACTTAGAACTCTTTAGAAACCAATTGTGAACAGTTATCCTATTCTGCTTGTCACAGGTGAAAACTGTAGTAACTGAACAGTGTACAAAGGCATTAAACCAAATGAAAATCTTTTTATATTCTAGTACTATTTCTGATTATTTTTTTAGAATCCTGAGCTCTTGTATAGCTTTTTCATAATCCTTCCATTGTGAACTGATTCTTAGAGAATTAATTTTCAGGAAAGCTGTGTGAAGCTTTCCTCTGTCTCTTTCCTCTCCACCCCCATCTTCACGTTAAGTGCCAAAGAAGAAATCTCCTCACTATACTCGACTTAAGACATGAGAAACACCATTCACAGTATTAAAATAGTACTAAAGCAATCTGAGATGTGGCCAGAAGTAGTACTTGTGCAAATGAAGCATTTTCCTAGAATCAAAAGTGAATCCAGTGCTTGGTTTTGTAGTCTAATGAGGAGCCCACAAATTACTGTGGATCAAGAATGGATTTTTCTCTGTCAAACATGACTTGTACAACCACAACATTGCCATGGACTTCTCCTACGAGGTTTTTTAAGAAGGAATAGTTTCCAAAAAACCTTGTGTCCAAAGGCAGTACTATCTAGTTTCCCCTTTTGGCTTACTAGCACTCCAAGGTCTTCAAAATGTTTCAGAAATTGTGTCAAGGATACATAATATTTCACTGCACTTTGCATAGTCTTATGACCTGATGAACTTCAGGAATGAGAAAATTCTTCTCTTACAAGTGTAGCAATGGTGGTGACTGTGGGGTTTTTTTGAATGCATTGGGCTGCCTTTTTGTGATCTTGCAAAGATGATAAATATTCTGTGTTTTACTTTGCTTTATAATTTTATAATGCAATTTAGTTTGAATGTGATGTTTCCCAAAGAAATATAATTAAGGGGAGAAATTAAAAAAAATCAGTACTCACAGAATTCCTAAACGGAGTAGACATATTCAATGTCAAATCAGAGGTGTGTAATCATTAGCTGGAAGGATATGTATGTAGGGGAACATGTACCGGAAACAAATTTAGATTCCTCTGCGTTTGTAAAACTTAAATTATTTCAAGCTTTTTGAAATATATATATTTGTCACTTTAACAGAGCAGCTTTAAAAGATGTTTGCGCTATGGGATGGACTGAAAAGCTGAAAAACTTGAGAGGGTTGACAGAAAATTAAAAATTCAGGAGGGAAGACTAGTTAGATTACTGAAAACTCCAAAAAGCTCACTTAGGTTAGCATGAATTAAGATATTATGAGCACTCTGTATCAATGTAGTAAGGGCTGTTAATAAAACTACAAAATTAAAATGTTTAAAATTGGTAAGCCTTCTGAAGTCAGCTAAAATCCAACCATGCAATCATCATCATTTTAAAATCAGGAAGGGAAAGGAATAGGAGGGGAAGCAGCAAAAAGTTCTGCTCTGACATAATAAAAGTGCTGTAAGGATCAACTTGAAACCAACTCATCTAAGATGCTTTCACATGATTAAATCCTACACTCCAAGAAATATTGGAGACTGTAGTGTAGCAGATGTCATGGCTCTGTCCACTGTTTATTGGGATTTCTTCAGCAATGTCATGTGGGGTTTTTTGACTACTTGAAACTGCTCCTAAAGAATGTGTGTGATAACAGACAGCTCTATCCTGGCTCAGCTGAGAGAATATCAGTTAAAAGAAACCACTTTAACTTATTTTTAAAATAACTTATGTTGTTTTAATGCTGCTAAGTGGTGTATTCATAGCCAAATTGGACACTGATTAAACAATGAAACCCACAGCCAACATCAATGGAAAATTCTCTGTCCATACTACTTGACCCAAAGCCCCACATTTAGCTCAGCTGTCATTAGAAAGAGACATGAAGGTATATGGATTGCCTCCAAGGAAATAAATCAGCAACTCATCTCATCTTATAGATGTCATGTACATGCTGGCAGAGCGTTGACAACTGCAGTCTGTGGTCAAATCTTGGTCTTTGTTGTAATCCACAGAAGCTACTCTGTGTCTCAGTAGACAACTGTTAAATGAAACAAAACATGAGGAAGAAAGATGTCTGTGTGGTTACAGCCAACAGTAGCAGTCAAGATCTGTAGTCTACTTCTACAGTTTTCTGATCCTCCACAACATTTTAAGGAAGTCAAGGCATGTAGGCTGAAAAGAGAATGATTAAATATGACTTGGCTCAGGTTTGTCACAAAGTGAATTTAATCTGGGGAGTGCAGTGGTACTTTTCAATTATTGGCTATCCTCTCACTATATTTTTAAAATATGGATTTAATAAAGATACTAAAGTACTCAGGCTTCTTCCATTGTTTTTCTGTGCTTGGTTTTCAGCTTTGTAAAAGAATTTAAGCTAAACATTTATAGAATAACGCTAAAGACAGCATTATTTTAAATGCCATTCTTCTGAAATTGTAATATTCAAGTTTAAATTGTTGATGATGATACAAACCTAACTGAAACTCAGCAGTGTAACTCAGTGAAACAAATATTCTTCCTAATTTGCGGGTAGAAGGTTGGAAATTGAGACACAAGAAAGAGATTCATTTAATCTGGTTACTGTGATATTAAACTAATTTCAAACCTATCTGCCGAATTCTGCCACTACTCTGTGACTAGGTTTTAATAAATCATATAAATTACTTACTTTAGCTATTACTAGCTATACAACTAATTAGAAAATGATATAGTACATTGCATGTAAAATAGTTCAACACAGTTGAAGGCTGGTTTTAAAATTGTTTTGTTTGATCCTACTGTTGGGTTCCTGGAACATCTGAGTTTTATAATTATATGCCTCTATTTACCCTGAAGGAAGATGAGGGTTCGCCCACCCTCCCAGTAGTTTAATTTAAAAAAAAAGTGGAGGTTTTAATTCAGCATCATTCTCTGTATGGATTAACCTTTCAAATAAAAGTATGAATGTGTGTAATGTGGGAGCCTCTCTGGTGACAAAGACACAAAACCACCCAAAGCAGCCCAAGATTTGAATGCATGGTGAGTGCGTGTTGCTGTTTTCGTAATGTGTTTATAGTGTTGTGTAGCTTAGTTTTGACGTATTTTGGATGAATCTCCGTAAGTCTTAAAAATTGATTGTGAGGTGACAAAATGTTTGGAGTTGAGTGCAAAAGGTACTAAAAGATATAATGCGAAGTATATAGCCAAACCCAATCAACCAAAACCCTAAAATCTGAGGCCAGAAGGAAATACAGAATCATAGAATCATTTAGGTTGGAAAAGACCTTTAAGATCATTGAATCCAACCATAAACCTAACACTGTAAAGTCTACCACTAAACCATGTCCCTAAGTGCCATATCTACATGTCTTAAATAGCTTCAGGGATGGTGACTCAAGCCCTTCCCTGAGCAGCAGGTTCCAGTGCTTGACAACCCTTGTGCTGGGGGAAACAGTGTCAAAGGCTTTACTAAAGTCCAGGTAGACAAGATCCACAACTTTTCCCTCACCCACTAAGTGGACCTGCCTTTCATAAACCCATGTTGACTGGGTCTGATCACCTGGTTGACTTGTACGTGCCATGTGATGGCACTCAGGATGATCTGCCCCATAAACTTTTCTGGCACTGAGGTCATACTGACAGGCCTGCAGTTGTCTAGATCCTCCTTCTGGACCTTCTTGTAGATGGGTGTCACATCTCCAGTCAACTGGGACCTCACTGGTTAACCAGGACTGCTGATAAATGATGGAAAGTGGCTTCATGAGCACTTCTGCCAGCTCCCTCAGTACACTTGGGTTGGTCCCATCTAGACCCATAGACTTGTGTGTGACTCAGTGGTGTAGCAGGTCACTAACCTTGGCAGCTTCAGTCTGCTCCCCATTCTTGTCTTCCAGTTCAGGGGGCTGAGTACCCCAAGAACAACGGGTCTTACCAGATTGAGGCAAAGAAGGCATTAAGTACCTCAGGATTTTCCTCATCCTTTGTCACTATGTTTCCCCCTGCATCCTAAAAAGGATAGAGATTGTCCTTAACCCTCCTTTTCTAATGTATTTATAGAAACTTTTTTTACTTTTTTTGTAATGGTAGTAGCCAGATTAATTTCTAGTTTGGCTTTGGTCCTTCTAATTTTCTCCCTGCATAACCTCACGACATCCTTGTAGCCTCCTGATTTACCTGCCCCTTCTTCCAAAGGTCATAAACTCTCCTTTTTTTCTGGAGTTCCAGCCAAATCTCTCTGTTCAGCCAGACCGGTCTTCCTCTCTGACTTGTTTTTGGCACATGGGGATGGCCTACTCCTGCGCCTTTAAGTTTTCCTTCTTGAAGAATGTTCAGTCTTTCTGGACTCCTTTGCCCTTCAGGACTGCCTCCCAAGGGACTCTGTCAACCAGGCCCCTAAACAGGATAAAGTTTGCCCTCTGGAAGTCCAAGGCAGCAGTTCTGTTAACTCCCCTCCTTACTTCCCCAAGAATAGAAAACTATAATTTCATGATTGCTATGCCCAAGACAGCCTCTAACCATCATATCACCCACAAGTCATAGAATCATAGAATCCCAGGTTGGAAAGGACCTCAAGGATCATCTGGTCTAATCTTTCTTGGCACAAGCACAGTACAGACCCAGGACCCTGTCCAGCTGAATCTTAAAAGTGTCCAGTGTTGGGGAACCCACTACTTCTCTGGGAAGATTACTCCAGTGGCTGATTGCTCTCATTGTGAAAAATTTTCCTCTTGTGTCCAATCGGAATCTCCCCAGGAGTAACTCATACCCATTACCCCTCATCTTTTCCATGGGACTCCTTGTAAGAAAGGAGTATCCGTCTTCTTTGTAGCCACTCTATAAGTACTGGAACATGGTGACAAGGTCTTCCCTAAGCCTTCTCTTCTCCAGGCTGAACAAACCCAGTTCTCTCAGCCTTTCCTCATATGTCAGCCTTCCCAGTCCCTTGATCATCTTTGTGGCCCTCCTCTGCACCCTCTCCAGCCCGGCCACATCTTTCTTTTTATAGTGGGGATCGGAACTGAACACAGTATTCTAGGTGTGGCTTGACGAGAGCTGAGTAGAATGTGATAATGAAATCTTTATCTCTGCTGGTGATGCCCTTGTTGTTGCAGACTAGCATCCCATTGGCTTTCTTTGCCACAGCAGCACACTGGTCACTCATGTTGAGCTTGTTGTCCACCATGACCACCAGGTTCTTTTCTACAGACCTGTTCTGTTTGCAAACAACAGGTCGAGTAGGGCACCTTCCCTAGTTGTCTCATTCGCCAACTATGTCAGGAAGGTATCTTTCACACACTCCAGGAACCTCCTAGACTGTTTTCTCTCTGCTGTGTTGTATTTCCAGCAGATGTCTGGTAAGTTGAAGTCCCCCACGAGAACAAAGGCTAGCAATTGTGAGACTTCTCTCAGCTTCTTAAAGAATATGCCATCCATCTCTTCCTCCTGGTTGGGTGATCTATTACAGACTCCCACCACGATATGTACCTTCTTGGCCTCTCCCTGATTCTTGCCCATAAACATGTGACCCAGTCAAAACACACCCTCACATACAGGGCTACTTCACCACCTCTCCTTCCTTGCCTATCCCTTCTGAAGAGTTTTGCATTGCAGCACTCCAGTTGTGTGAGTCACCCCACCATGTTTCCATGATTGCAACTATATCATAGTTTTTCCAGCTGCACAACGGCTTCCAGCTCCTCCTGTTCGTAGCCCATGTGTCCTGCATTGGTGTAGATGCACCTCAGTTGGGCTATTGATCCCACCATGTCTTTTGGGGGAGAAGCCCTAATTCCTATGTGACTGTTCTTATGTGTTTCTGTGGTTTCTAATGCATCAATAACCCTTGCATCTTTGCTGCCATGTGGATCGTCATCCCCTACCTCCACAGAGATGACAGACCAAGGAACCTTGCTAGCACATTGTCCCTCACACACTGACATGCTGTCCCCAGGCTTATCTTTAGCAAGCCTGGTTTTATCCCTTTCCCCCTTCAAACCTAGTTTAAAGCTCTTGCAATGAGCTCTGCTAACTCCTGCGCAAAGGTCCTTTCCCCGTTTGAAACAGATGTACCCTACTGGCTGCCAGCATCCCTGTAGTGTCATGTAGACTGACCCATCTTCAAAAAACGCAAAATTCTGCCACTGACACCAGGCTCAGAGCCAGGTATTGATCTGTTGTTGGCTCTTCCTGTTTCTTCCCTCATCACTCCCCTTAACTGGATGAGGGAAGATGTGAGGGAGTTATTATGGGAGGGAGACAAATTTCTTAAATAAACACAATCAGAACAAGATTTTGTATGTTAATGAAATGTGGAAATCATTCATCAAGTCCAAAAGAGAATGCTTTCAAGAAATGCGATATTTACCTGAATGCAAAATGAAAGTTATTCCCCATCTTAATAGCTTAACTTAAAAAAACAGGGATTCTCTGAAATTGAGGGTCATCCTCCTTTTAGGCTGATGTGGCATAACTGGATCTTAACTAAATTATACTTGGAAAAATAGCATGTGTGGTTTCAAGTTTTTCTTGGCGTGGGGATGCACAGCAATGACACATACTGAAACAGAGCATTTTGTTGGCAAACACACACAGTGCTTCACTGTGCTCATTTTTTGTTAATTAGGAACTAGTTTGAATCTATTTGTTAAAGAACTCATCTGGAAAATTGTGACCCCTTTCTGTGTTTGTAATGACTGCTTTTCAACAAAGAGTTGGTATCAAAACCTTGAAGTCAGCAACTGCTGTTACCTTACATAAAAATAAAAAAATGCAATTCCTCTTACTCTTCCTACCAAAGAACTAGTCCCTGTTTATTGAGATTTATGGAGGCTGAAAATGTCCAATGGATAATATGACTCTTTCCTTTAAAGAATGTTGTTCAGACCTCTTTGTAAGAAATGCTTACAACTTGCAAATTAATTTGTTTTTCCTAAAACATGTTCCTAAAAAAGTTACATTCCAGAAATTGTGTTCAAAATATAATGGCATCTACTTATCTCATACACTAGCATTAAACATATGATATTGAGATCTTTAGCAAAATTACATATACTTGCATTAATTCACATGCACAAATTTACTTGACTGGTCAGTGGAGTACATCCTGGTTAAATACAGTCCCTGCCTCAGGTGGCTGCCCTGTTTTTGTGTACCACTAAACTACTTGCAAGTAATATTTTGCAGTCCTTGTGTGTGTCACGTGCTTGGAGACGTACTGTGGATCTCTAGAGCCCATTTTGGCTTTTTTTTCCTGTTATAGATCTAGTCAGTATGATATTTTAAAGATGCTGGTGTAACATGCCATGTATATTTCTCACTGTTTTTTGTTATTACTTATACAACTCCTTTACGGGCTGAGCCAAGTAGTGCTGTTCTCCAACGGCAGAGCATTCTGCTAGAGCAGAACATGGTGTCACTTGCATCTGTCCAGAAGGTTTCCCAGAGTAGAGGCTGGTGTGTTGCATTATAATGTGGTATTTCACTGTAGAGCATCTTCAGCAGATTTTCTGTATTGAAGTGTAGAAATAGCTATAGAGATTAGAATAACCAATAAACTGTATGGAATATATTGTACAAAATCCTCTATACCTGAATTATAAATAATACTAACTTTCAAAACTTACTGTAAATAGAGGCTGGATCACAGTTCTGCTTCAACTGGTGAAGAAATATGCATATTTTGGTGACTGCTTTAGACATATTTAAAACTATAATTCTATATTCAAATCTATTTCCACAGAAATTACATGCATAACCTTATTTGCAAACCTGATGACAGTTTATTAGCATAGGATGATTAATAACAGTTTTAAAACCTATTCATGATCACCAACCTAATAATCATTCTTTAAGTTTCAAGGGCACTTCATATTTTTTGTCAATACTTGTACAATCCTCCTTAGACAAATGTATGTGGATGTGGAAGGTAGCTAAAAGTTTTTAGGAAAGAACTCTGAATTATCCATGAAAGCAGAGGCTACTTTAAAATTAATTAACTCTATGTGGGACATAGAGTGCTGGAACACATAAACATCTTGAAATACTTCCAGCAGTCTTACAGATCAGTAGTTACACAAAGTATTAGGTCTTTCTTTGTTTTTTATAATTAAAACGGCATTTTATTTCCACATATAAAGAAAATAGCCCTTTATAATCTATCTGGGGTTATACAGTCTAAATGTAAGCACATCCATTACATTAGGAGATGCATGCAGGAATGCCCATTTGTGTGCAGTTTTATAAAACAAGTTCATAATTTAAAAGAAGATTCACACATATTAGTCACAGCTGTACACAGATGTGGATATTTTTACTTATTTTGATAGTTTGGCATAGGCCATAGAATAATTCAGGGGAGAAAGCTTGAGGGTTCAGGCTTTTTTAATGTGAGATATGAATGGACTTCCACTTACCCTACGGAATTTTATTCTACAAACATATTATTCCATGTCCACCCAGTAAATATGATAGAGGTGAAGGCACAACAATTGGAAGAATACTAAATTTTGATCACCAAATCTCCAAGATTTCATTGGTGGTAATGCTAGATTTTCTGATTTTTTTTCTTTTTTTTACTGTTTCTATTTTAATCAAGTTTAAAAATTGCTACAACTTATAAGTAATTGGCTTATGTTGGTTCTTCATTCCTAGTTTTTTGATTACCTATTGTCAACAGATTCTGTTTCCACCTGTCCAGTGTCTTAGAAAGGCATTAGAGCAGGGTTTATCCCATGCTGTCTGATAGTCCCTGACACAGCAGAACCTCTAAACATGTTGTGGTTGTAAGGTTTTGTAGGGCTTGCTAAGTTTCAGTGGGATGGGGTTCTCAGCAATTAATTATGAAACAATTCCCCAAACAGGTGTTATCATAGTTTATACTAATAGATCTAAATACTTGTGTTCATGTGTAACTTATATTCTAAATACAACGTATAATACTGAGCATTCACTAAGTCTGCAGGCCTACATGTCTGAGCTATGAAGACCTAGGTGAAAAGATATCTAGTTTGCCGTGTCAAACTCAGTGGTTTTCCTTCTTGTTCTTTCTCCAGTTGTTGGAAAACTTCATAGAGTTCAGGCATGACAGAGCCTTCAGACTCAGGATTACTCTTATTACACTTACAGGGTGGGAGGGGGAAAGTACATTTTGTTCTTGACATCAGCCACTCAGAACAGTAAAAGCCTTTTCATAAATAATTTCAGTAAAAGAGAAGACAAACATAATTTTAACTGATTTCTTACATTTCTAACCATTACAGTAAAAAAAAAAAGTAAATATGAAGATCTAATTTTTGTACAATGATCTAAGTGTTTGAATTGTATAAATGGATTGTTCTGAGTTAGAATTGACTATTTTTTTAATCAGTCTAAAGTCACTTAAAAAGGATAACCCTTCTGAGGATCTGTGCTGGACAAAGACCATGTCACATTGTTTAGAAAGCATCTGAGCACTTCAATTTTGAAATCCTTTATTTAGAGCTTTTAAAGTTGTTGCTACATAGTAAGGTGGCCTCACAGTGTAACATTTAAATTAATTTTCTTTTGGAAAATTAAGACTGATGTCAATGAGCTGGGAATAACCGAGTAGCTCAGTTTGTATATTCGAAGAGAAAGAGTATATAACTCTAATCTAAGGCCAATTGTATGAGTTTCATTAAGGCCAAATGCCGGGTGCTGCACTTCGGCCACAACAACCCCCAGCAGTGCTACAGGCTTGGGGAGGAGTGGCTGGAGAGCTGCCAGTCAGAGAGGGACCTGGGGGGGTTGATTGACAGCCGGCTGAACAGGAGCCAGCAGTGTGCCCAGGTGGCCAAGAAGGCCAATGGCATCCTGGCTTGTATCAGCAATAGCGTGGCCAGCAGGGACAGGGAAGGGATCTTACCCCTGGACTCAGCACTGCTGAGGCTGCACCTCGATGGCTGGGTTCAGTTTTGGGCCCCTCACTACAAAAAGGACATTGAATGACTCCAGCGTGTCCAGACAAGGGCAACGAAGCTGGTGCAGGGTCTGGAGCACATGTCTTATGAGTAGCGGCTGAGGGAACTGGGGTTGTTTAGTCTGGAGAAGAGGAGGCTGAGGGGAGACCTCATCGCCCTCTACAGCTACCTGAAAGGAGGCTGCAGAGAACTGGGGATGAGTCTCTTTAACCAAGTACTAAGTGATAGGACAAGAGGGAATGGCCTCAAGTTGCACCAGGGAAGGTTTGGACTAGATATTAGGAAGCATTTTTTTCCAGAAGGAGTTGTTGGGCGTTGGAATGGGCTGCCCAGGGAGGTGATGGAGTCCCCATCCCTGGAGGTGTTTAAAGGTAGGGTCAACATAGCACTGAGGGATATGGTGGAGTTGGGAACTGTCAGTGTTAGGTCAATGGTTGGACTGGATGATCTTCGATGTCTTTTCCAACCTAGATGATTCTGTGATTATGTGATAACGACTCTTGAAGGAAGTGACATAATGGTGAAAGAATATCAGTAGAAGACATTCTAGAGTTATTGCATATAATCTCTCTTCCATTGGGTAAAATATTATAGAAAAAACAATTTCATAAATATTGTGGGGAAAGCCATATAAAGAACAGATAATCTTAGGTGAAAACAACAGATTAAATTAGTATTTACTGCATATGAAAATGTAGAGAAACCTGCTTAACTCTTCCAGGAGTGCACAAATGTAGGGAGAATTCTGTGTTATAAAGGAGTACATATGAGAACAAATTTTTTTGACTGAGGAGGATTCTTGCATTGTGTCAGGGATCATGCTGGCCATAAGAGTGTGATGAAACTGTCTTGTCTTAGTAACAGGCCAGAGGCATAGATAGTAGCAGAAGTCGTCATTCAAACAAACACGTACAAACTGTGTTAAAGGCCATCATTGCACCAAAGTTCACATGGATCTGTTAAGTTAATAAAGTGCAGTGAATCAATAATGTAATGCTGTGGCAATTAAGACGAATTATACGGAACTTTATAAGCAGGAAGACACAGAATTAACTAATTACTTGAGCTGATGTTGCATTAATTTCTGTTCATATGCATTTTTGTGCTAGAAATAGACTAAAATCTATCAGAATAGTAAAATAGAGTAGCTATTCTTAGTTCATATTCTATATTTTTTCTTTTTCTCTGTAGCATTGCAAATTTCTTTCAAACCTATGTCTATAAGTCTATGTTAAGGAGTTAGTGGATATAGCCTATAGTAGAATACGGATGATGCTATTGCTGTGAATGATAAATTCAAATTTCTTATGAATCCTGTCAGCAAGTTCAGGGCTAAAATCATATCTATCATCTGAATTGTCTATCAGTTGAATCACTGGGTGATGCTGGTGCATGAGAGGGATACATGAGGAGGTCTCGAGGATTCTTCTGAACAGAATGGTTGTTATAGAGTTTAATGAAACATAAGGACCAGGTTAGGGCCACATTTCCATGAAAAGAATTAAGACTTCTCTTTGAACCTGGATGACTTTTTTTTTTTTTCTGACTGTCTTGAGACAATGTATCTACTTTATTTTAAACAGTAGGCAAATCATGGTTTTGCTCCAAGGTGAATTTTAAGGAAAAATCAGTGTCAGAATAATTAGGAAAATTATCATCTTATAACCATCATTAAATAATTTCATGATAATAGCTGAGATAGCTTTAGGGTATAATTAAATCAGTAATGTTACAAAGCAAATGTAGGAAGTAAACAGCCCTAAGAGCATTCTTTCCAATTGAACAGAACCATTTTTATGATTGCACGCCTTTTAAGTTTTTCTAACTCTGTTGCTTTCCTGAATAATTGCAACTTTCATAATTTTACTTGAGTTTAACACTGTTATTCTCCAAGGTGGAATAAAGTAAAGAAGAAGGTAAGTGAACTGAAATATACAATTATGTCTCGAGTTGAAAGGAAATGCATAAACATTTAACATTTGACAATTTGGGGGGAGAAAAAAAATCTTGTTCTTTATCAACTTGACATGGGAGGTTTGTGCCTACATTTGTTTTCTTTCCTTTCCAAATATGTGGTATAGGTTTTCTGGGGAAAAGAAAAAAAAAAAAAAAAAAAAAGGTTTTGGTAGTATTGGTACATATGAGGGCTATGAAAATTGGTGTGATATTACTTGTACCAATCTGTGGCTAGTAGGAAATGTTTTTATTAATGTATTTTAATGACAATTTTTTACTAAATTAAATCTCTTTCCAAAGACCTCTTGGATATTAAATACATTTTCTTCATCCCGTAGAATTGGTTAATTTTAATTTAATTTTAAAAATGTCAAGAACATTCTGTGAGAAAGTCTTATGAAATCTACACTAGTTAATAAAGTTACCCCAATTACCCTTCAAGTTACATCATACTTAAAGGGATGGATTTTGAACCATACATGGGTATCGTGTGGCATGACTCGGCAGTGTTACTGACATTCTGATATATTTCAAAAGTACAGATAGGGATTTAACTATTGTGTCTAACTGAATGCAGTCTCATCACATGATGCCAGGGAAGGCTTATAAGGCTTATTTGATCCTTTGATTACACCTAACAGTGAAGTCATCAAAGGACTACTAAGGCAACCTTTGTATGCTTGTAACAAAGCATACTCCTCTCCCTTTAGCAAAGCAGTCAATAACAACTCCATGAAAGATAAGACTTCGTGTGCTGTATCTATGAAAGCTTGAACTCTCCATGAAAAGTTCAGTAGCGTATGTCAGGGGAACTAGAAGAATACTGTAACTTTCTGTGAGCATTTTTCATCTCCCCACTCTCCATGGATAAACATCTGCAAAGCAGTTCCCTAACATTAAAGGAAGGGGCTAGCTTAGACAAAGATGCTGGCTTTGGAAGTAGTGCCAAATATGCATGGTTAGAAGACTGGGGTAAGATCTGCTTTCATGACCTTTGAATGCATCTGGGAGATCACCCAGTCTTTAAAGGAAAATGCTACATGTCTTTAAACACTTGGTTACTTTTCACTGATGATCCCAAAAGACCAACAGTGAGTTTTCAATAAAAGTTTTGGTATAAATGTTTATTTTCTTCAGAAGTCTAACATTTTTCTAAAATCGTCCTTAGAATAATGCTTTCTTAGTCTACTTTGGGGAAAATCTAGCCACATCTTCTTTTTGACTGTTCTGGGAGAAGTCTTTTTATCTCAGAAATGTTGTTTTCTCCTGAATGCCTCGCTCACGATCAGTAGCAGCTTTACAGAAAAATCTGACCTATACATGTGGTTTGCTAATAAAAAGGAGGTAAAGTGATGTTAATGGGATGAGTGGTTATGGTAATTTTTTCATGGTAGTGTGTGTATGTACCTAATTGCAAAAATGGTAAAATTGATGGTAATTTTTTCATGGTAGTGTCTGCATGCCCAACTGCAAAAAAACATCCCCATAGTTTTTTCACAATCGACACTATCAGATTGCAAATGTATAAATACACTAATGATTGACTAAATAGGGTTTCATGGGCATCTGTGTGTTAAAAACTACTGAAATCACATTACCTTCTTCATATACACTTTAACACCTTATAGGATGCTTTTACAGACTTTTTAAAATATTTGTTTGATATGTTTCTCTTTTGTATGTCTATTTTCAGTTAAATATTCATGTAGAACTAAGATTAATGCTTAGCCATGTTTTTTATTATATACTTTACAATATGTATACTTTAATGTAAAAAGAACAGTAAGATTCTTGATCAGCAGTCTCAAAAAACTGAAAATTGAATGAATTTTTATTTATGAAGAATATTTATGAATATTTGAGAATATTTTGCTAAAATCACAGCACAGTGATTGAAAGGGGGAGTTTCTTAGCTCGGCATGAGAACAAAGTAGTTAGACAAAGTTCTTGACAGCTTCTTATAAAGAGCAGTCTATCTTATTCATAAAATTTAAAAGAACCTGAAACTCTAGTCCATTTGAAAGAGAGACTACATTATTATACTGATGCTGAGGTATCAGCAGCCCACCATAGTTCTGTAAATAATTTTGTGTTTTGTTAACCCAAACATTTTCTCTTTAAGCGTTCAGGATTAAATGATGCTAAAATGGATGTGGCATCCACACACTTTGACTATTAGTCATTTAATAAGTTTATGGTTATTAGGAAAAAAAGAGATAATACTTAATTACTTTTCCCCTATCCTCTTAGCAGTCTTCATGAAAATAAATTAGGTCTTTAAAGACCATGTTATCAACAAGCTCTGTGGCTCTCCGATTACAAGCAGGGCATATAAAGTTCTAATTAAAAAAGCCAAACAGCGCAAATCATAACAGGTTAAAAATCTCGAAACTTTTTCTTAGTTTAAACTTTTTATCGAGTTCGTTTATGGTTGAAGTTCTCCATTGTTATTGCTTTAAATGCCCTAATTTCTTTAAATTACGTTTCTATATAGAGGTAACAATACTTAAGACTGTCTGGGCACCTATTTTAAGTACATTTTTATTTTACTGTATTATTTTGTTGGCAGGTTTTACACGTGTATGTCGATCAGCTGTTGTAAGAAAAATGTCTTTTCACTATGAGGACAGTGAAACATTGGAACAGGTTGTCCAGAGATTGTGTCACCTCCATGCTTGGAGATTTCCAAGACCCAACTGGATAACACCCTCAGAGCTCAGACCTGGTCCTGCTCTGAGCTGGAGGTTGGACTACAAACCTCCTGAGGTTCCTTCCAGCTTTAATTGTTCGATTTATAAGGTGAAACCTTGATACTGAAATCATGTCCCAACTTCTGGTGACAGCAGATTTCAATCAGCTGCTGCAGCCTTCCTGAAGACCTTCTTGGTCTGGCCATGCTCTGTTGTTCTGTATTCCCAGAGGTGTTCTGGGGCCAGGGTTGTCCATGCCAAATGCTGCCCCTGAAAGGCAACAGAGTTTTTTATAATATCTTTTCTGCGGAAAAAGTCTGTAAGTTATGCATTTTGGCAATGTCTATATATTGTTGTAATGAATATTTCAAAAGTGATTTGAGGAAGCATTGGTTATCTACTGAGACAAATAACTGTTACCCTCATCAAATGTACCCTACCTGAATAAAATAAGAAAGATAATAAAGTACATTTTAAAGGTAATTACTGAAACTAATTAGTTTTCTATCTATTAATGTTATTGTAAGCAGTCCTTGACTGCCTGTAGGAAGGCCTGTAAGATTTGCCAAAGCAAAGTATAGTACTTTTCTGCAGAAGAATCATTACTTTAAAAGTAATTACTTTAAAAGTAAATTCAACATACGGGGAGAGAGATGAGGGAAAATAGAAGGAAGAAATAACTTTCTGGTAAAAAAGATATTTCATGATGCAACTACTGCCTGAAAAATAACATTGTTCTACTTAAATTTTGTAGAGGTGTTACCTGCCATTATTTTAACATATTGCATTGGAACTTAGTACAAGTAAATTACACACCATAAATGAAATAAATTTTGGAGTCTAAATAGAACGTTGTTAACAGAACAGAGACTACTGCGCTGTTGTATGTTACTACAGCTCAGTTTATAATCAAATAGGGTTTCAAATTAGATATATTAAGACACTATTTGTATTTGTTAAATATCAATAAATTATTGAATAAGTAGTGATGAGCTTAATAAGGAGAAACACTGAATCTAAAACATTTCAATTAACTCCAAATTATAAACAAAAACATTTATAATAGATTCTTATTAAGAGAATAAATATTTATGAAATTATTTTGCACTAGCACTTGAGATAATTCAGATATGAAGCACATGATTTTTAAAAGATGCTTACTCTTACATATAGCTGGGTGCTAGTGGAAACTTTATGAAATCACAAAAACCTTGATTTTGGGGATCTGACTTTTTTTTTCATTGAACTAATTAAAAGTGTAAAGTATGGTGTCAACTGCCATTTGACTTGAGCTGTATGATAAGTGTTCATAACCTTATTTCACCAGCATTTTAAGTGTATCAGTTTTGGTACATTCTAATCTTTTTCTCCTTTTTTTTTTTTTTTTCATTTAGAGCAGAATTCTTTAGATAATAACAAAAGTGAGGAGATACTGCTGAAGTCTGGCCATTTCAAGTGGAAAGAAAGAGTAGCTATCAAATTATTTCAAATTATTAGTTCAAATTATTGTGAGGCTGTTCCCTGTGCCCAAAACTAGAAAACGATATTCAGTGATGATAAAAAGAACTGCATATACTTTGTGTTCATTTAATTATACAAAGGAAAACAAAACAAAAAGCATCACACCTTCTCTGTGGTTTTTTTCACACTGTGCAAGAAAACTGAAGTTCTTAAGTCAAATGTGGTCATCTTTCATGCTAAAAAAACAACTAATAGTAAGAATTAATGAAGACAAGTTTCCTCCAGATTTGTCTCAAGACTACTTTATTTTCATAACTAAAAAGTGCAGGCTGTGGTCAAAGCTTTTTCCATGGTTCAGTCACCTATAAGATCTTCCTGTTTATTCTGCCCCCAGCACAGTGTGGATCAAAGAATCACAGAATGGTTTGGGTTGGACATTTAAAGATTATCTAGTCCAATCCCCCTGCCATGAGCAGAGACAACTTTCACTAGACCAGGTTGTTCAAAGCCCCATCTGACTTGACCTTGAACACTTCCAGGGAGAGGGTATCCACAACTTCTCTGGGCAACCTGTTCCAGTGTCTCACCACCCTCACAGTGAAGAATTTCTTCCTTACATTTGATCTAAATCTACCCTCTTTCAGTTTAAAACCACTGCCCTTTGTCCTGTCACTACAGGCCTCCCAGGTGAAATGTTTCTCTCCATCTTTCCCATAAACCCCTTTTAAGTATAGAAAGGTCACATTAAATTTTTCCCAGAGCCTTGTCTTCTCCAGGCTGAAGAGTCAAAATTCTCCCAGACTTTCCTCATAGGAGAAGTGCTCCAGCCCTTTGATCATTTTTGTGGTCTCCTCTGGACCCGCTTGAGCAGGTCCCTGTCTGTTTTGTGCTGCGGACTCCAGAGCTGGAAGCAGCACTGCAGACGGGGTCTCACAAGAGTGGAGTGGATATGGAGAATCCCCTCCCCTGATCTGCTGGCCAAACTTCTCTTGATGCAGCCCAGGACACGGTTGGCTTTCTGGGCTGTGAGTACACATTGCCAACTCATGTTCAATTTTTTGTCCCTCAGTATCCCCAATTCCTTCTCCACAGTGCTGCTGTCAATTCATTCATTCCTGAGTCTGCACTGATCTTGGGGATTCCCCTGACCCAGGTGCAGGGCCTTGTACTTGGCCTTGTTAAACTTGAGGTTTGCATGGGTCTACTCCTCAAGCCTGTCAGGTCCACTGAATGACATCCCTTACCTCCAGAGAATCAACTTCACCATTCAACTTGGTGTCATCTGCAAACCTGCCGAGGGTGCACTAAATACCAGTGTCTGTGTCATTGATGAGGATATTAAATAGTACTAGTCCCAGTACAGACTCTTGAAGAAGACCTCTCATTACTGGTTTCCACTTGAACATTGGGCCATTGTAACTCTTTGGACACAGCCATCCAACCAATTCCCTATCCATCAAACTGTTCACTCAACAAACCCATACCTCTCCAATTCAGCAGCAAGAATGTTGTAGGGTACTGTATCAAAGGCCTTACAGAAGTTCAGGTAGATGAAATCCATAGCTCTCCCCTTGTTCACTGATGCAGTCACTCCATTGTGATGCCACTCGATTAGGCTGGCATGACTTGCCCTTAGTGAAACTATGTTGACTCTCTCTCAGCACTTTTCTACCTTCCATATGTTTTGAAATATCTTCCAGGAGACTCTGTCCTATGATCTTACAGGGCACAGAGGTGAGGCTGACTGGTTGGTAATCCCCAGGGTCCTCCTTTTCACCCTTTTTAAAAATGAATGTGATATTTCCCTCTTTCCAGTCACTAGTGACTTTGACCGATAACTTTTCAAATATGATGGAGAGTGGCTTGGCAACTATATCAGTCAATTCTCTCAAGACACTTGGATGCAGCTCATTGTGTCCCATAGCTTTGTGTATGTTCAGGTTCTCCAGGTGGTGTCAAACCTGATCTTCACTTACAAGGGGAGGGATATCGTGATACTTTGTTATTTGAGTTTATACTGCTGTGAGTGGGATATTTAAATTGTCTTTGTTTTCTACCTGGATAGGGTAATTGGTTATTTTTCATAAATTTTCCCTGAGGATTTCAAAATTATTAAAGAGGGAAAATAATAAAATCATTGGGATTTGGTTCACCTAGGTAAGGCATTTAACTGTCCTTTGTTCCCTCTTAAGAAGTCTTCATAAAATAAGGTTATTGGTTAGCGGTGAAAGCCCAAAGAGGTAGGTGCTTTTTACCTTAGTTGAGGTAAGGTAAAACTGAGTTGAGGTAAAAATCTATGTGTTCAGGGCTGCATCTAACAGAGTGTCAGACTTTTGTCTTCTTTCTTATATTCACTGAAAGAATTTGGAGCAGGATTATATCTGAGTGATGCTTTTATAGGCTGGACTTGGGGCAGAAATGGAAGTGCAATGTCGGGTGTCTGTAAGGTTGAATTGTCTTGGTAAAAACTAAGTTACATAGACAAAAGCTGATTGTTGTTGCTTTTGCCTTTTCAGTAAAAACTAGTTTTAAGTGCATCTTGTGAGAGATTTGATCCTGCCAGTTGGATTCAAAGTGTTCCTAGCTGTTCTGGTTTGAGCTCAGAGGGAAACTGAGCACCATACAGGGGCTCACTCCCCACTTCCCCATCAGGAATGTGAAGAAGAAAATGAAGCAAAAGGCTTGGGATCGAGATAAGAACAAGGATAGATGACTCACACCTTATGGTCACAGGGAAAGGGGGAAAAATAAAGAACATAAATTTAATACAAACACTAACAAGAACAACATCTAACAGGCAGAGTAGGATTGTGAGAAGCATTACCACATCTTGGAAACACCTTCCCCCAACCCTCTCTTCTTCCTGGTCTCAGCTTTGTTCCCAGTACCTCTGCCTTGTTTCCTCCAGCAGTGTAGGGGGCAGGGAATGGGGGGTGCAGTCAGTCCTGTTGCTTGTTTCTTCTCAGAGTGGGGGGAACTCCTCTGTCTCTTCCCCTTCTCTGTCATGGTTTCCCTCTCAAAGCTGATAGTCCTCCACAAACTTGTTCTTCCCACAGTCTGCAGCTCTCCCCGAGCTGCTCTGGCGTGGGTCACCCCCACACGCTGCAGCTCTCCCAGCGCTGAACTACAACAGTGGGGGTGCTTCTCCCCTCACAGTCCCGGCCTCCTTCGGGCGCAGCCCCCTGCTCTGGTGTGGGCTCCACGGGCTGCAGGGCAGCATCTGCTCCACCAGTGACCTCCATGGGGGCAGGGGGGTCCTGCCCTCTCACCACGGGATACAGGGGGGTCTCTGCTCTGGAAAACCTCCCCCCTTTCCTCCTGCTCCTTTCTTCCACTGACCTCGGTGTTCACAGAGGTGTCTCCCTCACAGCTCCAACCCCTCCTCCCAGGTTCCCCTTCTTAAATACGTTATCCCGGAGGTGCAGCCACCATCACTAATTGGCTCGGCCTTGGCCAGAGGCGGCTCCGACTCGGACCCAGGGGAGCTTCGAGAAGCTTCTCACAGGGGCCACCGCTGTAACCCCCTCCCCTGCTACCAAAAACCCCCACCACACACAGACCCAGCATACTAGCCTACGAGGTTTAATTCACTATGATGCAGGGAAAGAGTAATATTTAATTTGTGAGTCTTCAGTTTTCTGGATGGGGAGATTCAGTGTATCCTTTAGCAGAGTTTTAGATACTTGGGGAACTTTAACAGACATAAAAGCACCTTTTATGTTTAAACTGAATGAAGGCTCCATGGATTCCACTTCTGGACTCAAGAAAAATGAGGTGACCTAAATTTGTCAGTCATTTTTTAAATTTAAATAATTCAAAGCTGTGTGATATGGAGGAGGATGCATGTCAAATATTAATCAAAATAAATAGCTTAACTGGTAAAAGCAAAGAATTGCCTGAAGGTGAATGTGCGTTAGCCTGACTTTACATTTTTACTTATAAATTTACACCTTTTTTTTGTAATTTTGTCTTTATTATTCTACATATTGATGTGAGAATTTGTATTTTTTGACTCTCATACATACAGTTTTAAAGGCCATATCAATTAACTGAGAGTCATCTTAATGTTATATTCAGGACTGAAAAAATATTTTTTTTGTTGTTCACCTAGTGTTAATAGATGATATTAAATAGATAGGGTTACAGCATAAAAATTCAAATGTGTAATTCTGTTAATTTTTTTAATTAGTTGGGGAAATAAAATTGTTTAGAACATACAAGTGGTTAATCTTCCTCATTCTTCATGATGGTAAAAGGACGATAGCAGGTAGAAGGATGGTAGCAGATAGAAGGACGCAGTTCTACTTGTTAAATAACCAGTCTTTTACCCTTTTTCCTGGGATCTGCAGCATAGTAGCATACAATAAATCTTTACTTTGTATTTTGTGTAAGAGTAACATTTGATGTTCTTGTCACAAAGTATGAACATTATGAATGTAATGCAGTTCCCATATTCCTGAAGGGTATTGTTTTTTTGGAAAAAATCAGCTTCTGAATAATAAAGATTCTCTTTTTGAAAAATGATTGCTGTTTGTCATCATTATTTTTTCTGATTAAAGTGAACATGATCTGAATATTCATGATACTTATTTGACAAAGTGCACCTAAAAACATGTTGCTCTAAGCTGTGATAGATTATCTTTATTAATTGCTCAAAGGTAATTAGAATTGATATATGTAGAAATAGACGCATACCCTCTCTAGCTCTTATAATGAAAGAAGTGTGTCTGTTTTTTTAAGCATAATTGAACAGGAGTAAAATAAATTAAAGACTTAATCACTCTGATATTCTATCCAGCTCTGCCTGTTGCCTCATATCTTGAAAACCTTAAGAATCTCAAAATGAATTTATTAGGTTTTTGACAGAATCCTTTCTGGGAACAAGAACTCTTCCACAGCATGTGGTATTAGGCTACTCTGACTACAGTGATTTGCAGTTGAATGGAATTAGATTACCTATAATGTCAATCATTTATTTTCTTGTAGTAATAGTTGCAGGCGACTTCTGTATGCCTCTGCTTCTGTCTCTGTGGTATTCTGGTACCTGTTGATATCTGTCAGACTGACCATAGTAAAAGTTAATCTTTTATCACAAATTGGAAATGAAAATTTGCTACTAGAAAGAAGACTCCTGCAATTGAATGTTAAATGAATTCATAGGATGTCATGCTATTAACAGCTGTCTTGTAAAGACAACAGTGCATATTAGGTTATCAAGAAAAGATGATAGAATCATAGAATGGTTTGAGTTGAAAGGGACCTCAAAGATCATCTAGTTCCAACCCCCCTGCCATGGTTAGGGACACCTTCCATTAGACCAGGTTTCTCAAAGCCCCGTCCAACCTGGACTTGAACCTTTCCACGGAGGGGGCAGTCACAGGTTCTCTGGGCAACTTGTGCCAGTGTCTCACCACCCTCATTGTAAACTTTTCTTCCTTATGTCCAGTCTAAATCCACCCTCTTTCAGTTTAAAGTCATTACCCCTCATCCTATACCTACACTCCCTGATCAAGAGTCCCTCTCCATATTTCCTTTAACCCCCTTGAAGTACTGGAAAGATGCTATAAAGTCTCTCCGGACCCTTCTCTTCTCCAGCTGAACAACTCCAACTCTCTCAGCCTGTCCTCACAGGGGAGGTGCTCCAGTTCTCTGATCCTCTTTGTGGCCCCCTCGGGACCCTCTCAAGCAGGTCCGTGTCCTTCTGGTGTTGGTGCCTCCAGAGCTGGACACAGCACTGCAGGGGGGGTCTCATGAGAGCAGAATAGAGGGGGCGAATCCCCTCCCTTGACCTGCTGGCCACATTTCTCTTGATGCAGCCCAGGACATGGTTGGATTTCTATGCTACAAATGTGTATTGCTGGGTCATGTTCAGCTTTTCATCCACTACTACCACCAAGTCCTTCTCTGCAGGGCTGCTCTCCATCCACTCATCACCCAGCCTGGTTTTGTGCTTGGGATTGCCCCAACCCATGTGCAGGACCTTGCACTTGGCCTTGTTGAACTTCATGAGGTTTGCATGGGCCCACCTCTCCAGTCTGTCCAGGTCCCTCTGGATGGCACAGCCCTTCCCTCCAGTGTGTCAGCCGCACCACACAGCTTGGTGTCATTGGCAAACTTGCTGACGGTGCCTCGATCCCACTGTCCATGTCACCAACAAAGATGTTGAACAGCATTGGTCCCAACATTGACCCCTGAGGAACGCCACTTGTCACGGGTCTCCACTCAGACTTTGAGCCATTGATCACAACTCTTTGAATGTGACCATCCAGCCAATACGTTATGCACTGAGTGGTACATGTGTCAAGTCCACATCTCTTCAATTTAGAAACAAGGATGTCATGTGGGACAGTGTCTAATGCTTTGCACAAGTCCTGGTAGAGGACATCAGTTGCTCTAACCCCATTGTAGAAGGTGACCAGATTTGTCAGACATGATTTGCCCTTAGTGAAGCTATGTTGGCTTATTTCCTGCATGCCTTAGCATAGTTTCCAGGAGGACCTGCTCCATGATCTTTTTGGGGACAGAGGTGAGACTGGCTGGCATGTAGTTCCCTGGGTCTTCCTTTTTTCCCTTCTGAAAAATGGGGGTTATATTTCCCCTTTTCCAATCAGCAGGAACTTCACCAGACTGCCATGACTTCTCAAATATGATGGATAGTGACTCAGTCACTTCATCTGTCAATTCCCTCAGGACCTGTGGATGCATCTGATCAGGGCCCATGGACTTGTGCAGCTTCAGGTTCCTTAGATGGTCTCAAACCTGATCTTCCCCTACAGTGGGTGGTTCTTCATTCTCCTAGTCCCTGCCTTTGCCTTCTGTGTCTTGGGTGGTGTAGCTGGAGCACCTGCCAATGAAAACTGAGGCAAAAAAGTTATTGAGTACCTCAGCCTTTTTTATATCCCAAATAACCAGGTCTCCCATTTCCTCCAGGAAAGAGCCTACATTTTCCCTAGTCTTCTTTTTATCACCAATGTAGGTATAGAAGCTTTTCTTGTTACCCTTGACCTCCCTGACCGGATTTAATTCTATCAGGGCTTTGGTTTTCTTAACCTTATCCCTGGCTGCTGGGTCAGTTTCTCTGTATTCCTCCCAAGCTACCTGTCCTTGCTTCCACCCTCTGTAGGTTTCCTTTTTGTGTTTGAACTTGTCCAGGAGCTCTTTGTTCATCCATGCAGGACTCCTAGCATTTTTGCCTGACTTCCTCTTTCTTTGCTCCTGAGCTTGGAGGAGATGAGCCTTGAATATTAACCAGCTTCCTAGGGTCCCTCTTCCCTTCAGGGCTTTATCCCATTCTACTCTGACAAGCAGATCCCTGAAGAGGCCAAAGTCTGCTCTTCTGAAGTCCAAGGTAACAGGCTTGCTGTGTGCCCTCCTTGCTGCCCTCAGGATCTTGAACTCCACCAGTTCATGGTCGCTATAACCAAGGTTGTCCTTAAGCTTCACATTCCCCACCAGCCCCTCCTTGTTGGTGAGAACGACGTCTGGCATACAACCTCTCCTTGTTGGCTTATCTATCACTTGGAGAAAGAATTTATCATCAATACATTTCAGGAACCTCCTGGATTGCTTATCTCCTGCAGTGTTGTCCCTCCAACAGGTATCAGAGTGGTTGAAGTCCCCCATGAGGACCAGGGCTTATGAACGCGAGGCTGCTCCTCTGTCTATAGAGGGCCTCATCCGCTTGGTCTTCCTGGTCAGGTGGCCTGTGGCAGACCCCACTATAAAGTCTCCTGTCCCTGCCTTCCATTTAATCCTGACCCATAAGCTCTCAATCGGCTCCTCGTATGTGCTTCAAGAATTTTTTTTCTGTATTTTTATTGTAAAATTACTATAATCTTATACAATCTTTTGATCTCTTTTGAGTCAGTTACTGAAGAGATTCAGATTTGTGTGCATGGCAAATATTGTGTTCACCTTCTTTTCCAGCACCTGAGAAACTTCAGCAGTCACCATGAGCATGAGAGCCCAGATGACTTGACTGGGTGAGATGACCAGGACTTTGAAACAAAAGCTGCTTACTAATCTATCCCAAAAAGCTAGCTGAATAAAAAAACAAAACCAAAAACAAAACAAAACAAAACACATTAAAAACTTCAAAACTGAAAGAGCTTTTAATCCCTGAAAGAAGGTTTTAAAAAAGCTTGCTATTTAAATAAAAGGATACAAAAAAATAAATAAAGGAATGGTAAAAATATTGTTTAGAAAACCAGAAAAATATTATGGTTGGAAGGCAGGAAGAATGTTTGAGAAAATTCTCACTTGTCCACTGTGTCTTAGTAGATTGACTTTCTTCTTTATCTTGTTTGTAGTACAGATTTCAGCTGTATCTCAAGTTGTAACAGCTCTGCAGTCTTCAGGTTTCTACCCATCAACTCTGAAACTTGGCTTCATGTCTGTTCTCTTCAGCAGTCTCTATACTAAGTCTAAAAGCTGCTGCTTTGAAATGAAAAGGGGAAAAGAAAAAAAGGTATTAGGAAAAAAAAAAAAGGTGTTACACAGTAAACTATAAATGAACAGATGTCATCTGCCCAGTGAAGTTTTGATTCCTTTTTTCTCTGCTGAGTGTTGAAATCAAGTTTTAACTCATCCTAAAGAGTTCCTTGTCAAATGTATGGTGTCCTGCTGCAAGATGCTTTCCTTCACTCCTCCCAACACACTTCTATACTATGTACAGAAACAAAGTTATGCCAAAAAGTCTTGTCAGAACAGAAATCAATAAGACTAGAGGGATCACTTTGTTCCTCCTGATGATGGATACTTTGTGTGCAGTAGAACAACTTCAGTGGTAATGAATTCAGAATACCACTATGACTTCTTCAGATAGTTAAAGAATAGGTGAGAATTTGTTTCAAACCTCTTTCCTGAAATGGCCTGGGTAAATTTGAGACTATTACTTCCTTAGTGACTCCCTGAGCTACAGCTGAAAACTACTGATAATAATGCAGTTATTTTGTGGGCACGTAATTTTCTTAATTTGTGTTGTGCCTTTTTTTTTTTTTTTTTTTTTTTAAGTGTCCTAAAAACATCTTAAAAGGGGTAGAATATTTACATAGAAAAAAAACTCTTTATTTTGGCAAGGACAACAAGAAATCTTTCCTTCAATGTAACTTTTCCTTCCATATTTTCAATATAGCAGTTCTATGTCATATACTTCCAGTGTTCATATTCTAGTGTAGTATTTTTCACTTTCATCATCAGTTATTTGCACAATATAGAAATTATGGGGTTTATATAGGACAAAAATTATAATAAAATAAAACTTGAACTGTAGTTATGTTCTGAAATTACCATATACCTTTTAGAGAAAACATCTACTCAGCAGAAGAAAGCATTTGGTTAGAGGAAGACCTGCCTGCTGAAGGAACCCTGGAACCCTGACATCCTTCAGAAAGAGGAGGTTGTCCTCAAGCTCTGTACCACTTTCAGTCTGGACCTCCAAACCATACAGTGGCCATCATGCATATCAATGTCTCACAATAACATTAAATTTAGCAGTGGTTAGTTGGAAAAAGCTTATTTTTCCTTTTGGTTCTTCCTGCTGGATATAGCATAGGTTATGATATTGGGAGTGCAGGAGTGTGGAAAAATATATATTTTTTTATATGTCTTTTAAGATCTCTTTATGTAGCTTTCTGGAACAGCTTTTGAAAAAACACAGTTAAAAAGTTCATCAACAAAAATACATTTTCTCTGTCATACTTACTAATTTTTTTTCCAATAATTTTTTTTTGTGTTCTAAACACTCTGAAAAGAGCTCTAATGATACAAAGCAAAACCATCCATCTTAATTTATGAAAATTAACTCTTGGTTCTTACATGTTATAAAAAAGTGATGGAGCAAAAGCACTGGATGTTTTGTCAGATTTTCAAATTGAAAAGTTGCAAGCCATGCAACCAATTGACCTTGGCCTTCTTTCAAACAAGGATAACTGTCACCAGAAAAAAATACCCCAGCACGCTATACAGCTCTAAATATAGACTCAAGAATGGACTCCAGGGTGCTCATGCTCAAAAAATGAAATTCCCAAATTAAAAATCAGGGTTTATGTCCTGTAAAGGAGACTTTCTGATTTCAGAAGAGGTGCATGATTTTTAAGGATCCAAATTTGTATTTTAAACTGTCTTCTGTTTTAATTTTTGTTGTCCTTTGTAAGCACAGTGAAATAACCAGCCTGCCAGCTATTTTTCCTGTCCGTACAAGAAAGATGAAGGAAAGGCTCTCCATGGGTCCATCTTTCTTGACATATACTATTAAAATAACAGCACTTGACTCAGTATGCCAGATCATTCTTCCTTGCTTGAGGGTGACTTGTGTACAATTTAATATTATGAAGAGATACTTCACCTAATTGGAAATGAGCTAGCTAGGGAGCCAGAAGCAATACAGTTCTATATTCATGGCACTGCACGTGTACTAATTAGCTATCCCGAAACATGTAGCATTAGCTCAAGCATAATGCTACGTTAAAGCAACTGCACTATTTGCAGGATATAAGGCAATGTTGCTGCGCTATGCTGTGTAGCTTAACTGTTGTCTTTTTTTCTTTTTTTGAGGACTGCCTTGTACCACAAGAAGAGAGTTGGAATACTTCTTTTCTTTTTTCCATACTCTAATCTTTTTCAGATTTCAATTTAAGGACTAACATAGGAGTGACTTCAGGTTGAAATTTAGTGAGGCTAGAGTTTAAAAGATTTTGAAAGCTAAAATTTCAATTTTGAAATCCTGACACGTTAATTTTCAAATACTAAATCTCAACTTTTTGTTCTTCTCTGAAGCATTAAATAACTTAAATTAAGAGAAAGTATTGTTTTTAAGTTTATTCCATCATCCATTTTCTTCTTCTTATGTTAAAAACTTAATTCACTCTCTTACCCCACTTTTAAACATTAGCTGCTCAGTTCCCACCAACATTTTCATTTTAATTCTATGTTGAAAAAATAGTTTCCATCCACCTTGAAACATAATTGTCTATATTTAGAGATGTTTAGCACTGAGAAGCACTATGAACGAGTGGATAAAGCATAATGCATCAGCTGGTAAGTGGTAGATCTTTGTCGGTTTTTCAAGTGTGTTCAGAAAAGGCTTTTGGGAATATTTTATAGGAGAGGAGAGGAATATTTATAGGAGCCAGTAGTGACTCAGCAGAGGGTGACTGCCAAGTTGTCCATAACTCAAATCTCAGAAACTCCTTTGCAAGATGTTGCTTAGTTTGAATTACTTGGCCCAGCAGGGAGATTGGATTAGGGAGTTCTCCTGTGAACACACCCAGTCTGCCCAGCTCGTGTGAAGTATGATTCCTTCCAATTGACCTAGGTTAACTTGTCAGAAGGAGGTGACTTGGGTTAATGGAGAGGTGAAGGCACACTCTCAGAGTACAAGCTCATTGGGTAAAGAATTGAACGTATATGAAATGGCAACCGACATATGAATACAAGAAAATAAGTCCCTATATTGACAAGAACAGTAGTGTGGCTCTTGATGATTATGTTTAGATTAAGAACACTATTATCACTAAAACAAAACTATTTGTTCATCTGAAATATCTCCAGTTACAAGTTGTTTGAACAAATAAAGTTGTGGAGCTTGACTGACTGATAGTAATTTGATTTGCATGCAAGGTTAATGAGAATGCAGAACGACAAAAAGGATTCTGCTATTCTAAGATTTAAAAAAAAAAAAAAAAAAGGGATTATGTACTCTTGGGTGTAGTAGTTCATTCTTGCACCCGAATTTATTAATTCAGATGACATGAAATTGACTTGAAAATGCTAGGTTACTGGTAGTAGTAAATAGTAAATCTAGAAGAGGTAAAAAGTTGATTCACTTTAAATTAAATTTTAAATTAAAACCAGGTCTAAATCTCTTCATTCCAGAAGAACAAAATTGGGTAAAATAAGGGAAATAGTGTCAAGATAAGTGTGATTGAGATGTTCAAGGAGATGCTTAGTAACTTTCTCCTGGAGAAGATTCTATAACTTTTAGGGATATCCATTTCAGTTAAAGAGAAATTTAGGAAGTTGCTAAAGAACTGATCTATGAAGAAAACTACCTATCTTTACTCTTTAGTGACAGAAAAACTTGAAGTAAGAATTGTCAAAAGTAAAATCAATAATTATAAAGATAAAGCATCTTGTTAAAAGAAAAAGAATAGATGAAAAATGTTTATAGCTACAAAAAAGTCTTTAAATAGAATGTAGAAGTAGTTATTAAAATTCATAAGAATAAATGACCTTTATTTTCAATATGGTGATGGACAATGGGTCAACATTGGTAAGTATAATGCAAAGCTGTATATGAGAATTATCAGAACCATGAAAAACACATTTCCTCAGAATCTTCGCTGAAGGTGACTATTACCTTTGCTTTTAGCTTTTTACTTAGGGCAGATAATGAAGTTTTCTTTTTCCCCAGATTGTGTAGTTTGCATAAAGCATATGTAGTAATTTTCCATTGTCCATCAGAAAATCTGTACAGAATTCTCTTCCTATTGTTACTTTATTTCAAGCCAGACTTTCCTGTTCATTTCTCTGCTTTAGCAAGGTTTTCAAAATCTTTAGTTACACAGAAGGCTTTTTCAGGACAAATGTGTTTTGCTAAAATTGGAGACTAAAGATGCCACTGGGTTGTTGTTTTTTTTTTTTTTTTTCTTTTTTTGTAACTTTAACAGTTTTCATAACTGACTACTTCAAAAAAGGTCTGAAAGCTTGCAGGGTTTATGGAGACCATGTATTAGCATCTCTTGAAAAAAGAATTCCATTTAAGAAAAGTACCTGATAAGGGGTTTTTTCCTTTCCCCCACCCCCCCCCCCCCATCTTGCAAGTGACAGAACTGTTCATAACAGCTATAACTACAAAATGCTAATAATTCGTGAAATAGCTTAGGCATCCACTGTAATTAAAACTTCAGTTAAAATTGTAAAATCAGAATATATTCAACTGAACAGAGATTGTCCTTAGGAAAAAAAAAAAACAAAACAACAAACGAACAACAAAAAAACCCTTAACCAAACAACAAACAAAGTTTAAAAGAAGAAAATTCCTCAACATTTGGGGGGGGGGGGGGGTGTTGGGTTTTCTTTTGAGGGTGGAGGTTGATTCCCATAAATGGTCTAAGTACAATAACTAAGCAGCCTACGTTAATGTGACCAGTGTTCTGTGGCAGGAGCTGCTGTATTTATTTGCTTGCATACACGTCTCTGTATATGTACGTGAGTTTATGTGTGTGTATATTTCCATACATGTGTGTTTATATACACATATGTGTGCGTATGTATTTACTTTGTCCTAAAAAGAATAAATTCCTCATGCAATGAATTACTGCTGCTTTAACGGTTTGGTATGAATGTCATCCTGCTGTAGTAACAATTCAGTGACTATGATGTAAAAAGCTCTTATATCAATGCTGTCTCATTTTGAATATTGATAAGGAGGACCATCCTTTGCAATATTGATCCTGACTGAACCAAAGAAATCCCCCAAACTTTATGATACGTTAGAATTTCTCAGTTTTGAATCACAGGAAAATTAGTATTATGAATCTTTAGCTCATGAAACACATTATCCTTCTCCAAATACTGAAAGAACACACTTGTGCTGGTCTTAACACTTCAAACTGGATTGCTTGATTACAAGTGAGGAATTTTAGTATGTTGCCATGAAGAAAAGAAAACCTGAATAATACATTTACAATTTGGAAATGCAGCTTCTTCCATATTTATAGGAAGAACATCTTCTGAGGCAGCAGAGAAGACTCCCACTGTAATGAAAAAGCTTCCTCTATTTGGAAGGGAACTGAATTAATCTAGATCATAAGAAAAGCTGAACTGGATCAGACAAAGGTTCATCTAGCGTCATTAGCTGAGCTGGTAAAAGCAGAATTACAGTGCTCTGCTGACTGTCATGCTCGAACTCAATTTTTTCAGTACTTACATTCTAACACTTTGATTGCTTTTCCTTCTTAAATTGACTCCAAAATGAGATAAATCTGCAAGTCTTCACTGAAACTGATTTTCTTCCTGTAGAAATCACGCATCACTTTGGTTAACAGACTGGTTCCTTGTAACTGCGGCTGACCGAACAGACAGACTGAGAGACCATCAGAAATAATCGTCTCTAGTTGTTATTAATTTGTTCACCTTTGTTTTGCTTTCATTAGTTGCCTCTCCCTGTGTTGGTGAAAATAGATAAGAAGCCTCATAGAAGTGTGCATATATTAAATGATATCCTTTTGAAACAATTTACTCTTCTTTCTAGGAGGCAACAGAATGTGTATTTGAATAATGTCATTTTAGTGCTTTAGACAAAGCTGTTCATGGGAAAAAAAAATCTGTAACTCATTAAATATGTCCATATTGAATTCATAATTTTTAAAATTAAAAGCGTATCATTAAATCTACAGTATGCTGACTTACACTTGCAGAATTTATGATGAAAAGATTCTTTACAGTAGTATATTTACATATTACGTGAATTGAGAAATATTTCATGAAACAATGTAAATTAGATATGTACCCTGAAAAACTTTTAAAACTAAGATTTGGCTAAGCTGGTTTACAAGTGTTAATGATATGTTGCACTCAATTGCTTGAATTTGTTGGGAAAAAAAAAACCACGTTAAATAAAGTCAACAATTTACTGTTAAGATTTTAATTAGATTAACAAGCTAATTAAATAGTTATCATTATTCCAGATACAATGATGCTGATGCTCCAGATTATGTACAATTAAGATAACTGTACCCACGTTTATTATTATCTACCTCTTCCAGTTGTTTTATGATCAATTGTTCATTACCCCTCTAAGATCATTGGCATCAGCTGGAGGAGTTTGGGGAGTGTGGTGTGTTGTCATTGTCCTGAGGTTGTTGCCAGAAGGACTTGATGCTGATGGTCCTTCCCTCCTCATTGTAGAGTCAGCTTTACGTAATTTTTATATGTTTGCTGCCACAGACTACACCTTGCTCTTTCCTTACTGGTTTACAGTTCTTTTTTTCATCCAAATTTACTGTACTTGTTGTGGTTTATGTTTGCTCATTACTTATTTTCCACAAAACTTGTTTCACCCAGCTTCTAAAGTAGCATTTCTCTGACCAGTGTTTGACCACAAGAGAGTTGTTTATAGCCCTTGTCCAACCGCATCAACCTGTGCCTACAATTATTAGGATTCTGCCATCATCCTATGCCTGTAGTTTACTACATTTTTAATTAATTTATTAATTACAGATACACATTGTGCTACACTATGCAGCTGTAGATAGTTAAGCAGAAGCTAAAACAAGCTAAAGGTAAAATAACATTGGATAGATGCTCTTGCTAGCTAAAGCAAGTCTCTAGGCAGGTGAGATCCATCCAGCTAAAGCCTGACACACCTTTAGGTGTATGTTAAAGCCAAGCCTGTGGCCTGCAACAAGCAATGGTAAGACCATGTTTACTGGACCTTGAGGCTTTGAATGGTCACATAATATATGTACATAACTATACATTATCTCTTATGGATTTTTTTGTCGTACATTATTATTCATAGAAAGTATAAGCAAATATTTATCCAGTATCCTTTGTTGATGAAGTTTTTAACGCTTTTTCCACTTCTCAAAGAGTAGATGCTAAACAGTGTGTTCATCTAATTTAGAAATATTTTTGAAAAGGGATATCATGCTTATCTGAAAAAAATCTGCATCTGGAATGATAAGATTATCAAACTGAACCCACAGATTTAATGAAACAATAAGAACTTTATATTCCTATATTACTTCAATCTGCATATACCAAAGGCATTAGTATATTACAAGTTTTATGCCTATAGTTTCTGTACAGAAATGAGGATAACAGGCAGTTTACATAGATTACTCAAAGAAATTAATCTTGGTGACAAGGTACGGCATCTGGGCATGCACCATGGTCAATCTCTGTTACTATTTTATTTAGCAATAAATGGAATGTTGTGAGAATCCTAAGTATTCTTGAGGTGGTGATCATCTACTACAAAAAACTTGGACGTATAACATTTCTTGCTTTTTTTTCCTACCAGGATAATAGATCAATTTATGTGACAGTATAAGTAAATCTATGTATTGCTCCATGTTACTGATAAAAGATGCCAGAGAATTTGTTTAAATCTCGATTCCTTCAGTAATTCTGCAGCTGCTTTAGTTTGAAATGTCATGTGCAATCAACAAAGCATATATTTATCTATGAACTCAAGTTTCATCTAATTATCTACCAGTTCATTTTGAATAGTAAAAAGGAAGCTATTTCTATGCTTGAAAAGAATTGATTTATGCTTTTAATTAAAAAAAATATTTCAAATCAGTTATGATTCTGCAGACTCTATGTGTGTGTGTGCAAACATGTACATGTGTGTCTCGTACAAATGAACAGATCTTTAAATGTTTCATCTTGTCAGTTTGAAATATTATTCTTTTTCCAACTAGAAGAACAACCTATTCTGGTAACTAAAATAACACTGAGGTTTACAGCGTGCAAAGTTTTTCTTGCATAAAACGTAATAACACATAAAAACATCAGTTCAATGAGAATTTATTAGTGTAGCAAAATTTTTGTTGAAAACAAGTAAAATTGTCACTGTAAATGTCTGTGGCTCCACCAATACTTTATAAAATAAAACACCTGTAAAGTTATTGAATATAACTTTATATGTTATATTATATGAATATAATATATTAGTGATTTAGCATACATTACAAACATTTACCTCTTATGTCTCTGAATCTCTTATATTCCTTGAGTTCTGGTTTTGGTTTTGGTTTTGGCTCTTGTCTGATTCTACAGAAAACCTATTATGACACAAATGTAGATTTCCTTATAGTAAGAATCTGTCAAATGCAAATATCATGCTCTATTTTGCTATACATAATATAGAAGTTATTGATTCATCACACTATAGACTTTATTTCTGACCTTCAAGATGATTCCCAATGTTTCCTAGGAATCCAGTATAAGTGAGAAAGGGGAAGGTCCTGATGACAACAGTTGTGGGTTTTTGGTTGGTGGGGTTTGGAGGGGGATGGGTGTTGGTTGTGGTTGGGTTTTTTCTTTAATCCTACTTTTTTGTTTTGTTTGAGGTTTTTTTTTTTTTAATTTTTTAAAAAGGTTAGGGTTGTTGGAAAAAGTAAAAACTGGTTTGCAGCATATCCAGATGGTTAAAAACTTTGAAGTTTTTTTAGTGTCTTTCCAGAAAGATCGAAATGAAAGAGGCAAAAATAGCATTGTTCCCATTTCTCATTATACTAAATGGATGTATAGGGCTGCAATTACTTCTCAAGGAGATTTATTTTAAATGACACTAATGACTTTGCACTTATAACTCGTATATTTAGAATAACTCCTGTTACTCCCTATGAAGTGCTTTTCTTTCTTTTTGTCCTGGTCTTGCCTCATATCTGTTTAGTTGATTTTGATTCCTCAGAGGATGGCAGTTCTCTGTGTCATCTGATCTCCTGCGCTGCAGGTACCAAGGAAAGGAAAACTTCATAGTGCTTTTTCAGTGTTTGACCTGTCAGCATTTAAATATAAGTAAATAGCTGAACAGTAACCTACATCATTATAATGTCTATTATAATACACGATGCAAGCTGTGTGTATTGACATTCATATTCTGTAGGTCTTCATAGTTGAATAGCATTATTTAACTGAAAAAACAATAGTTTAATAACAATCTGACCTAGATGATGACAAATGACTCTGGTCTATAATGTGCTTTAAGTTTAAATTTGAATCTGTGACACCATTTAGTGAAAGAATTTGCAGGGAAATCTGCAAGAATAAAGCTATTCCTGTGACCCAAAAATAGTAGCAGCATAATGGGTCTCTATAACATAGCAACTACTGAAGCTTGAGTCGATGTACTGTTGTGGTGATGATGTCCTACTGTCACCATCATATCAAGTTAAGATGTAGAAGCTCACACCAATTGTTTTGATCATTTGGTTTGTACATTAGTTTTCTGCTAAAAAAAATATTCTCTTAATGGCATACACATTGTCTGTCTTCAGCCTAATAAGGCTGAAAGACAGTGTTTGTCAGATTAGTGTTTTCCATCAGGTAAGTGGATATTAAAACTGCTTGTGCCTTGACAAGGCAATGCAATATCACATGACATAAACATGCTGCTTGTTGCTAAGGTTTTGAACTGAAGAACTTGATTTCGTAATGTTACCATGAAAGGCAGGTTTTTGCCCTGATACATATCAGTAAAGTTAAAGGTTCGTAGAATTAAATAGCAAAAAAAAAAATTTCATTTTTAAACTGACATGTTTCTGCAGCAGAAATATTACATTTAATAGAATTTTGTAAAAATTGTAGGACAATTTCCTTTCCTCCACATAGAGATAGATTTCTGGAGTAGATGAAGTAGGACCATTCAGATCCTGTCCTGATTATTTCAATAACTTTTTACTAAAACATATACCGGTAGTTAAACAGAAATCCAGCTTTCTGTAGACTTACTTTCATAAATCAGAACTGTCTGAGATTTTTCTATCCATAGTGAATTCTTGAGAGGAATTTGTTTCAATGTGACTCTTTTCATGGCTTCCAAAGCAGATTGGATTGACCAATCTATTTATTTCAATTCAGTTCTTTTTCTTTATTAACATCTTTGGAGATATTGAGCAGAAGAGTATTTACAGATAAGACCATGCAAGTGTGTTTGGAAGTGATATTAACATCAACTGAATATCTTGGGTGGTGTCAAAAAGAACTGGAATGTTTCATTTTTTCCTGTCACACCAGATTTTGTGAATTACATTTACTGGCCATTTAGGAGCAGTGAAACTTTTGAGTGACAACACTAAGATTATAATACTCGATATTTATGTTTAGAATCTGCATTTACATTCTTTTCCCATCTCTACCTAAAGGGCAAAAGCAGCCTACTCATTATCAGCAAAACCTGACTATATGATTGTATGGAAGATGAGTAGTGAATATGAACAAAATCAGTGTCATCCTGTTCTTTTTTGAAAGACAGAAGAAAGCATCCTTCATCTGTAGAAAACTGAAATGTATATGTCTACTCCTTGGCTTGATTTGGAAAATAGGACTTATTTTTCTTTAAGAAATACTGAAGTATGTAACATACCTCTATCAGGAAGCTGGCAGAATTACAGAGAGAAATGGAGCAGGATCTGTTCATGTATCTAGGCTGATAGAGCAGTTTAGCAGAGTGCCTAATGCAATTTTTTGGGGAAATGGTTTAAGCAGTGTTAAACATCTCTCCCTGCTACACTGTCTGAAAAGATTTTGCTACTTCATGCTTTGAAGAGAAGGATCAGAAGGTGAACTAGGGAATCCTGTATCTGACACTCTGATCTTCTTCTTCCCTCTAGCATTATTAGAGTGAAATGAAGAGAAAGGACACCAGAAACTGTTCTACAGTGGTTTTTTGAAGACCTGAGGGACTGAGACAGTCACTCTCTTTTCTTGCTAGTCATAATGTTTTATCTGCACCATCCTAAGATATTTTTCTTCCACCAGTACAAGAAAGCTTAATTATGGCAGAAAATGAGAAACGGCAATCAAGTGCAGTTGCACGCAAAAAAACTCAAAATTACCTCAGAAGTGAGGTGTGCTCTTCCTCTGTTAAGTTTTAAAGCTTTGATTGAACTTTGTAGACACATCAGTTAAAAAGGTGAAAGAATAATTGTGATATCTGTCATGATTGAGAAAATTTTTCTTGGAAATACTATCTAACCTTTGTTTAAGCAAATATCCTACTGATAGAAAGTCTGCAGACTCTTGATAAGATATGGCTCCATTAAAAGCTTAAGGTTTTCTTCTAGTTCAACTCTAAATAGATTCTATTTTCAGACAAAAAAAAAAAAATAAAATCCATGCCATTGCTAGCGTGGGGATTCTGACTGACTAAACTCCAAGAGGTGGTCACTGCCCAATAAATTCCTAAAATGGAAGAATGCTCAGGGAAGATGGGCAAGGGAAACGTACCTGTGAAGCTCAGAGAATAATGCAGAGTGTGACTGAGCACAGCTGTTCCAACAAAGCTGACTGTATCTCAACACAATGCAGATGAGAAGGTGACCAGACCAGCACAGGAGTGAACACGTGGCTCAGCCCAACAGAGTAAAAAAACTAGACAACTAGCAAAAGGAGTCTTGTGTAGCATCAACTCTTTTCAGATAAGTAAATCTGATATTAAATATTACACAATCCATGCATGGAAGCTCTAAAAGAACCTCTTCAGAGGGTACTGGACTTGGACAGGGATTTTTTATTGTCATGTCTTCCATTTTCCCTACAGATATCTGAAGATTAAGTATCACCTTCACTCAAATATGTCGTGATCAAGTTCAATGAGTGAAATGCCAAGTATTTTTCCCAGTGCGTAATTGTGGCACTGAGGTAGTTTGTTCTTCATACTCATTCATCCAATTACTTAGTGTTTCTTAATGGAGTGAAAGAATATGTTTATTTTATTACCATGTCAGCAGGTGAATAGCAGGTTGTAATGTAGCCATCCCTTTATTCGGTTAAATACTGTGCTTGTTTCCTGATAGTCTAAATCATTTTCAAAAAAAGAAAATTCCTTATATAAAAAAACCCAAGCATCTAACCAGGTAGAAAATACTACTTGTAAGCTTTAAGTTCTCTTACTTATAGCTTCTAATAGATTTTAGAACATATTCTGTTTGGCTGATATTTGAAAGTACTGTTTCCTTTGTGCTGTTAAGCAGTAATGTTATTGGTATGCTTTCTCTCCTGCTATTTAAGTGTATTAATGCTGATACCCTGATGCTTTCTACCAGTTTTTAAATATGATTTCTAATACAGTTGTCATTCTTAAACAATGTTCATATGTCCATTCTGATATTTTTCTGGGGGCAAACAATACTGTTTAGGAAACAACAGCTTCTTCACACTCAATGATGAGCTGTTTGAATTAATTCTGGTTTCACAATTAACTAGAAAATACAAGTATTTACCACAAATTAGTTCTGGGTTTTTTTTTAAAGTAGATTATCTTGTTCTTTTTATTCTTCTGAGACCAGGAGATATGAGCACAATCTATTATAACATACTGGCTAAAAGTTCAATGTTAATTGGTAGTATGAGGCAATCAAAACATTTACTACTGCAATGAAATCACATTTTCATAAGTTTTCATTTTAATGACTCTGTAAATAGTTAGTCTTCGTATCATTTAATTATTTCAAGTTAACGAAAATGTACGCTGGAGGGAAGGGCTGTGCCATCCAGAGGGACCTGGACAGACTGGAGAGGTGGGCCCATGCAAACCTCATGAAGTTCAACAAGGCCAAGTGCAAGGTCCTGCACATGGGTTGGGGCAATCCCAAGCACAAATCCAGACTGGGTGATGAGTGGATGGAGAGCAGCCCTGCAGAGAAGGACTTGGTGGTAGTAGTGGATGAAAAGCTGAACATGACCCAGCAATACACATTTGTAGCATAGAAATCCAACCATGTCCTGGGCTGCATCAAGAGAAATGTGGCCAGCAGGTCAAGGGAGGGGATTCGCCCCCTCTATTCTGCTCTCATGAGACCCCCCCTGCAGTGCTGTGTCCAGCTCTGGGGGCACCAACATCAGAAGGACATGGACCTGCTTGAGTGGATCCAGAGGAGGCCACGAAGATGATCGGGAGCTGGAGCACCTCCCCTGTGAGGACAGGCTGAGAGAGTTGGGGTTGTTCAGCTGGAGAAGAGAAGGCTCCATCCCTGGACCTTATAGAGGCCTTCCAGTACTTCAAGGGGGCTACTGGAAAGATGGGGAGGGACTCTTGATCAGGAAGGGTAGGGATAGGATAAGGGGTGATGGTTTTAAACTGAAAGAGGGTAGAATTAGATTAGATATAAGGAAGTAATTCTTCCCTGTGAGTGTGGTGAGGCACAGGAGCAGATTGCCCGGAGAAGCTGTGGCTGTCCCCATCCTGGAAGGGTTCAAGGCCAGGTTGGACGAGGCTTTGAGAAACCTGGTCTAATGGAAGGGGGGCCTGACCATGGCAGTCGGGTTGGAACTAGATGAGCTTTAAGGTCCTTCCCAACTGAAACCATTCTATTATTCTATGAGTCTATGTTTGTGTTCCCCTCCTCCCACATCCTTTTAATGTTTGGTAATGTAGGGTTAAAGACTCAGTACACTTTTAAGCTGGTAGTTAATTATGAACTTTAAAGGCAAAATTAATGTAGCTGACAGGTGTATTGTCTGTAAATATGGAGATAAAGTCTCTGCCAGTCTCAGAGAAAGAGAGCATCAGGGAAGAGAAAAACTCAATTCTGAGTCTGAAAGAGGAGATGTGGGAATTCTTTTGGTTTTGTTAGCAAATTGAGTTCAAGAAAGGCCTGTTTATGGGGGAAGAGGGGAGAATGGGTTGTAGGACATTAATCTTAAAGGCTGTAGTCTGTGGAAACTGGCAACAAGAGTTAAAAAGAAGAGTTGTAGAATTCTGACCCAAAGGAACAGACCAAAGAGCTTTAAATGAAATAGGCTTGTGATCATTTGTATAAGCTGAAACAGCAAGAAGATACATAAATCTGAGATTTCTATGAATTTTAATAGCCATTTGAAAATGCTACTGTAGAGTGTGTGTGGGCATACAAGTAATTTCACATTAAAGATCATTTTAAAATAGTCTAAATACCTACCCAAGAAAATGTGTGTTGTTCCTGACAGGCACTAATATTTTCATTTTTCATGGGTGACTCTTAAAACTGCCTCAAAATTCAGATGTTGATTTAGTTTTGAGTCATTATTTGTGTGAAAGATTAACACTGCACTGAAGAGTTCTGCAAGCTCTTGTTTTTATAAAAAGCCTTGGCTCAGCAGAAAACAAATTGGAACCTTAGCACTCTGAATTCTCCAGTCCTCATGATAAATGTTTGAAATTTATTGACTGTGAATGTATAAATGCTAAGGATTGAATTTAGAGAAAATACTAACTGGACTCCAAAATGAATGCAGATGTAGGTAGCAGAAATGGTATTTTTATACAGAGACATGCACACACTACTCACATGCACTTTCCCCCCATAGTATTTCTGGTAACCTGAACAAGCCTGAGTGGTCTTGAAAGACCAACATGTAGACACTGAAAATGTTGGAGTGCCTACTGGTATTGATTTTTTGACTATAATATTTTTCTCTTCCCTGTGTAGAGGATATCTAAGTAGAAATGCTGAGGAAAGAAGATATAGAGGGAAAACAAGAGCAAATTGCATTGAGCTAGTCCAGTCTGCCCCATGGGTGGCAATTATTTGAATTTTATTTTCAAAGTGCAAATGTAATTTTGTTAAATATAACTTATTTTCATACATTCAAGAAAATCTGTTTTAATTTGTTGATACTTTTCTGAAATATCACCATGAAAAAATACTATAAAAATCTTTACATATCTTCAGGCAAACACTATGGGATCTGGGTTGTAGGACAGATTAACTACTGCTCTTCCCATTGTTTTTGGCTTGTTGGATAGCTTTTAACAAAACCTCTGCCCCCTGATGTCTCAGTTGCTCATCTGTCTGTTAAAATTAAACAGAGCAGGAGAGAATTTCAATGATACTAGATTTTTTTTTATAAAGTTCTTAAAGAGGTTCAAGTTCAAAACCCTCAATCCATCCAAACAATGTCTAAGTTATATTGCTTGACTTGAATTTGCTCATCCTCTTTTAATAACGAGTCTGAATTATTTTTCGAGATAAATCATCATGGTTAACAATAAACTGTTTTTTACACAACTTCTTTAGTTACACTCATACAATGGTTCAGTCATTTGGACATTGTGCTTCTTTTGTATTTTCATTTTCTGTTGATTTGTGGCAGGGTTCACAACTGATGGAGACTTATCAAACAATTTTTTTTGACCATACACAACATGAAAAAAAAAAAAATACAGCGAAATCAATTTTAGCTGTGTTGGTTCTACACTGACTCTAGGAGAGGAAAACTGTAGGCTTTTATGTTTGTCACAAAGCTCAGTATATGTAACTGAATATGTAGACAGAGCATTTCCAAGAAGAAAGGTGCTCCTACCTCCACAAAGTGACACTTTCCACAAGTGCTGCATTTTGCAGTTATTGACTCTTTATGCACAGAACAAAGAGTACTATGAGATTTTATGAAGGTATTACATCTGAAGATACAGTTTGTGGATTCTCTGCATTATAAATGGCAGTGCCTTAAGATGTCCCATGTATTTTGAGAATACGCATTTTTATTTGTAGTTCAGATGAACTAATATAATGTAAGGTATCTGTCGACAATCTCATTTACATCAGTTGTAAAGCAGTATCTGCAAAGGACTTCGCATAATAAGCATATTGAGCTGTGTGCTTTGTATCTTAATTTGCTCCTAAGAGATGATCAGTTAGAAAAACAAATATTTTACACCTGGAGTGTTCCACACTCTGAATGATCTGCCTGTTCAGTGTTTCTCATGTGGATTATGACCTGTAAACTCTGACACTCCCTACCCTAGGGGTGCTGGGTGGCCCTGTGCTTCTTTGGAGTGCCCCAGAGCTCTGGAACCAGCTCTGTCTCTTGGTCTGAAACACAGGAATGTGTGAATTTGTTGGATAAAAAAATGTCTTCAGCAGGTTGAGAGGATGTTCTGGAGTGAATCTGATGATGTGTTTCAAGTAGAATCATAGAAAGCAGTGTCTGAAAATAGTATACTGGCTTTTATTCCTTTTGAAAACTTTAGAGCTCCTGAACATTTTTTTGCCATGCTAACTATACAAGAAAATCAATATTGTTGTTATTGCTTAATGAATACTTTTTGAGCATATGTGTCAAACTAGAATGAAGACATGAAAGATCTGGTCTCTTAACCATCTCCTTTGGTTAAAAAATAATACGTGACTTCTGCTTCTAGACGTGCTGTCATGTTTTTGGAGCATATGTGATTATGTAAAAATCTTCAAGTTCAGTTCTATGTTTTGGTGTAGGCTGGACTAAATCTGATGTACATCTTTCTAATTCTAATAGTTTGTTAACTAATGGCTCAGACACTGTATTTCCGTATTTTGCTTTTTCAGTATTGAGAAAGGCTGTTAAGGGGCCAGTGAATCAATATCAAAATTTAAATATTAAGAAGTCATTCAATAGAAAAAAATACATTTAATGTAATCTGTAGAGGAGTTTTAATTCTGTAAGTTCTAGTGATTTTCTAATGCAATAATAATATACCTAGTTGCAGAGGTAAAAGAAACTTTGATTTCAGTATATGCTGTACTGCAAAATGAGCTAGAAAGTACTCCATAAAGTGAAGTGAATGCAATTGTATTAACATAGTAGGCGTTAAATATTTTAAGAAATATAAATGTTGTAAGGCGATGTCTACAGGAAAGTTCTAGGAACATTTGAAGAACTGAATTTGAAGGGATTTTGTAGTCTCAATTCTAAAAATATATTTTACCATGGTAACATGGATTACACAAAGCTCTGCAACATCTAAATACTTTATAAATGTAATTTGCTTTCAGAAATACTATCAACTTAGTTTATATTTCATATTTGTTGTACCTCATCTCTCATTTCCACTCTGTATCTCAGAACTGTGAAATCTCACAAATGATTTTGAGTTTAAATGTCACTTTTCATTGAAGAATGAAACTCATAGCATTCAAATTTTTCTGTATCACTTGCTCTGGAGCTCTAATATGAGATACTAATTCACATCTGTCTTTGTAACTGATAGGTCAATGAAGAGAAATTCAAACTCTTCAGAAGTGTTGTCTCTTATAATAAATTTATTTTATGATACAGCCTGTGGTTGTTCAAAGCCTACATTTTCCCTCTACTCTGCACTCAACTCTTAGAAGTTGCAAAGATTCTATGATGTGTGTTTTCAGAATTTTTTCTTTTTAGCCTAAACTGTAATGGTTAAATAAAATAATTTGAACTTTTTCCCCAAGATGCTAAAATAATAATCTTTTCATTCAGGACAGAGCCAAGTCCTTGAAACATTTGCTGAAATAAAAATGCAAACATTTCCATTGTAGCATTTCATAATAACTAGGGAAGCTTGTTCTTGGCCATCACTGCATGCTGTTCATTAACTTTGATGATTGTGGTAATGCAAGAATAAGAGCTTGACAGAAGGACTGGGCTCAGATCCTGATTCTTTAACTACTGTCTGAGGTTATCCAATTTTATGGAATTCTCTTATTTCTTAGTGATGCAGTATATTTTTAAAAAGTCTCCTCCTGAATGTCTGGTGTCTGCACAGTACCCATCCTAGCCTGCACACATTTAACATCCTGAGACACTTACACATCTAGAACTAAACCTTGCATATTTTTTTTTCCTATTCTTCTAATAATAATGAATCTGATGAGTATAGTTGTCAAACTGAGCCTGAAAAAGGAAATTGTATGTCAGATACTGCTTTTTCTTACACTGACTCTTCAAAAGGTCGTTAAAAAAAAAAAAAAAAAAAAAAATATCAGAATCAGACCTGTAAGATCTAGTCAGAAATTAAGACTTCTGTTCACCTCAGTAAAAAACGTCATTAACTAGGGGATTATTAGTAAACATTGATGATGAAAAATCTGTCTATGTGAATGCTGAAAAATATCCCCAAATTTCAGACAGTTTCTTTTAGCCTGAATTTCTCAGGGATTTTTTTTAGGCATCCTGCATTTGACCATTCCAAAATGTTGAAGATGCTCTACCAGTGAACCTGACTGGTCATTTGGGGAAACTGAGCCAGACCTGAGAAGGTGCCTGACAGAGGTGCAAGCACACAGGGTACAGGGGTGGTGAAGTACTCGTTTCTGACCGAAAAGACAGTGCAGCCAATTGCAAGTACACAAGGGAACAACAAGATAAACAGTGGTGTAATCCTATTGGTTTTGAAAGTGAGAAGAGAAAATTAATTTCTTTGGTTAGAAACTGGATTAGGACCTCATTAATTCCTGGATTTCAGAAAGCAAGATTCCTTGCTTCCTGCTTTTGCCTTCCTAAAACAAAAACCAGTGTCACTGGGAGAGACAGGGGAATGTGAGAATTATCCACAGAGGTATCAAAAGCTTTCCTGAAATATGAGTTTTTCCTGTAATTCAAGAGGGAAATCTTCTAACAGCCTGTAATGAAACACAGAATTAGACAAAAGCAAATATACATGAAAACCGTTTGTTTAAAAGTCTGGTTTACTAGTTCTGTTGAACATACTCTTGAACTGAAATAGGATGTTTTGTTTTGCTTGTCACAGGTTCTCAAGGGAGTCAACCTGCCAACTGAAGTAAAACCGTAGAATTTTTCACTGCAAAAAAGTTGCATGTGATATATTAACTTCAGGTACACCTCTAAAAATGGATGGCTTTCATTTTTTATCACTCCTAAGACATAGCTTAGGTCTTAAACCTGTGGGGTTAATATCTCAACTGCAGCACCCAGAAGCTGCATAAAAACTGAGGGAACAACATCTTCTACGCAGGTCATGTTCTAATCATGTCCCAAGTCTGAATCTGAGATTAAAGTGATCAACTACTTCTTGTCCTGTTGTCATATCTGGAGAAAGGAGAGTGTATGCACCCATTTAGAGGAAAGGGGCCATGCACATAAGAACAGAGAGATCAGGAGAAGGACAGTGCTACTGGGATGGTTAGGCATGAACAGCAAGGATGTTTCTCCTCTCTAGGAAACTAGATGGGTCCAGAATGGTAAATTATAGTGTAACATAAAAAGGAACACCATCATTTTCAAGCTGACCCTAAAGCAGCATTTTAACGTTTACTCTATTTCCTGTTAATTAGGATTTACTATTGTATCTGCCACTCTTTCAAGAGATGCAAGACTTTTTTGTTCTACCCCCAAAGTCTGCATCAGTGGTACATTCATCAAAACTGCTATTTTGCTTCAGGGAATTCTTAGGTTGGTACCAAGCTAGCATATTGCAAAGTAGAAATGCACTATAACTTCTGTAGTTGCCTCCTTTTGCAACAAAAAGAGATCTTGGCTTTCCATTCTTCGCTAGCATCCAAAATACTTTCATATGCAAACTAATACCCCCTTTAGAAAAACAGGTGATCTTTCTGGATATCCTCAAACAAGAAACAACAAAATGCAGGCTAGGCACAGGCTAATGTCAGCTACTTTTTGTTACATGTAGTTTTAAGTTTGCAGAAAGAAAACTCACTTAAAATAAAAAGACATGCTGCATTGATAACTTCTATTAATCTTTGCTTCTGCTTATAAAGAAATCAGGACAAATGTAACCTGTGGATAGAAAATGGAGTGGAAAATACTAATGATATATTCTTATGGGAAGGTGTGGGATTCCCATTACTTAAACTGTTTTCAGATTTAGCCTGGAGATTCTCATTTGGTCTTTGATCTACAGATTGTTTTCTATACCTGCTCACATGAGATGGTTTGCTTATATCACTTTGATTGCATAAAATAGTTGGGGTGTACATACTTTTAAAAACATAGATTTTAAATGAAACTTTCCCCCTGAGTTTAAGTAGGTTTTATAATGTGACAAGCAGCATTTGGTCAGGCTAAAAGGTATTTCAAAGTTTGTTTTACCACTTCTGCTTCTTGCTTATGTGCCCAACAATTTGGATGACCTTTTCAGAAAATAACACATCCAAAAGTCTTGCAGGTTCAAACAATGAATTGATGTTATATTTTGACCTCTCTTGCTGTAGCTGGAACATATATACATGTTCTGTCAACACAGTATTTGAAAGCATGGTGTAATGTGGCTCTGTGTGAATATGAATACCAATTGCTACCCATATTGTAAACCAAATTTTACCATCTGGTACAACTATACTACTTTTCTGAACTGAATAGAGGAGAGAGTGTGTGTGTGTCAGACAAAACAAGGAGTACTAATTAATATTCATTAACATTCATTGCTTCTTCTTTTGCATGTTTTTTGCAATTGGATTGTAAAATTCACTACTAAGTTATTCACAAATATTCATTAATTTCTATATGTAATTTTCTCTTTCATGTCTAGTGCACAAAGAGGTTCCTATAAATATTCATAATTCAGAATGTGTTCACTGTTTGCATAAGTCATATGATGTTACTTCTGCTTTTGGCTGGTTAATTTATGTAAATAGCAAGTACAAGAAGAATGGCAAATTTTGAATGTTAAAACTAAATGTGGAGCTCGTAATTAGCATGTGTGAAATTGGTTTTTCGCAAACACATATTGAAAAAGGCAGAACAGAATTTTCAAGAGCATATATGTGATTTGGAGTATTTTTCCAGGAATGTCAATTTCCTATGGGATTTTGAAAACTAATTTGAATATTTATGGAAGGGAATATATAATATTTGAATTTGAAAGCAAACTTCTGATTTTTTGAAAAAGTACCTCTCAAATTACTAATGTCACTACTGAATGTTTACTCTTTCAAAAAGAAGTGTTTTAAGATGTTAATAGCAATGTGTGGAGTAGAAGTATAATGTCAGATGAGTTGATAGGCAATTATAATGAAACAAAGGCTTCATAAATAAGTCTTTCCTTACCCTTGCTGACTCTTCAGTACTCTGTTAAAATAAATTTCAAATAATCTCTTTAATAAATACTGAAGATACCAGAAGTGAGGCATTTAAATTCTTCATGTGTTTGCTATAATATTAGGACTACAGTACTTTACTCAAATAGAACAGATCAGTCCAGCAGATGTAGGTCTCTAATCTCCTACATTGTGCCTCAGCAAAAAGCATTTACCAGGATTGACCGAATCTTTCTCTTGACATTCTTTGTTCTTACATTTTCCCCATAAGAATTCAGTACTATCTGAACACCTAGCCCTATCCACTTCCCCACTGTGCAACTGTCATTACACCTTTCATTTCAGGGAGGGTGATGACATTGTGGCACTCCTCCAAAAAGTACTGCACAGGTCGATGTGCAGGAAGCTCTGTTCAGAAATGCCAGTCCTTGCTTCTGCACTGGATTTCAGAAGTGTGCTACATAGACCAGTGCCAAGAGGAAAAAAAAGGAAAGAAAGAGACCAAAGTTAAAACCACTTTCTCACTGAGTGCTTAGGGCATTTGTCAGAATAATAAAAGATGTGGATATTGACAAATGCATGCAAAGAAACACAGCTCAGGTCTTCCCTAGGTAAAGATACTAACCTGTAGGCTACTAGGTAAAAGGAGGGTGTGTAATTCAATCCTTCACATTGTTTTCAACATCCTAGGAGGAACCTTTTGTTAAAGGCAGCAAGAAACTTCAATTCAGATTTAATTTTAATATTTTTAAAAGTCAAACTATATAAAACTTGGTTAGTTGTGGGTTTGGGTTTTTTTTTCCAGTTTAGGTGCTGAGTTCAAACATTGTCTGCAGAGCCCTTTTTAAATCTTTGGTTTATTTTTCAGGATAGTGGCTTGTGCATTTGCTGTATTGTGTAAAATCTGGCAAAAATTTTAGCTTAAAATAATTTCTCCTTGAGGGTTGTTATCACTTTAAAAACACCCAAACATTTTCACATCATTCTCACATAATAGGACAGGTTTGGAAGTTCTGATTCCTTTTGTTCTCATGTGCAACTGTCAGGGCTTGTTCTGTCTCATGTTAATATTAGCTTTAGAAGTGTTGTTTATTCCTAATTTACTCTGACAGATATCTGTATTCTGTGGTCTTTTTTTCCCCAGTGGGGCTGGGTAGGCCCCTTTTAATGAAAGAAGTCACATCCACAAGTTCTAGAAGATCTATGCAGAAGCACAAAGAGTGAGGGTAGGCATACATTGCTGGTTGTTGTAATAGACATGCATATTTATATTATTTATATTATTTCACGGTGAAAAGAAAAGCTCTGCCTTGCAAAAGAGTATTTAAACGGAAAGATGTCTACTTGCACTGTCACGGTGATATATGGAGACCTTAAAACCACCATAACAGAGGCTCTGTCTCTTGCGAGGGTTTCTGGCTCCAGAGCTGACAGCAGCCACATCTGCAGGATGGACGAGCTCAGGCATGGTCCTGCTGGCTGGAGTGTTTCTGGTCCAAAGTCAGGACCACAACACAGGTAGCTGCCTTCTGCAGTGTATGTGCATCAGACTGACATTAGCCAGGAGATTCCCACAGCGTGGTCTAAACCTGTGTTGCAGTCGTATCACGAATGTTAATGTTGCTGAAGCAAAAATCTGGCTTAGTTTTGCTCCTGCTGAGGAGAAAGGTGATACCACAAAACCAGGACTTGATACAGGCAATAAACTACTACAGTTGTTTTACTATTAAACTGTGTAACCAGGGTGCCTCTTTAGCATACTGATGGTGGCAACAGGAAAAAACAAAACAAAACAAAACCAAGGTACTATGAGATTGTTGAACTAATTATCTGAGGATATTGATAAAGCTAACATTATATAATGCGTAAGGTTATATTTGGACAATGGGGTTTTATTGCATTTTCATTCCTTGTATGTTTTCCCAACACTTAATGATGCCACCTGTCCTGATCTGTTAATATATTTTCACATAAATTAAAATATTTTAACTGAGCAAAAGTAATATTATGGTCTTAGGAAATCACCTGAAAACTGTAAATATCTCTAAGTCACTTTAAACCACCTTTTCAGTAGCACCTGATGCTCTGAAAGTTCGTTGTTTCCTGTTCCGATATAAATGACTGAATCATTCAGCAAAGGATGTAAGTGTTGAAATAACTATTTTTACAAAGTTTTGAGGTGAAAAGAAAAATTCACAGTAGATATATTGGTAGTAGCTTTGTGTACCACAACAGGTTTTGGAAAAATGCCAGAATGTTATTTATCTGAAAAACAGTATGCAAGGTATATGAGATATTTTGGAATGTAGAAAGTGAGAATATTCAGGGTTAAGTAGGTATCGCTTCAAGAAAAATTAACACAGGACAAAATAGGAAGGATGACTAATGGCTGAGAAATACTGTTTATAACCAAATATTTGTTCAGGCACCAGTGTTTCAATCAATGCCTGTACAGTCAAATGAAACAGATAAATAGGCAAATTTAATACTTATTTTGTATTAATTTATTTTTGCTTGCGTGTTCATATTCTGTCACTGAGACACTGAGAAATTCCTATTTGACCTAAAAAGTATAATTCTTACCTTGCTCTCCTGTACAACTTGAAAAGAAAGAAGAAAAATAGAAAAATGTGGATTTTGTACAAGATGAAAAGTTTTCTTACAGGCCATTCACATGGTATTTTAGTTCAGTTTACATGGTTCTCTGCTTTTCGTGTTAATAAAGAAACTGCATGTAGAAAACTTGTACCTCTGTTTCATTTTGCTGTTCTGGGACCTTCTTTAAGAAATCCTAATCTTATGATAGAAGAGGCCTGCACCTATCGTCTGACCATTTTTTAATATTTTTTAGCTAAATACTTTATTGTCCAACAAATTCCATTTTAAAATACAGCAATTCTTGGTCTAAAACTCTGTAAGTAATGCATTTCCACAATGCTGCTAATTATGTTAGAAAAAAGGTATAAAGTCTTCAATGAGGGATCAATATCCTTTAATCGTGTTATGGTAATGCCTGTGAAGAATTAAATAGATGTTGGAAATTTTCTGGCTTACGTACCTTTTACTAGCCTTGTTTAGTTGGGATGAGAAACAGGACTCTCCACAGGAGACCAGTTTTTGCAAAACTTTAAATTTAAGAATATTTTAAGAAAAAAACACACCTAAAAAATTGTCTTCTATGAAAGGTTTCTAGTTAATCCACTATATTTTAATTTAAAACCAATTTCAATTTGATATTTTAATTATATTTTCCATAAAAGTGAACAAAAGTAATGAATGAAACATGACTTCAGAATGGTTAAGGTTCATCATTTGTACTGATGAAATCCAACTTTGCTATCTTACTGTTGTTTTATAAACATTGATCATGTATCCTGATGAAAATATAGGAAAATGTAAGATTTCCAACTATGCGAAGACAAGAAAATTATTTCTTACTCTAGTGTTAAGGAAGTCCAAATGCCTTTTTTTTTTTTTTTTTTAAATTATGCTAACATGGTTTTTCTATTATTTGTTCTTTTCTATCAATATGATTATATTTTTAATTTGATGTGTTTTTTAATACATTTCCAATACTGATCATCACATACTGGGTTGGTTACACTTTTCCAAATGGCCCCAAATCATAGTACAATACTCTTAACTGTACTATGCTAAGATTAATTACAGACTAGGTACAAAAGGTACTGGCTGTATTTCTGAATATTTTTTCTTTTCAGTTTGTAACTTTTTTTTCTTGTTCCTTTTTCCAATGCAAATCTAAAGTCAAACTGTGTGTACTGTTTGAATGCATACTAAAAGACAGGAGAGTGAAAGGCATCATTATCACCGTTGAAATGTCCACCTTTGTCAGCAAATCTTAGAGATGTAATATTAACTCTAAATTCTTAACCTTTTCTTGAAAAAATAGTAATAATCTTAACTTATAAAAAGACTAATTTTGATACAAAACCTGTATCCCAGAAAATTCAAATGTGCAAAGGCAAATAATAAAAATTGTTATTTTTCAGAACCATAAGAAATAAGGCTGGCATAGACCTCAGAAAGTGAGCATGTCCATACTCTTAGTCCAAGTCAGAACTGTATGCACTGATGTCATTCTTGGTAGATATACAACTAGGCAGGGGATTCTTTTTCTTCTTCTAGGGATGGAAATACATTAAAACTTGATGCATGTAATTATTTAGGCCCAGATTAATCTGCCATGATTCTAGGCATTTATCAGAGATGCCTAAAATAAAACACTGTTCCTAGAAATATATTCCTATTTCCAGTGTGGGGAGAGAAATATCTGAGAGTGGCTCAAATCTCAGTGGAATTGATCATTCTCTTCATACTCTGCTGTGTATGTATTGAATGTGTGAAGGGCTTTTAGGAGCCTCACATTCTTAAGAGTTGACAAAATGTTGGATTTAGTTCTGGACCAGCAGCTAGCTATAATCCTAGCCTTCTTTGCTAGACAGAAGGCAGTCATTGGAAAGAAGGGTCCTTCTATATCAACCTGGCAGTGACCACACCATCATTGCTTGCTCAAGGATATTTCTGAGATTAAGAGAGCACCTTCTGCTTCCTTTTGGTCCCTTTGATCTTTCTGACATACTTTTTTATGATACTGAAATCAGGTCTTGGAGGGTGCTGCCATCAAATTTATAGTTTAAATTACAGAGAATTATAGGAAAAATCACAGAATCACAGAATCATCTAGGTTGGAAAAGACCTTGAAGATCATCCAGTCCAACCATTAACCTAACACTGACCATTCTCAACTCCACCATATCCCTGGGCAGCCCATTCCAACGTCCAACAACCCCTTCTGGAAAGAAATGCTTCCTAATATCCAGTCTAAACCTTCCCTGGCACAACTTGAGGCCATTCCCTCTTGTCCTATCACTTGTTACTTGGTTCAGGAGACTCATCCCCAGTTCTCTGCAACCTCCTTTCAGGTAGTTGTAGAGGGTGGTGAGGTCTCCCCGCAGCCACCTCTTCTCCAGACTAAACAACCCCAGTTCCCTCAGCCGCTCCTCATACGACCTGTGCTCCAGACCCTGCACCAGCTCCGTTGGATATGCTTGAGTAATTCAATGTCCTTTTTGTAGTGAGGGGCCCAAAACTGAACACAGTCGTCGAGGTGTGGCCTCACCAGTGCTGAGTACAGGGGTAAGATCCCTTCCCTGTCCCTGCTGGCTACACTATTTCTGATACAAGCCAGGATGCCATTGGCCTTCTTGGCCACCTGGGCACACTGCTGGCTCCTGTTCAGCCGGCTGTCAATCAACACCCCCAGGTCCCTCTCTGACTGGCAGCTCTCCAGCCACTCCTCCCCAAGCCTGTAGCACTGCTGGGTTGTTGTGGCCCAAGTGCAGAACCCGGCATTTGGCCTTATTGAACCTCCTACAGTTGGCCTTAGCCCATTGCTCCAGCCTGTCCAGATCTCTCTGCAGAGCCTCCCTACCCTCCAGCAGATCAACACTCCCACCCAACTGGGTGTCATCTGCAAACTTACTGAGGGTGCACTTGATCCCCTCGTCTAGATCATCAATAAAGATGTTAAACAGGAGTGGCCCCAAAACCGAGCCCTGGGGGACACCACTCGTGACCCGCCAACTGGATTTAACTCCGTTCACCACCACTCTTTGGGCCCGGCCATCCAGACAGTTTTTTACCCAGTGAAGCGGGTTGATGTCTCTTAATCTACCTATTTGTTTAATGGAAAATAGTAAATGCAGATAAAGAAATTCTTTCTTTTCAGGAAGAAATATATGTTTCATAGGGCATTGAAGATAAGCAAATACTAGAGAGCTGGTTTGTTTACAATACTGAGTTGAATTGCACCCTGAAAAAACAGGTGCAAGGAGCATAGTTTCAGTTATAAGTAGCTGAAGTGTTGATCACCTTTATATTTTCTTCGTGTCTTGCTCCAATAGAGATAGTAGGGGAGACATAACTCTGAGGGCTCCTAAAATTATTAAGAGCCTGATGTTTCTATGCTTTACGAAATTAACTTGTGTCTGTGCAACATGGATTTAAAGGCTTGCAAATAAACACTCAGGTTATAAGAACAGTAAAACAAAAGTTTTGCCTCTATAGCCAAATTATAAACATGATTTATGGTTTTGTAATACTGTATTCATTAAATTGCTTATCCTGGATTATTAACCCTCTCTGTCTGTGTAAGTATTATTTCTGACATTAAGGACTGTTATCTGCTGGTGACCTAAATGTGTTTCATGCTCCAGGTTGTATCTCTTGATTTTGAAGCTAGAAAACTTCTGGTTTATATAATTGATAATTTAAATTTCTGTTTCAGAAACTCGTTTTGTTTGCTTGTTTTGTTGGGTATTTTGTTTGGGGATTTTTTAAATTTTATTTGCAAACTTTCCTAAATATGAAAATCTGTGATATACTACTAATTGGCTGTTGACTGGCAGAGATTTAAGATTCTAGTTTATTTAGTTTTATAGTTTATATTTATATATACTATATTAATTATATATATATATAATTATATATATAAGTATATATATTAATATATAGTTTATATTTAGTTTTAGTTTTTTCCTTTCTTTTATTTTTTAACATAAGAATAATTAACTTGTGGTATGTGCATCTCTTTTGTTTCCCTTATATACTGCACCTTTTTCAATACCTGTATTTACAATAGATGCAGTAGTTATTGTATATGTATTTGCTATGTTACTGTGTTTCCATCTAGTTGCTGAGAGTTTTAGGTAATCTGATGTTGCATGCTTTCTAATCTTTCTTTTCATCTCATGAGAAAGAAGTAAGAAGGGTCATGGTAAATTTAGTGAAAGTTACTTGAGTAAAAATTGGCTTCACATTCTCAGATTCTCAGATAGGTAGATTATTTCAAGAGTATTCTTTTTTATTTTAAGTATTTAGAAATGTTTTTAAAATTACTGTTATGGTGTTTGGCAGGAAAACTGACATTTATTTTTTCACTAATGCATTTTTTTCCTTTGCAATGCAGTTATTTCTCTGATACAGTGGCCAAATAAGTTTAGAATACTGTGTAGATATTTTTACATTATTAATAAAGTGCTGTAGTTATACAAAGGGCACAGTAGTTTACAGTTTCGGTTTTCTTCCTGAAGGTTAATGCCAGAATTGTTTTATACTCTGTAATTTAAAAGACTGAATGAAAACTTCTTCTTCCTGTACATATACATGTACTTCAGAAACATATATGCTGATTTTGTCTCTGTTAAAAAACAGACTCCTGATGAGCTTGCAATAAAACCCTTAGAGAGGATGAGTCATTCTACTTGTGTGCTGAAGGAAGTCAAGTCCTGGTGGACTTGGGGGCCCAGGGATGTTCTTCTTGGCCCACTGGAGCCTGCTTCAGTGGTGTCTAACACAACGGGTGTCCCTCCAGCTGCACAGAGCTCTGGTCAGAGGAGCAGATACAGAATCACAGAATCATCTAGGTTGAAAAAGACATCGAAGATCATCCAGTCCAACCATTAACCTAACATTGACAGTTCCCAACTCCACCATATCTGTCAGCACTGTGTCAACCAAACTCTTATACCCCTCCAGGGATGGGGACTCCACCACTGCCCTGGGCAGCCCATTCCAACGCCCAACAACCTCTTATGGAAAGAAATACTTCCTAATATCCAGTCTAAACCTTCCCTGGTGCAATTTGAGGCCATTACCTCTTGTCCTATCACTTATTACTTGGTTAAAGAGACTCATCCCCAGCTCTCTGCAACCTCCTTTCAGGTAGCTGTAGAGGGCAATGAGGTCTCCCCTCAGCCTCCTCTTCTCCAGACTAAACAACCCCAGTTCCTTCAGTCGCTCCTCATAAGACCTGTGCTCCAGGCCCTTCACCAGCTTCGTTGCCCTTCTCTGGATACGCTCGAGTCATTCAATGTCCTTTTTGTAGTGAGGGGCCCAAAACTGAACACAGTCATCGAGGTGTGGCCTCACCAGTGCTGAGTACTGGGGTAAGATCCCTTCCCTGTCCCTGCTGGCCACGCTATTGCTGATACAAGCCAGGATGCCATTGGCCTTCTTGGCCACCTGGGCACACTGCTGGCTCCTGTTCAGCCGGCTGTCAATCAACTCCCCCAGGTCCCTCTCTGACTGGCAGCTCTCCAGCCACTCCTCCCCAAGCCTGTAGCGCTGCTGGGGGTTGTTGTGGCCCAATACATATCAACCCAGAGCAGTATCTGTACTTGCATCTGCATAAATGCAGAAGAGAACATGTAGCTTGCTCACACTCAACGGTCCATTTTTATCCTTTTTTTTCCTATTTTCCCATTGTTGTTGTTCAACCAACCAGCTTGACCCCTTACTTTCTCAAATATTGTCTTCTCCCAAATAAGCAACACACACCTAATTACTTTTTCCCCATTTATCCTTGTTTTGCTATATCTACACTCAGATTTGTTATTTCTGATACTATTACCAGTCTTTTATGATATTACTGTATGACATGGCATGACATGACATGTCAGCTGTACAAGTTATTATTAGTGCATACACATAGATGCTGTGGGCCTTGGACTGGATGATCTTCAAGGTCTTTTCGAACCCAGATGACTCTGTGATTGTGAGAATTACCTCCCCAAAAGCCCCCAGTGTTTATCTACGGTTATCTGGGAAGTTTAGCTGTGTCTCACATAACTGACCCTTAATCACCTGCAAAACTCAGCCATCCCTCACATCTCTAGCTGTACCCTTTGCACAGATGTAAAGGGCTTCTCAGTCTTACTTGCTAGATTTAGCAGTTTCTCAATATCCAGTATTTTTCTCAGTTAGACAAACCTTACTGTTTGCATACCTAACACCAATGTTACTAGTTTTCTTTTGTAGTAACTATACATGTACTATATATTTAATACATTCTATGTCTCTGTTGTGGTAATTTGACATTAATAAGCAAGAGATACTTAATATTGTTTATAGAAAACATATTCATCTGTTCTGCTTCTAAAATTAGATCACCATGATTAGTGGGCATTTTTTATTCAAGATAAAGTAAGCATAATCTTGCCAGTGACATTCTTTATTGGGAATACATCTTATATCTAAGAAGTTCTTCAACAATTGGTGCTCAGATTTGTCTTTTAACAGTACTACTTAGAGATTGAAGTTTTTGCATCATGCTAGAACTGTCAGCAGAAAATTGAGAAATAGATTACAAATTAAATGACTTGTGGGATGGTGCTTTTGTAGTAAAGGGAATGAGTGAAGGTTTCTCGACTAAGCTAGCTCTGAGAAATATTCAGGAAAACATTTTTTATATTTAAACTCATGGAAAACTTCCTACAAAAAAGGATCCCCAGAACCTTAGAAAACTGCTTTTAAACCAAGAATGTTTCTGAGCGATAAGGAAACTGAGTAAAGGAGATGTATATATTATTTCTGCTTTTGTCTTATTGGAACCTTTAATGATACCTTAAGTAAAGCAATTCTGTAAGTAAGCCTATTTTATTTACTTCTTGTGATTAACATGTAGCTCTTATCTGTACCTGAGGAATCAATTGCAGAATAAAACAGGAGATGATTTTGGAAAAACATTGTAAGTTCACTGAATGGTGTTAAGGGAAGATGGAATGAGAAAGCACTATATTTATAGTAGAAATTACATAGTTAAGCTTGTAAATGCATTTCTGCTTGAAATAGACCCTTAGAGGTTCCCTCTGGCTCTCCAGCCATCTCTGAATTCCTCCATTTACTCTGCAGGATCCAATTTCTCTCAAATTTTACACTATTTCCTGAAGTACCATAACAATGTCAAAGTCTATGAGACAACTTGCACAAATCGAAGGATTTATCTTTTTGGAACAAAAGCATTTGGCAGAAAAAATATTCAAAAATAGTTTATATGTATACCTGACACTCCAGATAACTGCTGCCTTCCTAGATGAAGAAACATGTCAGCCACCAAACCCTCCTGACTGTTGTCTGGCAGTATATTGACCATCAAATCTTTCAAATTTCTGCTCCATTCCTGATCAGATAGTTGTCTGGTGCAGTTCCAGGGTTCCCCCACATGTAAGTCCTTTCAATGAGGTCAAATGAGTCAATCAATGTGTTTCATCCCAAATGTTAAGGTTTTTGGTGTTTTCCATTACTGAAAGACCTCTTGATTAATTACTGGGGATGACTATCTGACTGTTATGGTTTATTTCTCATTAGAAATTACATATTTTTTTCTACCCACATAATACTATTTTTTAGACCTGTAAGTAATATGACCTTTACAACAGTAATAAAATAATATTTGAAAACCCCATGATTTCTGTGTCTATCAGAAGAATTCTTGCTCCTACTTTGGCTCTTTGGTCTCCTGAATTCTCTTCAGCTTTGTTCAGGCAATGCTTTACAGAAAAAAGCTAGTATTTCAGCTGGTATCTCAGGTCTTTTAGTTCACTTTTCCCTTTGGTGCCAGGCCTTTACATATTTGTATGTATGAGAATCAATTGTAAACCAACAATTTACTGACAGTGTTTGATCAGAGGGTGTATAGAGAGAAATATAGTAGACTTCATTCTCAGTATTCTGACTAATGTATCTAGGCCTTGTAAAATCTGTTTTTCAATTTCTCTCTTCAGAACTTGGTACTTTATTTGACTCTTCCTGGATGATAGTCAGCTTAGTAGATCAAATTGACTGGATCCTGGTTTGCACATTAACTAACCCAGGCAAGAGCTGTTAGATCAAACCATGCTTGGCCAGTTTCTTGAAGAAAGTGAACTAGCAGTTGTCTTTTTTTTTTTCCCCCCCCTACCTGACTTTGAATATTTCTGTTATGAATTAATAATAAGTTAAAATCTAGAGGTATTCCAAAACTGAAAATCAGAGTGGAAGTATGTTTGTTTTCTTGTTTACATGGATTACATTTATTAATCCTGGAGTATGGGGTTTCATCAGCAACTCAGGACTTTATTGCGTGCAGAGGGTTCACAAACATCTCCTCACCTTACTCAGGCATTTGCCATTGCTCATTGTGAAAATGTTTTGATACTTCTATTCTTACCCAGAAACTGTCAGTGAAACAGATTGACTTGCATTTTATTTTACTTAAGTAACAAAATAGTGTAAAAGCAATAACTCTTGTCTATTTGTGAATAAAGACCTGAATCTATGTCACCAGCAAACATATGTTGTACCAGCATATTTGTTGAAAAGTTGGTCATTTTAAAAATTGTTTCAATGGCTTTTATCTGTTATGCTTTTGTTGAAAATATTTTTCTTATAAAAACAACCCATCTCACAAAGAGAAGGTGTTCTATTTTGTGATTTATCATCACAGCATAAATATCCACATCCCAAGTTTTAAATCTGAAAATGAAATGTTCTCTTTCGGGAAAAGCAAACAAACAAAATAAGGTAAACCTCTCACCTGTTCTATCGGCACTGAACACTCCATAATTTGTTGCTGATATAAACTCAGTAGTATATATTCACTAGTCTTATCCTCAGCTACTTCTTATTATCAGATAGCATGAATCCGAAAACAGAAACTTGTTGCCACCAATGGTAGAATTGTCTCTCTATAACTAGATCAACAGTTGATGTTAAACTTTTCAACTACAGAAAAAAAAATTCCTCCTTTTTTATTTAACACCAGTGCCACCTTTCCCTTTGTCTCAAGGTATCCAATAGGAAAACAACATAATGTGCTTTAAAAATTAATTATGATGTATCAGGACCCTTGAGAGCTACTTCTATTCATGGCTTGTAGCACTTAATCTGCTCATCTTCATGCTTATTTACTCAATTTATTATCTGAAATTGGAAACTGTACCTGATACTCCTTGATAAATAATTTTGGACCCAAATTCCAAGTATCAAGAAATTGCTGAAATATTGTAGTTACTTTTTCATAGATATGCAGTCTATCCAGCCAAAGGCTGAATTACCTGTAATATTTATGACTCTTGGGATCTCTTGTATCCACATTTATGTAACTGTACTTTCATGAAAGTAAAAAGTTATAAAGCTACAGGTAAGGAGATGTTCTTAGTTACAATATTACACTGTGAAATATCACATAATGCTATACTGAATGAGACTATTTTAAAATAGGACAGTTCCAACACTACAAAAGGAAATACAGAACTTGCAGGAAAGTGCAGCATTGGTAAAGATGTCGCTCTTTCACTGCATGAGAACTAAAAAAAAAAACAACTATGAGAATATTCTAGATAGCAGCATGGGACTAATTCAGTAGGAAGGTAATATCCTTTAAGTATTTTTCTGTGAGGATTACTATTATAATAACATTACTAATACATTTTACAGAATGCTAATTTATTTTACCTTTTGAAAACTGCTCTTTGAAATGTTCATGCAGGTTAAGCCAGTATTAATTACCCAGTATTTTAGTTTGATTTTTCTGCCAGGCATTTTACTCAGCTGCTTCAGTTCCACAAGAAAAAAAGACCACACAATTTTAACCAAGGTAGGATTATATACAATTATTTGCAATCATCTTCATGAGTGCCATAAGATACTAATGTGGTAACATTTTCTGTTCACATCACAGCATTTACCAGATGAGCAGAACAGGGGGATTTTGTTGCTTTCTACATTCTCTAATGCTTAAGAGTGCTCTACACAGCTTTGAAATTCTGTGTTCACAAATACTATAGGATGCTCTCTGTGACCCCCTTTCCTCCTCAACTACTTGCAGGCAGCTAACCTGTAGGGAAACCATAGAACATTCTAACCAATTAAAATACAGAATATTGAAAAGGTCAGAGTAATACAAAACTCTGCAGTACATGGTATATATCAGATACTTCACAGATGGTTCTAGGTGTGAAAAGGGGAGAAGAAACAAGATTAAATCACATTTGAGATCAACCAATAAAAGAATCAGGTTTCTTGTTAAACTCTGTTTATTAGTTTGATATAGGAGGGGCACCCTGTGGCTGGGCATCCAAGACTGAGAGCATTTTAGACATCATCAGAATGTACATTTGAAGTGAAATCTTGTTCATATGCACAAAATTTCCATTGATTTAAATGGTTCCATGTTTTCTGGCCTGGACAGAGACATTTTTCTGTCAGCTAGATCATTTTAACTTGATGGACAAAAATCACAGGATAAGAAATATCTCTTTCTGCAGTTAACAGGTAACCTACCAGAATTCTGGAGCCATGCAAAGAGAGTCATGTTCTAGAGAAAGTTCATACCTGCTTTAGCAACATCAGAACATTACAACTTTGTTTGTAGATATATTTCACTAGTGTCTGGTAGAATTTCCTGAATAATCAGTTAAAGCACAATTTTACCTCTTACCTTAAATTTTGCAGCCAGAGATGTTGGTTTACAGCTCTCAGCTGATACATTTTTCCTATGGCATGGTGTTGTGGTTTGAACTCAGCTGGTAGCAAATTGCCACATGGCCAGCTGTTTACTCCCCCCCCCCCCCCCCCCCCCCCCCAGTGAAATGGGGGAGGGACAGAAAAAAAAGAAATTTGTAGGTTAAATAACAAAAATTTACTTGGCAAAAAAGCAACAGTAATGATAGTAGACCAAAACGGGTACAATGAAGTAGCGGCTCACCGAACGGTGACTGGTACAGAGCCCATCCTCAGCAGCGATCTTGACCCACCAGATAAGCCCACCCAGCCGACCCAGAAACTGAAAACAAAACAAACAATGCCCGTGAGAGAGCGCCTGCCTATATGCTGAGCTTTGATGTCACATGACATGGAATGGTCCAGTGATCAATCAGGACCCAGCCCTTCAGCTATGCTCCCTCTTGGCCCATGGAAAGTTAACTCTATCCTGGCCAAAACCAGGACAGTCTCCACCCCTTATTCCATACCATTGAAGTCATGCTCAGGTTCAAAATTCATTCTAAGGAATCACCACCCTTTTTTTTTTTCCGAGTTTCACAGATATCATTCCCTCAGTCTATGGGCCATCCTTCCAAAATGTCTGCTGAGTTCATTTAGCCCATAATTTCAGGTTCCATCTGCCATGATAGTCTTTAAGGCTGGTAGAATGACGTGGAGCTAGCTCAGTTGGTGGAGCAGAAGGCTTTGGATGTGGCAGGAGGATGTTGTGAGGCACCAATTGCAATTATAGGGTTATCTGACAGTTCGATTCATTGGCTATTTTCACCCAAAATTAAATCTGCTTGAGGCATGCATCGGACTTCTCCGTCCTCCTGCATTACCCACCAGGTGCACGCAGGTTCTTGGGCGAAAGTAATCTCACGCATGGGTTTACCTTTACCCGATGCAGGAGTAACCCGGACTGACTTCCCTGGAATATTTTTCATGCGCACTACGGGGACTTTATCCCCATCTACAGTATGTAGGAGATTTGACTGAGCAGGGCCAGCTTGCTTGGCAGATCCTCTGGTATTGACTAACCAGGTGGCTTTTGTTAAATGCACGTCCCAGTGTTTGAAAGTTCCACCACCCATTGCTCTCAGTGCAGTTTTCAGCAATCCATTGTATCGCTCAATTTTCCCAGAGGCTGGTGCATGGTAGGGAATGTGATATATCCACTCAATGCCATGTTCTTTGGCCCAGGTGTCTATGAGGTTGTTTTGGAAATGTGTCCCATTATCTGACGCAACTCTTCCTGCGTGCCATGCCGCCATAAGACTTTCTCTTCAAGGCCTAAAATGGTGTTCTGGACAGTGGCACGGGACACGGCATGAGTTTCCAACCAACCGGTGGCTGCTTCCACCATTGTAAGCACATAGTGTTTGCCATGCCAAGTTCATGGGAGCGTGATATAATCAATCTGCCAGGCCTCCCCATATTTATATTTTGACCATCGTCCTCCATACCAAAGGGGCTTTAACCATTTGGCTTGCTTGATCGCAGCACATGTCTCACATTCATGGATTACCTGTGCAATAGCATCCATGGTTCAGTCCGCCCCTCGGTCACGAGCCCATCTATATGTTGCATCTCTTCCCTGATGGCCTGAGGAGTCATGGGCCCAGGGAGCCATAAATTGTTCACCCTTATGTTGCCAGTCCAGATCTACTTGAGCCACCTTAATCTTAGCAGCTTGATCCACCTGTTAGTTGTTCTGATGTTCTTCAGTGTCCTGGCTCTTGGGTACATGAGCATCTACATGGCATACTTTCACAACAAGATTCTCTACCCGAGCAGCGATATCTTGCCATAATTCAGCAGCCCAGACGGGTTTGCCTCTGCGCTGCCAGTTGCTCTGTTTCCACTGCTGTAACCACCCCCACGGCGCATTTGCCACCATCCATGAGTCAGTACAGAGGTAGAGCACTGGCCACTTTTCTCTCTCAGCAAATCCAAGGCCAGCTGGATGGCTTTCACCTCTGTGAACTGACTCGATTCACCTTCTCTTTCAGCAGATTCAGCGACCCATTGTGTGGGGCTCCATACAGCTGCTTTCCACCTTCGATGTTTTCCCACAATGCGACAGGACCCGTCGGTAAACAGGGCACATCGCTTCTCGTTATCTAGTAGTTTAGTATATGGTGGGGCCTTCTTAGCACGTGTTACCTCTTCCTCTGGCGTCATTCCAAAATTTTTGCCTTCTGGCCAATTCGTAATCACTTCCAATATTCCTGGATGGCTAGGGGTCCCTATTCAAGCCCGTTGTGTGATCAGTGCGACCCATTTACTCCACGTGGCATCGGCTGCATGGTGTGTAGAGGGGACTCTCCCTTTGAACATCCAGCCCAGCACTGGCAGTCGGGGAGCCAGGAGGAGCTGTGCTTCAGTCCCGATCACCTCTGAAGCAGCTTGGACCCCTTCATATGCTGCCAGTATCTCCTTTTCAGTTGGAGTATAGCTGTCTTCTGATCCTCTGTATCCCCGACTCCAAAACCCCAGGGGTCGACCCCGAGTCTCCCCTAGTGTTCTCTGCCAGAGACTCCAGGTGGGGCCATTCTTCCTGGCTGCAGTGTGAGAACATTTTTAACATCTTGTCCTGTACGAACTGGCCCAAGAGCTACTGCATGAACTATCTCCTGTTTAATTTGTTCACAAGCTTCTTGCTGTTCTGGGCCCCATATAAAATCATTCTTTTTCCGGATCACTTGATAAAGAGGGCTTACAATCTGATTGTAATTTGGAATGTGCAGTCTCCAGAAACCCACAACACCCAAGAAAGTTTGCGTTTCCTTTCTGTTAGTCAGTGGGGACATAGTTGTTATTTTATTAATCACCTCCATTGGAATCTGACGACGTCCATCTTGCCATTTTACTCCTAAAAACTGAATCTCTTGTGCAGGTCCTTTGACCTTACTGCGCTTTATGGCAAACCCGGCTCTCAGAAGGATTTGGATTATTTTTTCCCCTTTCTCAAAAACTTCTTCTGCTGTATTACCCCATATAATGATGTCATCGATGTACTGTAAGTGTTCCGGGGCTTCACCCTGTTCCAGTGCAGTCTGGATCAGTCCGTGGCAAATGGTGGGGCTGTGTTTCCACCCCTGGGGCAGTTGATTCCAGGTGTGTTGGACACCCCTCCAACAAACTGTGGCCTGCATTCTGCTGCCAGACGGATGGAGAAAAATGCGTTGGCAATATCAGTCATGGTGTACCACTTGGCTGCCTTTGACTCTAGCTCATACTGAAGCTCTAGCATGTCTGGCATGGCAGCATTCAGCGGTGGCGTGACTTCATTCAGACCATGATAGTCCACTGTCAATCTCCACTCTCCATTAGACTTTCTCACTGGCCATACGGGGCTGTTAAAAGGGGAGCACGTCTTGCTGATGACTCCTTGGTTCTCTAGCTGACAAATCAGTTTATGGATAGGGATTACAGCGTCTCGATTGGTGCGGTATTGCCGTCAATGCACTGTTGTAGTGGCTGCAGTTTCCGTTGTGAACTTTGGAGTGGCTGCAATTTCTGTTACTTTGTTACCAGATCCAGAGCCCTTCTCCTCCTCTTGAGGGTGCTGAACAGTGTTTAATAGCACTCAGTAAGCATGGGCTATGCCCCAGCATGTTGCAGTGAGCTGTGCCTCTCTGGAATTACCTGGGTGACAACATACTTTTTCCAAATATTCTACTAATTCTTCAGGTTTCTGCGCTTGTGCAGGAGTGAAGTTCCAATACACCGGAGGTGCTCACTGTTCTGGGTACTTGCCCATGCTACTACACACTCCCAGCCACTCATAATTCTCCAACCTTGGGGTAGATTTCCAGGTGATACTCTTAAATAGTTGCTTAACCCTGAACAAAATCTGAACCACATGCAGGAACACACTAGCTCCTAGAAGTAAAACAACCATGTTAATATCAGCATTCCAAGGGTTTCTGAAACTCCTGAATTCCTCAAACACAATTGTAAATAGCCCCAGGGCTGATGACAGCACCCTGTCATAGATAAGCATCACATAGTACAGCAAAAACAAGATCTTAACCCAACTCTCATGGACTGTGAGCAACAGCATGGGAAATACATAACGCAAATGAGGTGATAAAATCTTAAGGAGCCAAGAAATCAACATTGTTACTCGTTCTGCCATTATCTCAAACTTCATGCCCCACCTTGGGCACCAAAAACTGTTGTGGTTTGAACTTAGCCAGTAGTAAATTGACATAGGGGAGGGACAGAAAAAAAATAAATTTTTAGGTTAAATAACAAAAATTTACTTAGCAAAAGAACAACAGTAATGATAGAAGTCCAAAACGGGTACAATGCATTAGTGGCTCACCGAGTGGCGACCGGTACAGAGCCTGTCCCCAGCAGGGATCTCGACCCACCAGAGAAGCCCGGCCAGCCAACCCGGAAACTGAAAACAAAACAAACAACGCCCGTGAGAGAGCACGTGCCCATCTATATGCTGAGTTTTGACTTTGACGTCACATAACATGGAGTGGTCCAATGACCAATTAGGACCCAGCCCTTCAGCTGGGCTCCCTCTCCCAGCCCACGGAAAGTTAACTCTATCCTGGCCAAAACCAGGACACGTGGCTGTTGCAACAAAGGGGACATCAGCTCTTTGTTATACCAGTGTGGATTTGAAGCAGCTGTCTTTAGTGCTTTGAATCAGTCTCACTTTGAGTGATTGATCTGTTTTATATGCGGAAAAATAAAATCTTTTCCTTCTCTGATTGTTTCATCATCTTGGTTGGCTGACAGTTCTCTGTATCATGACATGTTAGTAGGTAGTTCCAGGAATTCAGTAAGGAGATGCATCTGATACGAATATAAATCCATCAGAGTTTGTTGTCATTCTGTACTCCAGACTAAAACTATTATTTTTAGATTAATTAATCATGATTTTAGAGTAATTAAACACATTTAGTCTAGACACAGGATTACCTATGGGTTTGTGAGTCCTGTGCAAATTAAGGGTGTATATTTTTAGATATTTAAACTGTCCAATGAGATATCAATTCCTGGAAGGATATGTCTGAAGTTAGGTCTGTTTTACTTACTCTGTTTGGACAAAGGTTTAGAAGAGGAAGTAGTTGTAATAGAAAGTGAAGACTTACTAAAGTAGCTTAACTCATCTGAGAGGTACCTGCCTGAGGAAGGTCCTCCTAGCTCCAGATTTACCCAGTAACCTCAGGGGCCTGGAACTGTGAAAGGCAAGCCTTACCAGTAAAGGTAAGCTTTGCCAGTAAAGACCAAGGCAAAGAAGCCATTGAGTGCCTTGGCCTTTACATTTCAACAGAAATGTTCCACAGAAAGCCATACTGAAAAGTCCATGTCCAATCTTTATTTAAATTTAAATTAGTAATATGCTTTAGAGTTATAATCCACTTCAGTATGTACATTGCCAAGTTCAAACAGCTGTACCACACCTGCAACATCTGGAAGTCATTCAGTACATGCTCTGGGCCTTCCAGATGTTGCAGCTGTTACCACAGTTAAATTAAATATAACTATCTTCTCTTCATCCCAGATTTGGTCTTTCATCTTTATACGTTGCCCTCAGTCGAGAAAATAGACATCTGAAACTTACTGGTGTTAATTATAGAAAATGTTGTGAAACTATTTAAATCTTTAGAGTGCTGTTTTACCTTGACATAATTTTCAAGAACACTCTTCCTCTGCACTGAAAAGTATGATTTAGATATTTGAAACCTAGAGTATACCAAAATTTAAAATTAGTTTAAAACCTGTATTAAAATTGCAGGTAGATCCTGCCAATCATAACTTTGACTGAATAGTCCATAATTCTTGATGTAAATAGTACTCAATATATCTCAAACAGTGGCAATCTGTCTGAAAAAAGATTCAGGAAAAGCCTATTTTGGTGCTGAAATTATTTTGGTATCCATACAGCTGCATACACCATATGCACAAATGCAATCATGGAGTTTTCAAATATTTTCTTAACCAGAGAAATGTGTCACTCTTCAAACTCCTGTTCTCTTTTACCTGTACTAAGTTTCTATGATACATTAAAAACATGAGTAACAAATCTTATTATTCACCTGTGGTCTGGAACTTTGAATCTTTAGAAACTGAATCTTTTAATGTTTGCTATATGAAGTTATAATGTTCTGTGGAATCAAGCATGCAAAATCAGTTATTTTGGATAGAAAAATCTTTACAGTCACATTGCCATTAGAGTACCGTTCTTCCTCTCAAAACAAATATCTATCTATCGATCGATCGATCTATATTTATTTATTTATTTGGGTAAGGGGAGTGCTAAGAATTCATAGAAATAAATATATTGTTTGTAAGTAGACTGTAAGATTCCTGTTGCCAAAATAGTGAAATATTTATATTTTATCAGTTGAGGTTAGATATATCCTGTGGTTTGTCTTTAATTTATCCTGCTGAAATTGCATTCGAATACAGATGTCTGGAATTATATTTGCTCAGATTTAGATCTCTGCCACATATTTTTCTTGCTCACTTTTCTGTACCTTGGTGGATTGAATAATCACAGTTTTGATGAATCTGTTTTAAGGGTGTACATTCTAGTGCTTGACTGAGCAGTAAATGCAGCAGTCACTCACATAATCTGTACAAAGGGCTTTCCCAGCTGAGTTTCTAGTGTAGTCCATGGATCAAAAATACAAATTTGAAGCGTAAAAATGGTGAGAGAGAGTGCCAATGATTTGCACTTGTTTAAAACGAACTGTATTAACCCATAGGCTGCACTGGAATGTTACTGATGTCCCTCAATTATAATCATTTGCTTGCTAAAATGAAAAGTTCTGGCAGCTAAAGAATGCAAAACAGATTGCATTAAACACTAGATGTGGGAGTCTACTGGTGTGACCTAAATGAGTCTGTCAGCTCATTTTGTCTTTAAATGCTATTGCTCATCTGATTTTTAAATATTGTGCAAAAGCATTGAAGTTTGTGTTTCAAAAATTCCATCATATAAAATTCTGAAACTTCAGAAGCATTTATAGACAAAATGCTACCACTTCTATCCATCTAAACTTTCATTAGTATGTCTCAGACAATGGTACAGAGGTTGGTGACAGTTATACATCAAATATTTTTTAGCATGGACTTCTTCATTAGTATTCCTATTAGTATTCTGTTCTGCTGAACAGAAGTCATGGTACAATACCTACATATCTATAGGTTTGCTGAAATTAAAACATCAAAATGGTATTTTTTATGTTATAAAAAACTTCATAAGTTTCCATAAATTTGTGAAATATATTTCAAATTTCAGAGAAAAAAGGTGAGGTATGATGTGTTTCTTTATTCTTCCCCCTTTTATCCAGTAAGATCTCAAGCAAATATTCACAGCTTACTTTTGAGTTATTTTCTTGTCGTTAAAAGATGAAGTCAGTACTTACCTATCCCTCCCAAAATTTAAACCACAATTTGAACCTTATCTGTATTTAAAAGATTTCAGAGGAATGAAATGGAGGTCCTCTCTTGATCCCTTTAAGTTACTTCATTTGTAATAATTATATTATTTGTAAAGACAGCATCAGAAGGAATCAGATTATTACTTTTTCATATCTTTTCTATGTTTGACCTTATGTATGAACATACTGTGGGTATGTGAATATTATCAGCACTGAAAAATAGTAAATATTTAAAAATAATTACTCTGCTCACCAGTGAAGATCTTGAAAGATGCTTGCTGACTACAGACTGAATGCTTAATATATAGGGCTATCACAAGTCAAATGAAGTGTGTGATTGGGAAAAGCCAGCACAGATTCACCAAGGGCAAATCGTGCTTGACAAACCTGATCATCCTCTATCAAAGTAACCTGCTCAGTTGATGTGGTGTGAGTGCTGGACACTGTCTACCTGGATTTCTCCAAGGCTTTTGATACGGTTCCCCACAGCCTTCTCCTAGAGAAACTGATGTGTTATGGTCTGGACAAGTGATCTGTGCAGTGGGGGGGAACTGGCTGACAGGCTGCACCCAGAGGGTGGTGGGAAATGGCTCCTTTTCAAACTGGCAACCTGTCACAAGTGGGGTCCCCAGGGATCGATATTGGGCCCAATGAGGTTTAGTATCTTCATAAGTGATCTGGATGATGGGATCAAGTGTACCCCAATGAAGTTTGCTGGTGATACCAAACCGAGTGGGGAAGTGGGCACTGGGGAAGGGAGAGTCACCCTGCAGGAAAACCTGGACAGGCTGGAAGGGTGGGCTAACAAGGACCTTATGAAGTTCAACAAGGACAAGTGTAAAATGTGCAGCACAGGCTGGGACCTACCTGTCTGGGGAGCATCTCTTTGGAAAGGGACCTGAGGGTCCTCGTATCCTGGTGGACAACAAGCTCAACATGAGTGACCAGTGTGTTGCTGCAGCAAAGAAAGCCAACGGGATGCTGGGCTGCGTCAACAAGGGCATCACCAGCAGAGATAAAATCATTATCCCCCTCTACTCAGCACTTGTTAGGCCACACTTGGAATACTGTGTTCAGTTTTGGTCCCCGCTACACAAAAAACATGTGGCCAGGCTGGAGAGGGTCCAGAGAAGGGTCACAAAGATGATCAAAGGACTGGGCAGCCTGTCCTGTGAGGAAAGGCTGAGAGAACTGGTTTGTTCAGCCTGGAGAAGAGAAGGCTTAGGGGAGACCTTGTCACCATGTTCCAGTACTTAAAGGGTGGCTACAAAGGAGATGAAGACTCTCTTCTTACAAGGAGCCACATGGAAAAGATGAGGGGTAATGGGTGCAAGTTGCTCCTGGGGACATTCTGACTGGACACAAGAGGAAAATGTTTCACAAGAGCAATCAGCTGCTGGAATAATGAGCCCAGAGAAGTGGTGGGTTCCCCAACACTGGACACTTTTAAGATTCAGCTGGACAGGGTGCTGGACCATCTTGTCTCTACTGTGCTTTTGCCAAGAAAGGTTGGACCAGACGATTCTTGAGGTCCCTTCCAACCTGGGATTCTATGATTCTTCTGTTTCCTCAGTATAACTTTTCACTCCTTTCTTTCTCTCTTAGCCACAGACTAAGCAAGAACTTCTTGAAGCTCTTACCTTCCATCTGATCCTTTTCATTTAGACTGTAATGTCACAGGATATTTTCCAAACTTCAAGATCATAAAGATCTAATTAAGCAAAACTAATCTTGCTTAGATTAAGCATCCAACATTAGTTTTCACATTTCTTCGCCTTCTTCAGATGAAAGCACCATGTCTTCTCCTATTTCTCCCCGGCCCTTACTCATCACATGTTTTTCTTGTGGGTCACTATGTGGACCAGTCAACATTATCTGACTTTCCATTGGATTTTTACCTAAAGTCTTCCTTACTTACATGTATGTTTTGTGGTGGCCATATTGTCCTTGTCCTGCTGTGTTCACCTATGCTCCTTAACATGTTGAAAAACAATGTGTGCAAATTTTCCTCATTATTGGCTTCTATTGACATACATAGATTTTCAGGATTTGTAATACTAGAAAATTCCAGAATCTCTGTTTGCTTCAGGTTCCTGTGGTTTATGTTTTTCCATGTCTGTACTACTCTGAAGCATTTATATTTGAGAGCACAAAGAGAGAATTGGGTATATTAACCAAGGAAAGATGGAGACAGATATCTCAAGACTCAGTGCTAGAGCCCCATATGGTCTCTGTGTACTCTCATATATAAAGTGATTCTGCAGAGGACCTGAACATTTTGAATAAAACTGTCCGGACTTTTTTTTTTCTTTAAATACAGTACCTCATGGACCCAGAGCCAGACAGTCTGCCTCTAATCCTATTATTTCAGAAACATTGTTTCCATGGTGCCTTCATATAATATAAAGCTCTCAAAGCACTAAAATGAAGCATAAAAAAAAGAATAAATTTGGAGGTGAAGGAAACTAAAAGAGAAAGCCAGTGCTGAGGATGAATAGTATTTTCTGTAATTTTTTTTCTCATTAGACTCCTAGATTCAACGTGCATGTTACTATTTACTGTGCAAAGGTTTCACCTCCCCCCTGCTAATGTGTTTCTGCAGTTCATAAGGTGTTTTAGATATTGCTTGTTTGGGCATTATTTTTGGACATAAAAGCAAAACCTTAGTAAGCTTTTATAATTGCTTTAGATGTACTTCATTATCATTAGTCACTGCAAGTAGTTTAAATACAGCTTTCAATGAGCTTCATGAAGCTTAAGTCTGTTTTAACCTTCTGCATCTCTTCTGTATACTCAACATTAGTTACTGTTCTGTAATCTAACTTGTGTGAATACTCATGAATACTAAACAACTGGGTTTTGTCCTGTCACTCCTTTTGTACCATTACGTCTACTCTTTATTCTGTAATGCCTTATTCATAAATAATATTCTGTCTGCCAATAGTGTAAAAAATTTTGGTGTGAAGAATATACATTCAGAGATGTTAAGGAAACATTTGTGGAATAAAAAACCCAAGCTCAGACGCTTTTAGTTTGTATTTCTGAAACTGGATTGCAAAGAGAAATTGGAAGGCTAAAGAATATAAAAAGCATTGGTGTTTGAAAATGAATATATAGTTAATGAAGAATATTTTAATTTTTAAAGGGATGAATAGGAATAAAAGGAATTAGCTGGATTATGACACATTTAGGGCTATTTATTTTCAGTTACTCAAATTATTATAACTTAATAATTCATGTATTCTTAAGTCAGTAATCATCCAGCAATAAGCAGTGTTTGCTATAGCCACCTGATACCAGCCCTATCTGTCTTCTTCACACCAGTTATATTTCTTGTCAATACAGAAGACTTTGAAATTATTACTGTTCAATATCTTAATCAATGACATGGACAGTGGGATCGAGTGCACCCTCAGCAAGTTTGCCAACGACACCAAGCTGTGTGGTGCGGTTGACATGTTGGAGGGAAGGGATGTGCCATCCAGAGGGACCTGGACAAGGTGGAGAAATGGGGCGTGCAAACCTCATGGAGTTCAACAAGGGCACGTGCAAGGTCCTGCACTTCGGCTGAGGCAACCCTCAGTATCAATACAGTCTGGGGGATGAATGGATTGAGAGCAGCCCGGCAGGGATAGACTTGGGGATGAAGAAAACTGGTGGATGAAAAATTGGACATGACCCAGCAGTGTGTGCTTGCAGCCCAGAACGCCATCAAGAGAATTGTGGCCAGCAGGTCGGGGGAGGGGATTCTCCCCCTCTACTCTGCTCTTGTAAGACCCCCCCTGCAGTGCTGGGTCCAGCTCTGGGGGCACCAACATCAGAAGGACACGGACCTGCTTGAGTGCATCCAGAGGAGGCCATGAAGGTAGTCAGGGTGCTGGAGAACGTTCCTTATGGGGACAGGCTGAGAGAGTTGCGGGGGGTTCAGCCAAAGAGAAGGCTCCGGAGAGACTTTGTAGCAACCTTCCAGTACTTCAAGGGGGTTAAACAAAAATGGAGAGGGACTCTTGATCAGGGAGTGTAGGTATAGGATGAGGGGTAATGGTTTTAAACTGAAAGAGGGCAGATTTAGGCTGGACATAAGGAAGAAAAAATTACGATGAGGGTGGTGAGACCTAGGCACAAGTTGCCCAAAGAAGTTGTCGTTGCACCCTCCCTGGAAAGGTTCAAGGCCAGGTTGGATGGGGCTTTGAGAAACCTGGTCTAGTTGAATGTGTCCCTGTTCATGGCAGGGGGGTGTTGGACTAGCGGATCTTTAAAGATCCCTTCCAATCCAAGCCATTCTGTGATTCTATAATATGTCCAAAATATGAGATTAGAGGATGCAGTATATTTTTCTAGTATAAAAAAACTTTTGAGATGATTTTTTAAAAGGAGTATGACAATTATTTTCCATCAAGATGTCGATCTGACCCCAGAAGTCAATACTGTGTTAAGAGCATAGGTTTCTTGGTAGATTTTGAGTTATTTCTATAGAAAAAAAAAAAAAAAAGAGAGAGCTTAATCCTAGAAGGTCATTAAATGACTTTCTATGATCTCTGCAAAAAAGGAGTTTTGTCCTTTGTAGGCTTATTCTCAAGATTTTATTTCTGAATCCATTTTAATTCCTTAGTTATACCATGTAGACATACATACACATGCAGACATATGTGCACGCACACACATACTCACATACACACATGCACACAAAAATACACATACACATAGAGACAGTCTTTCTCACTTGCTCTTCTCACACTAAGCAACATTCTTGACCAAAACCAAAACCTTTGGACCTCAATGAAAATATTCTTTTGATTTCAATAAAATCCATGTACAATCTGGGGATAAAATATTGTTGTAAATATTATAGAGAAAATTCTCTTGATCATATCTTTCTATCTATCGCATTTGTACTGATTTCCAGTCACAGATTGTATCATCCTTAATTGCCCAGGTATGTATGATAAGTCTCTGTTTCTTATATTGCTGACTCACTTGTGTTGCAGATGAAAGTATTAACATGGTAATGTTTTAGCAGCAAATCAAGATTTATGAATGACTAACAGCACTTAATCATTAAGCAATTTAAAGATTTACAAAATAATTCAGTAAAATATGTATTAATTGAAATAGCGACTTAACTACAGGTTTGAAGATTACAAGATTCACACTAACTTACTACAGGGTATCTTAAATCTATACACATATATACATGTGCATTCACAAACCCAAGACGCACAAATACACAGACAGACAAAAATATCTGGATCCAGTGGAATACTTATGCACCCACACTTATGAAAATAACTGTGTATACCCAGACACATCGGTAAGCAGAGAGAGAGTGGGTGAAAGAGAAGCTAGCTCAAAGTTAAAAATTTCCCTCTTCTTGAGTTCAGAATAAATACTCATGATGCATCGGCATTCCTCAAGAGGCAACAATTGAGACTTAAGTGGGTCAACTTCACCCTGGGCTCCCATCAGCTCTGACAGCAGACGGTACCTCGAGGAGTTGATACCTGAGAGGTGTCCCAGCCCAGGGGAGATGTTGGTCACAGGCCCAGTGAGGTCCAGGAGAGCTCAAAGGGTCTCACTTGGAATTGTTGTTTATAGGGTCCAAGATAATTGACTTTTGTCAGGTACCTTTCACTCCGGCCCTGCTCAAACCATGAATTATTCTGGTGTCTTCCAGTTGCGCAAGAACTTAATGGGTGTGCAATTCTGTCATTGTTCTTCCTCAACCACATCCCAGGTACAGGTGTACCAGGCTGTTAGGAGGTGATGGGCAGTTATAACCATTCCCAAGTGCCAGGGAGGGCAGAGCCATGCTTGTCAAAGGGGTGTCTTAACACTCTGTTTACTGCCATTAGCAGTACTTCCCTAGGTTGGTATGTGGCCCAGGACAGGGAGAGGAATCACGTTAATCACTGAGTGCCCCAAGAAGCAGGGGGAGGGAATTGCATCACCACAACTTGTTTCTGGTTATCCTTGTCAGGACAACGTCTTTAGATGAGAGTTCTTATTTTCTCCATTTTCTAGGTTATGGTTATTAAATGTGACAAATGGAGCTGGAAAATTTTCTCTTACACAAGAATAGACAGAAGCTTAATGTGTTTAAAATTTCATATTTGGGCTGGGGATGTGACAAGTGCTGTGAATTTGATGATAGGATCCTGGTAAGTGGTTTTGACAGTGTTGGAGAGAACTAAAAACTCTAAACAATTGAAAAAAAACCCAACAGTTCTGTAAGATAAGTAGTGCTGCTCCTCTCCTCAGGGATTTTTTTTTTTTTCTCATTCTTGTTGTTTGTTCCTGTAACTAATAGTTAAGTTTCTCTCCTTCCTGTCCCCCACGCCACCTTCCAGTGTGTTTTATTATGTTTCTTTTATACCATTCAGTATATTTTTTGGGCATACTGCCAAAAAAGAAAAACAGCTTTACCTGAAAGATTGTACTAAGGTTACATCTGTGATAGACTGGACTCTGGATCTTCTAGTTGCTCATACCGTCCATGTCCATATTAGCAAGACCATGATCTAATGGAAACAGGCCTGCAGAACAGAGCAGTTGGTACAGGAACAAACATCCTGGTTGTGCACATCTGACAGGTTTATTTTAACAAGCTCTTGTCTTGTTCTGTGGACTGGTTGCATTCTGGACAGCATTTTCATGGAATTTCATCCAACGGAATCCACACCCTTCGAGACTGCTCTGCAACATGAGCCACAATATGGTCAGTGGGCACTTCAGAAAAGCTAATACAGATAGACCTTTTGGAAAACTTTTTTTTTTTCTGATTTTCTTCCTGATGACCAAACTTACTCTGCTTTCTTTATCTCATTATAAGTCCTATTTGCCTTCAGCAAATATTGCATTGGAGAACTTAGAAATTGTGGTCTTTCTCACACAAGAGAAAAATCTCCATTAACAGCTCTAGCAAACCTGGACAATGTGATGAGGCAGTCTACTACCCAAGCGTAGCAGCTACATTTGTTTTTTATTTTTCTTTTAGAAAATCCATAGCCATTATTGGACGTCAGCTGAAATATTAGTGAAGAAATGTTATTAGTTATCCTGCTTCAGAGAATAAACTGATTGCCAGGTGGAGATTACGATGAAATTTCTGATCCAATTTTGTGTGACTACAGAGCTTTATGTAGTGTTTTATACCTTCCTTTGCATTGCTCGGTGTTTGCCATTAGGGCAATAAAGACATCTTTTGTTCTTTTTAAAATGTCTGGGATACTTTTAGTGATTTTTATGCAGCATTTGATTAGAAACTGACAGCTGGAGAAACCTTTCCAGTTTGATCGGAACAGTAATAATAGATTGAAAAATAGTTTAAAATTTTAGGCATCCCATTAGGTAACAATACAAAATTGTCAAAAATCTCAGTCAGCACAAACACTCAGACTTCATATCACACTGAAACGTAACTCTGTCTATGCTCTGTTTACCACTAATGTAAAATTAGCCTTGGAAATAATATTGACTGACAGTTCTAGGTAACAGTGAACTATATTTTCTCTTCTTCAGAAACCTCTGGAAGGATATAGTGAATGGTGGAGACTCATTTACTCATTTCACCTAAATTTTGCTGACCAGCTTAGATGATGTATTTCTAAGAGTCATATGATTTCCATCTTGCCTTATAACAATAATAACAGCAATAACAAAAGTTTCAAGCACATTATTCCTGATTATTTCACTTCTACAAGGCAATTCTACAGCTAGGAAAAAACATCATTTGTTTCTCTGACTTTAAAAATAACTTTAGTCTTTTTAAGTTTTAGTCTTCATAAGGAGCTTTAGAAACATTGTTCAACTGTTAATTAATGTGCCAGAAAATGATTCACTAAGCTATTTGTAAGAAAAGCAAGAATTTCAAAACCAGTGTGTTATCCTATTTTACACTGCTTTTTTCTTCAGTTTTGTATAAACAAAGCCTTTTTAATCCTAGTCTTACTGATAAACCAGGAGCATTTAGCAATGTGTTTCTGGGGCCTCTTCTGAACCATGGCAATGTTTAGCATTAGTCTCAGGGGTCAGGAAGATCAAAATCTCTCCTTTTACAAAGAAGGTGGAAAATGTTCATTTCAGTAAACATTGAGATTGAACTTTCCTTATTGTTTTGAAAAAAAATTAATTTCACATACATTATATTTTCCTCTGAAATGATGGCTTAATTTATAACTTTCTGTTCACATTTGACAAGATTTAAGTTGACTTAGCTGGAATATGTAATAATTTATCAGTCTGTTGTAAAAGGCTTTATTTTTGTTGGTGTTATTGTTATTATTAGTATTAATCTTTAACCAGGAATGCTATAAGAAATTATTTGCTATTATAAAGCTTAAAATACAGATATTCTTGAAAAATGTAAAGTTTACTTCCTAAAAATCATGCCAGAATTGCCAAAGGTATTATTAGTATCTTTTCAGTGCATGTTGTTGCTAATGCTTCATCCTTAAAAACCTCTGACATTGAAGATATCTTCAACCAGCTAAATGGTGATTTCCCTAAAAGACAGAGTAATTTAAAAATAAAATATTATTGTATAATTTTTGAAAGAGCTTTTGAGAAGTAGACACTTCCTATTAAAGTTCAAGGTTCTTATACTCTAGATAATTAATTCATTTTTTAAATTATCAATCTTAAGTATAATTTCTGTTTTCCTTATGATATGTCTTCAAGATAAGTTCCTGAATAATTATAAATGTATTTTACTGGTAACTTGTAATGTGATAGCATACTAAAGGTCCTGTGATTTTAAGAGCACTGCATACATACATTAGAAAACTTACGCTTTATGCAGATCCAGTTGGCTATTACCATAAATTCTACAGCAATGTGAAGGCAGAAGAGAGAAAGGGGAACACCACACAAGAGCACAGGACAGAGTGATGCAATGTACACAGGAGGTGTTGGTCCTTTCATCACTGTGATGCAGAGGAAGCTTTGGCCTGTCATAGGAAACTAAATATAAATATACCATGTCATGCAGTGCGTCATGTAGAAGCAAGATCATCTGGTGTGTTATAGAGAGGTTTTTGATCCAGGAAAGGGGGGAAGAGAGTGGAAGTACTCACGGGGAGTCATGGGATTGGACATACAGGTAAGGAGTATTTTATAAAGCAGCTATGATTTTAAAGAACAAAGAAAGCAATATGTGTATTAGTGGAGCCAGATTGAGCACCACAGCTACTCACTCTTTATATATTAATTAGCTCTGGCAATGCTTAACAAAAATAGATTCTGAACTAGCAAAGTTCATAGCTATGTGATTTTTATAGATATCTCAGGCTTGCTTTGCCTCGTTTGAGCTGAACAGCCATAATTTGGCTCTGATGCAAAAGCGATGTTTCTAAACAAATGTGGCAAGAAGTTTTAACCAATAAGAGCAATTTTTTAACAGAGACTATAACTTTAGGCTAGCCACTGATTAATATGAATTTGTTATTTCAGAAAAAACTCACAACACATATTTTTTATTTCAGAGCACTAAGTTCAGTAGTCTGTTTGATAAGGGCTATCGTGCCTGTTTATTTTGAAAAAATTTAAATTATCAGTATTTCTGCCACATACATTTCCCCATTCTGTTGGAAAGATCTTCAGAAATTTGGTTTGTATTTCCAGTCTAAATATATTCATGGCTTGGATACCTCCATTTAATCTGCTGTCAGCGAAGTTTGGCTTAAAAAGCTCTTCTGGTCTACAGTTGGTCTCCAATGTATTTATAGACTGGAGTCACAGCATTTCTTAACATTTGTTTTTCTAGACTAAACAGCCAAGCTGGACAGATCTTTGCTCAAGGCTGTATCCTTTCCCCTACAATTCTACAGATATTTTATAAAATCTCCTCTGGTTTCAACTTCTTTCTTGAACACTGATGTCCAGAGTTATTTTCAGACAGGTCTGACATAAATCTTGTTCAGTGTCATAGATATTTCCCTAGAAGTACCTTTATTTCTTTATGGCAACATCACATTTTGTTGTGATATCAATCTCTGGTATATCCAAAGCTCACTACTTGGTAAGGCTGGGGTTACCAATCCGCCTTTATAATTTTCTCCTTTTTATTTGTCTTCATGGTCCTCTTCAATCTCTACAACTAGTTCCTCATTGTGTAATAATTCTTCCGTTAATCTACCACTAGCTTCAATAATGGTGTTTCCTGTGTTACCACATCTATTACTCTAAACCTGGAGAAATTAAATCTGCCCAACTCCTTTTGTCTAGAAAATCAGAGCAGCCACCTTGTTGCAGAAAAGAGGGATAAAGTTGGTTATTCTTGAATAAATTAAATCCTGGTATTTTTTCTTACATTCATGTTACTACTTTTTCTATTCTACAGTAACTTGATATCTTTATTTATATATACATGTATTTTTTAATCTCATTATCCTTACTAGCTTTCCTCAAGACTTAATGCCATCTTCTTTTTTTCTAAACTGAAGCCAGCTACTTATGCACTTTTTATCTGTACTTAAATTATCTGTTTTTTCTTACAGCACAGCAGTCACTTTTATTTTTCTTCTTGTTGAGGTGAAGAACATACTGTGAATCTTAAAATACACCTTGAAAAGGTTATAGCTTTGCTTCACTTCTTGAAATTCTTATTTTGTTATTACATTTCTTGACCTCAAATGATGGTTCTAATTTCCAAGGAGTTTCTTCTATTACATGCAAACCTCTGCTTAATTCCGAAAATCTACTTGAAATACTTGTGAAATTAGTTCAGAGTGTCTTCTGATGTTCTTTTTCCCTTTATCATAACAAGATTGCTGACAGTGTTAGCACCTTCCACTTGAAAAACTCTCCGGGAGAACTTTTTCAAAATAATTGATGTATATGTTCTAATTCTAAACCATTTTCTGAGACTTCACAAAATACAGATTGTACAGTGGTAATGTAGGGACTTAATATGAAGTACACAGAGGTTTATTATGGTTACAACTTTATATTTTGAATCTCATAATGGCTTTTTTTTTTTTTTTAACAAATTCTATGAAGTTTGTACAACACCAAGTCCTAAAAAAACTTCTTTAAAACAATGGTGTAACAGCTGTAGACTTTTTATTGGTAAAACATTCATTAGTATGTTTTTTCAGTTTATTCTGGATCACATAGTAATTAACTTCCAAAGTATAAGCAAACTACAAAGTAATAATAACTCTACATATTCCTGAAAGTCTCCCAGAAATACTGGTGTGTGGTGAATTTTAAGAATGCTACCAGGAATAGATAATATGGTTTAGAAAAAAAACATTCTAACAGTACTCTGTCACATAAGGCAAAGACCCTTTTTCATGGAAGGAGAATGGTTTCACTTTCAAACACCTTAAAAGTGGATTCTGACCTGCCACTTGTGAGTTATATTTGTCAACAATTATCATGAGCTTCATGCTCTGTGCTTTGTTTGTTCTTTGCTGGTGGCCCCATGTCTGGTTTGAAATAGTAGTAGTGAGCTTCTTCATTCAGAATTAGGTAAAATATTAAATCTGTGCTTTGAACATACAAAGTTTTGTATGCCTTCAAACATGGTTTCAATTTCACACAGTGAGTCATGAGGCCATTTTTAAAGTAAAATGATGAGAATATGAAATGTTAAAAAAATACTACATAGGACTATTTATTTCATGTGTTTCATGAAACAAGGACACTGCTCAAAAAAAGTAATGTACTCATATAAAATGAAACTGCATCAGAACACATATACTAAAGCATCCAAGCTCAACTATTCTCACTCCTGATGCTACAACTTAGACTGATTTGGGTTGGAAGGGACCTTAAAGACCATCTAGTCTAATCAGATTGTATCATGGACAGGGACATCTTTCTCTAGATCAGGTTGCTCCAAAGACCCATCCAACCTGGCCTTGGACACTGCCAGTGATGTGGCATCCACAATTTCTCTGGGCAGTCTGTTCCAGTGTCTCACCACCTGCATTGTAAAAGATTTCTTCCCTATATCTAATCTAAATCCACCCTCTTTCAGTTTAAAACTGTTGCCCCTTGTCCTATTACTACAGACCCTGGTAAAAAGTCTGTCTTCATCTTTCTTATAAGAAAGGCCACAATAAGGTCTTCCCAGAGCCTTCTCTTCTCTAGGCTGAACAACCCCAACTCTCTCAGCCTTTCTTCATAGGAGAGGTGTTCCACCCTCTGATCATCTCTGTGGCCTCCTCTGGATCTGCTCAAGCATGTTCATGTGCTTCTGATGTTGGGGGCCCCAGAGCTGAACACAGCACTGCAGCGGGGGTCTCACAAGAGTGGAGTAGAGGGGGGAGATTCTCTTGGTGCAGCCCAGGATACGGTTGGCTTTCTGGTCTACAAGCACGCTTCCTTCTGTTTAACTCGACTTACCTTTAAATTGTTTAATTATGAATATGAATTTTGTTATGAGAACTGTTTGTTTTCTATAAACTAGTATCAAATTATTTACAAAACTATAGGAAGGAAATTAATAGCTAAGGACATAATAAATCTTACATTGACCATATCAACTAGCACATTTTTCATACCAAGTAAAAATGTGAATTTCATGCCACACCCCAGCAACTTTACTAATGAACTATAAATTATAAATTATTTCCAAGATTATTTTTCTTTAATGCTGACTCCTTCTCTAAAAATCTTTTTTTCTGCAGATACAAATGGGACAGAAAGGGACCTTCCCCTTCTGAAGTTCATTTCTCTGGAACAACAGAGATTGGAGATATTTTCAACAGATGGGACAGAACTTGTTTTCCACAAAACACCACATTTTATGAACAATAGTTCCCAACAGATGTCAGACCTTCCATAAAGGTGTGGAAAACAATAACTCTAACTGTGTTAGTAGCGTACACATCAGATTAGCCCATGACCATCTCAATGGCCGTGCCACCTCCTGGGTGTACAGTCAGGGCCATCACGAACTGCACAAGCATCATTCTACCAGTGAACGGTCTAATGGTCATTGCATGTCCCTTCCTAACCTGGAAAAAAAATTCTAGTAAATTTCTGGATTTGTTCAGACTATCCTTGAGGTGTCTGTGTCTTTTAAGGGGAAGATGGAGTTTAAGTATAGTTGGAAAGGCAGCTTGGTAACATTGTTGATTCACTTCTCATTTAGTCCAAGTGATTGCAATAGATAAGAGTAAGTGACTCATAACTAATTTGCCAATTCTTTCTTTAATTAACTGTCCAAGGTCAGACTTTCCTATGGAATTGTAGACCCATTATCAATTACTTTATTGCCAACATTTCGCTGGCAGCTGATTCTTCTGTTCACTGAAAAATATTATTTCAGGAGTATATCACTTACAACAATGTCTTCCGGGAATTTGAATCTATAATGGAGTTGTCCCGATCCAGTGTCGGGGCAAGGTTTTGATGTGATCCCAAGAGCAAGATTAAGACACAAACAAGGTCAAATGCTGTACACCTAAAACAGTTTTTATTATTAAAGTGAAAAGTGGTAGCGATAGGACAGAATGGAAGGAAAAGACAGAAATCAAGCAAGCATCCGGAATAGAGTTGCAAGAATAGTCACCACCATGGATCCATCAGCGTCCCGTTGGTCCTCAGTCTTAGCTCTTCAGTGGTGGGTCCACACACAGGAAAGTTCTCTGTTGCCTTTTAAGCTCATCAGCTGATTGCATACTAGAGAAAGAGAGGCAGATATTCCACAAACTAATTTCCATGAGAGACAAGGAAATAAGTGGAGCATGGGTTCTGTGTATACATTGAGGAGGAATGGGGTGCACCACCCATTGTCCAATTGAGTCAGTGGACATGCTCGCCCTGCCCACTTTGGTTTTGCCTCAGTTCCCACAGGTTTTTGCTGACTTCCTGCTTCTTGAGCAATGATCCGGCTTCTGGGACAAAAATGATCACCTCTTATCAATTCTTATCACCTCCTCACTGTGAAGTTGTAAAGTCGTTTGCAAGGCCTGCATGGCATCTGGCGTACACAATAAAGCCTCAAAGTATTGGGCTTACACAATGGAGCCAGTGATCAGCTGTCCTTGTGCTTGACGAGAAACATCTGGTTTCACTCAGTCCGTGTTTCCCCCTCTTTGAGGCTTATCTAAGGCGTTTTTCAATACAACTGCAAGGGAGCGGGAGGGTGCATCCTTCCATACACTCCTGCTTCCTTGAGTGACATTCCTTAGACTAATTACAAAGGCCACAGCTGGTCCTTGATGAACGTTCGAGGCATTACTGATACCGCCCTGTGACTCAAAGCACATAAGCAAGCTTTGAGACAGTCATTTGACATTTCAGCCTCTCACAGGAGTAAGGGAAAAAAAAGGATACTAGGACTATGAAAATGAAGTTTAATCTAACAAATATTTATGAAGTTCATGGTCTTTAATAGTACCCTTAAATTATCACACTCAAATTTAAGAAACCTGGGCTTGTGCATGTAATGAACTGATGGGATTTTGTTTTAGCTAGATGTAAATAACCATGTAAGAATTGAACTATTTTGTAATGCCTCACTCAAAAAACACATTTCTTCAAACTTTGTGGAAACAAATGCTACTAGTGTAAATACTGTATTATTCAGCATCATCAATTATTAAAATAAAATGCTATGGCAGCTAAAACAGAACTTTGCTTTTAGAGCTGGATGAAATTTTAACTACTGAGAAGTTACTGTTTCCCTTAGCAGTATGAGCTGGTGTTTACACAAGTTGAAAGTCTTAAAGATTATTCCTGTCAGTTGCCTCTGATGAAACAGAGAAATACCACAAATGTGTAGCTGATTGGAAGCTTTCCTAATTTCAGAGAAATTTAGGTCTACTATTAGATACGATGCATGTTGAATCAGCCTGAAAAGGGGGACTGGTTGATGGACAAGCACTTTATATCTTTCATCTTCTTTAGACCAGAATAATCTTCTGCATACATTTGTGAAAAATAGTTTGTGTCTAAAACAAAGCTCCATTTTTGGATGAACGGCTAAAACTGCTGCTTATCTTAACATTTCATTACCATACGAGTCTTGTAAAGAATTGATTTTTTTGCTTGAGGTTTGAATAACTGGCAACCACACCACAGTTCCTGTTCATTTCAGTTTTACAGAAGAGAATAAAATATATTGCCCTCATTTTCTCTGTGTAAAATACATAAATTCCTTAAAGTCTAATTTTTGCTGCTATATTGGTATGTGTGCGGTACAGATTATTTTTTCATGTCATTCTTCAAAACAAAAAAATATTATTCTAAATATATTTTCCTACTGCTCGGTATGGCAGGGTAAAATAAACATTGTCTGTCCCTCAAAATTATTCCATTCAAGTGTAGGTGTAGTTTTTGCTTCTCTTTTTAAATCTAAATTTAAATTCTTTCCAATTCTATAATAGTATTTTAAAATGACCTTTTTATTGACTTTTTTGCATTGTTGTCTAGCTGAGTTCTTTTACAGTGAAGCTGAGGAAGATGAATATTTGACAGATTTTTTCTTATTTTTTAAAAATTTAGTAATTTATATAAATCATAAGACTCAAGAGCCATTCATTTCATGATCAAAGTGATTATTAATTAAAAGTTTAGCTGATTGCTTCTACTTTCAAAGCTCCTGAATGTATGCTTCCATATGTGTTGAGTATCTACACCATTAAATACTTGGTTTGTGTTTGGTTTATATTTTCATAGAAGTGTGATATGTATAGCGATTCAAAGGGTTTCCTCTTGCTGACACTGTTAAGATTTCAAACTCTGCTTTGGGACCATGGCAAGGATGTATACGCATGGGTATGATTATGACAGTGTACAGGTGAATAGCTCTTATGGTAGAAAACAGATTCACATCCCTACTCCGTGAGTCTTTAACTGGGACCGAATCAGTGGGAGTAACAGGGAGCAGGTTGTCTTGGCATATCTAACATAGGGTGTTATCCTATTCCGCAAGGATGCAGAGGTCCAAGGCTTCTCAACCAAAGCATTAATGGAAACTTCCACTAAAGTTAAGTGTCTAAGCACTAAACTATCTATTATTTTTAGTTGGGAGATTTGGTTTTTTGAGGAGAAGTCCAACCTTTTCAAAACATTTTGGTCTGTTCCAACCACGAGCTGAAATTTTCCCATGGAAAAACTGTGAAGTCTGAAAATTCCTGACCAGCTGTTACACTAAATCTGTTTAGCCGAGAGCACAGAACATTTTGCATTGTGTCAGGATTTAGATAGCGTATCCTTTAAAGCTGCTGTGAGCAAATAAACTCTATTGCTGACAAGGATAAGATAATTGCTTTCAGAAACACTATTCTTGTTATTCACATACATTTTGGCAATGCTTTCTCTGAAGTGTTAAATGAATTGAGAAATAGGAATAAGATCTGTTCAGAGAATATATGGCTGGATTCTAGATAGATATGATAGGGTCTATCCCTGGCACATATGTATGAGCATATTAGGAAATATCTGTACAGGAAGAATAAGATTGGCTCATACAGTTTTCAGCAGCAACAATGATCTCTGCCAAATGAAGTACCTAATGGAGAAAGAGACACTCTCTTTCACTTACATCATGCATGAGTGGACTGTTATAAATGTTTTTATAATCTAACCATAACCTAGGCTGTGCAGTCATGTCATGATGGCCAAATGCAGCTTGCATTTAGGTCCTTTCCCTCAATATTTCAAGTAATTCCTATTTCCCTAGGAAGTTTAGTTTGTTTGTTTAGTTGAAGTTGTCCTTCTCATGGGTATCTAACCAACATGCATTTTTAAACGCACCGAATTCTGACACTCCTTAGCAAAACATAAAATCATTTTTAATTTTATATTGTGATAAAGAACAGAAGCTCAGGTGAGCTGATCCAAAAAAAGCCTGTATCCATATATGAGTGACATTTATGAGTTACTCCCTCTGAACAGAGATAAACGCTGAACGTAAAATGCATTTAGATATCTCTATTATAGACAAGTATCTAACAGGATTTTCAAAAATGCTTTAATTGCAGCAGGAACTAGAAAAGTAGCTTAAATTAAAGATTTTGCCAGGTTCCTATATAATTTAATTTTTTTGTGCCTTATAGCCTGCTCAACACTTCCTAGGAAATCTGTTTCAAAGCAGCAAATTGAATTCAGGTCATCCCAATTGTAGGCTAATGACCTAATCACTATCTATTTTTCCCTAACTGTACTTTATTATTTTTTAATTATTAAGTATATAATTTATTGAACAATGAGGACATATGTATAGTGGTTTCATAGGTAAGTTCTCATTAAAAAACATTTTTTTCGATGGTGAACCAAGTCCATAACCTTACAGGGTTTTTATCTGCATGAAGCTTAATATGCCATTGCTTATTTTTCAGTTATGGCTTTAGCTGATTTCTTAATTTATCACTTTAAAATTACATTTTGAAGCTCTTGGGAAAAGTTCCACAGCTTTGGACTATTACAGATCATAAGGGCTAATTGCTGTGGGTGCACATTAAAGATCTATAACTATGTATAAGTGTCAAACCTGAATTCCCAAGCACAAGATTAGACTCAGTTTATGGCCAGATGATGGAACAGTATGTTTATCCAGACAGGTGTAGGTAGATGTGAACTTGTGTGAAAAAGGAGAAGAATTAGAAAGATGCCAAGAGGCAGGTGCTAGTCTTTGAGACACAACAGCGTGCCATATGGTTCCCAGACAGGATTTGGCTGGTGCCTTGTCAGATCTGAGTGTGGGCAGAAGATCTTCAATCATATTGCAGCTCGTAGACATGTCCTTCGTGTTTCTGCGATTCTGTTCTTTTTTACGTGACAAGTGCATAACCTATGCTATCTATATCCATCCAAACATTAAACAGCTTGTTTTGAGAACATGTACTTTTACAGTAATTTATTTTTAATCTACAAGTCTGTAAACTTTTTCTCATGAGTCTTGGTAGAGATGCCAACTTCTGCAAGATCTGATGTTAAATAACATGTGTTTCAGTGTTTCAAAATCCAGCCATCTTTTTCTTTTTTTCTTGGACGCTAGAGCAGAATGCTGCTATTCTTTCTATTTCGATTTGGGTACTTCAAGGGCAATAGACATTAGTTAATTAACTGTGTCTGTCTTGCTGTGAGTGCTGATATTGAGGTAACATTCCAGCACAGCTTTAACACACACGAATAAGCCTTGGCAACTATCTCTAACAAGCTGGCAGAGGGTCAAGGAAACTAGCAGGAATGAATACAAAAAGACCCAGGCTACTACCCTAATGCTGAGGGCGATAATCATTATTATAACTTTATGAACATTAATATCTTACAAAAACTATTAAACATGAAATCTTTATCTTATTAATTATTTACAAGAATTTCATCCATGTATACACTGTCTGGCTTGCTTAATTTTATTTTGTACAGAACTTATACGTAGTGTTACCTTCCTCCCTGTAGTCCATTCAGAAATTGACTGGGAGATTATGAGACTGAAGTTTTGGTTCAGGATAGACCTTTCTCTGTGCTTGAAGAACAAGAAAAGGAAAGAGAGTATATTGGTGATTAAGAATAAATTTTCGTTCCTCTCAAAAAGGCATATTGCTTAATATAATTCTGAAACCCTGATGGTGGTGGACTAGAAGCAGCTACGGCTTTTCTTGCTGTAGAATACTTCTTTTTCAGGTGACTACAATGGCATCCACTAGCATGATCCAGAACTGGGGGGGACATGTGTTATCTCCAGAATAGTCATGGAAAGTATGTATAGTTGTAGGGGAATAAGTCTCAGAAAAAGATTCAGAAATTCCATTTTGAAAATGGAAGACAGACCAGAACCGACATGGTAAATTTATGATATTAAGTTCTTAAAGAGGAAAAAAAAAAAAAAAAAAAACAAACCAAAAAAAACCACAACAGAAAATGAATGACAATTTTTCATCAGCAAGAAACTATATTTTCATTAAGTAAACTAATTCAAAGTATATTGATTCAGACATTTATCTTTAGCCACAAAAACCTGCAGATAATATGCTGAGTTCCCTTGTTCTTCTAGTCATATAACAGTCTTTATCCTGGAGACAAAAAAAGCCTTATCAAAGAATGCATTGAAAAAATCTCTAACTTTTTAATTAAAACTATGAAGTTATGGTATAATTATATTAAATAAAATTCTTAACCAAAGGATGTAAATGCATCCAAAATGATCAATATAATGAGTGATATGCAATCAATGACTGGTGTAAAAGTGAAATCAAAGGCAAATTAAATTTTGACAAAAGACTTTATCAGGTACTTAAATCAGACTTGTTAATAGCCAAGAACAATCAATAATAGGTATGAAATCCAATACAAGTTTAATACTTCATTACTCTGTAACTAGAGGCAATGGGGTTTTTTTTATCTCTCTGCATGCACGTGTGACCACATAGAGTACAATTCTCCCACTTAACTGAAGTTTGCACTAAAACTTAACAAAAAAAATCACATAAACTAGAAAAACTTTTTTTCACACAGGAATAATTGGATTCATACTAGTGTCACCTGCAATTCTGTATTTTAAAAGCTTAAAAAGTGCTACCAGTAAAATTATAAGTGGTCCTGTTTTGCTATTCACCTGCATCAATCTCCGATTTTTGTTGTCTCAGATCTGGAGATTCAAAATTAAAATAAAGGTGTTAACAGAGAAAAAGAAACTAATAAGAAAGTTGCAGACCTAGTACCATTCTATTTTAATGATTCGTGATGCTGTAATACATTTTCAAACAGTCAAGAAAAGATACCAAATGTATTATAACAGAAAAAGAGAAACTGCCCTGCAAGAAGTTGTGACTCTATTTAGCAACAACTCTGCAATTCATAATTGTAATACTGTATCTGACCACAGTTTTGCCTTTATCAAAACTTGTGACAGCTGATAAGCTAGATTTGAGTTCTTGGAGCACTGAGTAAATGGAACATTTATATGAACCGATAGGGAGCATTAGATTAAGATTACCTCAGCCATATAAAGCTATTATTCAAATCTAAGAATAACTATTTTCATTTAAAGCCAATTCACTTATGAAGGAAAGCTGACATAGTGATGAATTTGCTTCAGTATATGGACATCAGTATATGTTCTGTGACCACGCCAATAATCACAAGAAGTTCTGCTTGGTTTAAATTTAAAATGGTCTTTTTTTGGTTTTGTTTTTTTTTTTTTTTTTTTCTACACAAAATACAGAAGTACAAGGTACAAAAGAGATTGAGAAATCATCTTAACTATAGTTATTTTGATCAGCACAACCTCTTCTGTAACTCACCATTCAAAAACCATGTCACTTTATATGCTCAGAGAATACAGCTTTGTGCTGACACCTTGAAGAATTTGTCATGTTTGCCAAAAATACTGTGCTAGAGTCACTCCTTGCTGACAATAAGCTCAACCAAACCTTTGTCATCAAAACTAGCTGTGATCATTCATTTAGAATGTAAGATCAGCATTAGTGTTAAGTTGGAGTAAAGGTCTCTGAGACTTCAGTGCTGGCTGAACACTGGTAGTTACCAATGACAGCACTAACTGCAAGTAATAGGTGCTACATAGTGTGGTATGAAACTCTTTTCCAGAATAAGATTCTGGCCAAGTTAGTGGATACTTTTAGATCTGTTGAGCATTTTTCTAAGCATGTTTCAGGAAACACTTAGCATGCTATGACACTACAAATCAGATATAGCTTTGTCTTGCTGTGTTTCAATTTCAAAGAAAACTTTTATAAGCATCCTTTATCTGCATGATGCCAGGTTTGCTTTGCTAGAAGGATAAATGTCCATGTCCCCTCTTTCTGGATTTACTTTATCCTTCTGTATTTCAGTATTTCACAAAGGGTCCCTGCTTGCCTTTTCACCTGCTCAGCCTTGTGAACTGCACCTTTCATAAACTCATATGGTTGAACATATTTGAAATTTTCTCTAGGGTTGAATGGAGGTGTAGAAGATAAATGTGTATTTTAGTTGAAGGCATAGCTTAAATGTTGGGGACTACAGGCAAAAATAACTAGTGGCATTGACAAGGGGCCAGCATTTCAGAAAAACAATGTATGGCATTATATTATTATCTTTGAACCCGGAGAGCTTTAAGGCTCCATGACATTCCCCCTAAAGCAATTCCTGGCTACTTCTCTGACCTTTATTTTATAAAGTAACAGATAGCTACGTAGATGGTATTTTTGTCAAACTTTAGTTCTGTGAAGGTCTTTGAAACTCTAACTTTCAAAATAAAGGCAAACTCTTAAGTAGGCTTATAAATTATGGTTGTGGCATTTCTCAAATAATGTTGATACAAAATGTGTCTCAGGTTCTTTTCATTCATTTTAATGAGTGTAATGAAAAGATAATATACACTGAAATGCACCACTCAATCTGAGCAAGGAGAAGTATAGAATAAAATAGCTACTGTTGCCCCTTAGGACTGCAATACTTCAAGCTTTTGTTATCATTATGTGCTTTACTGTTAAGTGTTATGTGCTGCATTTATAATTTACTTCCTAACTGAACTGTTCAATGACTTTGAATCTTTCAGATTCTTAAGGAAAAGTTTTCTAAAAGGAGGAACAAGAAACAACCAGACGACCCAATTACCTGAAAACAGTTTTACTACATGATAAGAAGTTCTTGACTGGTATAAATCAACATAATATCAAAGTCAATGAAGCAAAGCATTTTATATGAGCAGAGTATTTGGCCCAATACTTGCATATTAATTCTCTTAAGTGTTTTGCACATGGGAGTTCTGGTTCATAATGAGGGATTCCAGATGCAATGGTATCACAGGTTATAATGATTTGCTATTGACTTGTGCTGTTCTCTTTTCACATCATCGATGAGTTTCACAGGTTTCAGTGTGTGAATTTTCTGCGCAATTTCATAAGTCACATTATATCACTTATTGAAATTGTAACCCTTGACAATGAATTATACTCTTGGCATTCCCCAGTGAATCAATTGGAGACCAAAGAAGTCAGAATTAAACGTGTTATTTTCTCTGTTGTGGGCTAGAGAATGAAGAAGTGTAATCTAGTCAAAATGGGGGATGAGAACTTAATCATTTACACACATACCATTATTATTATTATCAATCAATCATCATAGGCAGAGAGTTTCAGCCTTCTTAAGCAGGAGAAAGATATGAACCTCTGATTTACAGTCCTATTACTCTCTTTCATGAAGGGTAATGTCTATTTCTGATATGACAACTTACTTATGAACTGGTTGTCAGACTGCTCCTAGTAAGAGCTTGGGTCTTTTAAACGTTGATGGTAACTGCAGTCATTTCAGGACCACTTGTCTGGACTCAGGTGTCCACATTTTGCGTCAGACTGTTATTAGATCTGAATGCTGCACCTTGTCTTCTCTTTTGGATAGTATTCAAGTAAAACCAGTTGCAAATGTTGCCAAGAGGTGCCTACTCTGCAAATATTGAAAGAAGTCTTGAGATTTTTGTGCCAAAGAATATAACATGCTCTTAAACTGCAATGCTCCAGAGTGACCCAAAATGTTTTACTGTGTTAGAAACGTGCTGTTGCTTTAAGCCAAGTCAAGTGGGAGCTGATGGGATAAAGGACTCTGCAGCAAAATCACAATGGTTGTCTTAATCTTACATTTCATGGAGCTGTCAATAAAGGTTAGTGACATCTTTCTACTTTATTTCATGGCATGACCAGTGATGCCATTACATCTCATAGTAACACTTTAAATTAGGATTCTCAAATAAAGCTCTAATCCTTTGAAGCTGACATTTTCCAGACTGCCAGCCAAGCGGATACTTAGGAGGATGTATATATAGCTCCTGGGCCACTATTTTCCCCTTTGAAGTATGTTTTAAGACTACTGTTGATTTCAGTAAAAGTTCAATAAACTAAATGTCTGTGTTATTGAAAGGTTAATTAAAATGTAGCAACTATTTTATGTTCATTATAGCATGACTGTTGCTGAATCTGTTCTCAAGTTATAAAAATGATACATCTGCACTAACTGATCATTATCTTTAATACATATTAAACTTTTTCTGTGATAGCTTCCAATATGTACTTTTAGAAGAAGATTATTTAGTTTTCTACTCTTTCGAGTTGCGTTGATCTTCAAACTAAAAGAAATATTGGTTACTATAGCTTACTTTCTGAATAATTTTAAAAGATTCTAAAGTTTCCATTTAATAAATATGGTCTATGATTTGATTTTTTTTGTTTAGCAGTACTCTTGGACTTTAAAACTTTTGGGTTCTATAAATATATTTATTATAGTTCCCTTGGGTTTTTTTCCATATCACATAATCAGAGATGTGGCACTGCTAGCATTTTTTTCGTAGATAATGTGGTCATTCACTTTAACAAAGCATGATGAAAAGGCTTAATTATTCATAGGTGAATGTGGCTAATGTTTAAAAGACATTTTATGTTTAAACAAAGAGAATTAAAAATTTTTCAGAAAGTTGAATACTGAAGTTATTGCACACTGTGAGATGAGCATTGCTAAAGAGAAATGGGTCACTGCTATGAACACATAATACTGTGAAGCACAGTACAAAGATAATGGAATCATAAAAAAGCTGCTTTGGAAGGAACCTTTGGAGATCACCTAGTCCAACACATCACTCACAATGGGTATACTGTTGGCACTGGATCAGGTCTGGTGAGAATTTTTCTTGTTATATCTTGAAAATCTTCAAGGATAGAAATTTTGCAAGCTCTCTCATAAGCTCTTCCTGTGCTGTCATACCTCCCTAGTGAAGTGAAGATTGTTTTTTATCTAATGCCCAGCCATGTATGTCCCAAGATCCCAAACCAGAGATGACTCGAACCATCAGGAAAAGAGTTTGTCAACATTGTTGTCTTTTAATATTCCTCCACTTGTATATAAGCTCTGAGTGGAAAGCAATACATGTAAGTTCACACATCCAAAGTAATATGCTTTTTCTTGTCTGAATTTATTACCCTTAGTGTGGCATTGTTTTGTATTGCCTTGATTTCCAATGCATATGTGTGAGATTATGTATATGACTCGGATTCTCCTCTGCTTCCTTATGAAACCAGCATCAAAGTGTACATTCAACTGGACCTTAATTCAGCTTTCAGCTCCATCTTACAGAGTACAATTTATGTCACAAATGACACTGTTAGTCTTGCAATTAAACAAGGACTAATGTTTCCACAGAGTCCAGAGGATGCATATCAGTAGATATCTTTTTCTCATTAAGTGAATAACCAATAGGTGAACAATGCTGTAAGATAGACAATGCAGAACCCTGAATTGCCATTTTCTCTGCTAACTCTCTCTATAGATGGCTTTTAGATCTTCCAGAGGAGACATAACTTACACTAAGCAGGTATTAAAGTTTTTTTAAATTAAGTTTTGATGTTATAACCAGGGGCTAAATGTCTGAAGGGATATTTTGCCTTTATTGAAGGATTACAAAATCTTCTAACTTCAGAAGAATCAGGATTTTTCTATCAGAGCAAATTCTCAGGAAAATGCAGGAATCATAGGAACTATGAAAACAGTATAAACAAACTTTGTAATATAAGATATCATTGCATCTGGAAATTTGTATACTGTGGGTATTAGTTTCCAGTCTGCAAGGCTTTTCACACAGTGCTTTAGAATAGCATACACATAGAAGCGATGCCAAATCATAATCCACAGACAGCATGTTGAGACCACTACCCAAAAGAAAGCTCTGGAGGCAGTGAGGCATTGCTAAAATTGATTCTTTCTTTGGAATTCAAATGCCTGCTTCTAGCCTGAAAATGGCACTAACTTTCATTCAGGAATCATAACCCAAGTCTCTCACAGGTTCTTAAAGTTTTTCCTTTACATGATGGACAGCAGTCACTTCTTATTTTTGAAAAACGTCATTCTTCCCTTTAAAGGCATTTTTGAGGTAGAAGAAAGTGATAAAATGCTTCAAAAGTCCTTTCAACCAGGAGCTGCAGCTAAGATTTTCCCTTTTCACATCAGTATTTAATCACAAATCTACAGGATGGTGCTTGTATTTGCTTTCTGCTAGTAAAGGCAAAGCAAGTTCTAATACCTTGGTGAAAAATGCAACAGTTTCAACAGAAGGTTTTGAATCTGTTTTTCTTTCAGAATAACTTTAAGTTTGGAGAGGAGACAAGTTTTGGTGTCACTTAAAGTATGAGCTGAAATAGATGTGCTTTGATCAATGAAATACTGGCTGAGAAAGGTGTGTTTGAAGTTTTTTGTGGGCATGCCATAACAGATGACAGATTCTTACATTTGATATTTAGTCACTTATACTGTTAAAGGTATAGTTGATAGCGTGGCCAGCAAGGACAGGGAAGTGATCTTACCCCTGTACTCGGCACTGCTGAGGCCGCACCTCGATGACTGTGTTCAGTTTTGGGCCCCTCACTACAAAAAGGACATTGAATGACTCGAGCGTGTCCAGAGAAGGGCAACGAAGCTGGTGCAGGGTCTGGAGCATGTGTAGTACGAGGAGCGGCTGAAGGAACTGGGGGTGTTTAGTCTGGAGAAGAGGAGGCTGAGGGGAGAACTCATCGCCCTCTACAACTACCTGAAAGGAGGTTGCAGAGAGCTGGGGATGAGCCTCTTTAATCAAGTAATAAGTGATAGGACAAGAGGTAATGGCCTCAAATTGCACCAGGGAAGGTTTAGACTGGATATTAGGAAGTATTTCTTTCCAGAAGAGGTTGTTAGGCGTTGGAATGGGCTGCCCAGGGAGGTGGTGGAGTCCCCATCCCTGGAGGTGTTTAAGAGTTGGGTCGACATAGCGCTGACGGATATGGTGTAGTTGGGAACTGTCAGCGTTAACGGTTGGACTAGATGATCTTCAAGGTCCTTTCCAACCTAGATGATTCTGTGATATGAAATGCTTGTAAGTGATATCTATTTTCATTTTAACTTAAATGAAATACATGGGTTTTTTCTGTTTCTCATGGCCTGGCCTAGAGAATGAACAGGTGAATGAACTCATACCTGTATTTACCATCAGACCCTTGGAAGATGTATTTGACTGTTATTAAACAGAAGCAAATATGTTATGATAGGTTGCTGAAAGAACAAAAAGAGATTGGGAATAGGGAATATATAAACAAAATTTTGCTTTTAAATATTTAACATAGAAACTAGATCATGGCAGGAAAATGGCACTATGTGACAATATTACTAAGTGAGTAGCTTTACATGTTAGACAATATACTTGCTGGAAAATATCAATTGCTCCTCTTTGGATTCTTGTGTTTCTGCTGTAGTAAACAAATCTGCGGCTGACCTATACATATTTTTCAAAAAAACTAAAAATGTCCCTTAAGAAATCTTATGTTTATTTTCATGAAAACAAAAAAGTAGCCTCTAACACCCCTTTTCTTCCAATAACAACTAAGCAAACTAGTTCACTTCTAGAAGTAGATAAAATCACTAAATCCCTCCGAAAAGTGTGCAAAATAAGAACATGACTCTGTTTCTGATACAGTAGGTGAATGCTACAGAGCTGAGAACTTTTTCATTGTGATCACTATGCAGCTGGGGAAGTTTTATGAAAAGTACTGTGTTCCTATAAAACTTTTTTTTTTGAACTCTTGAAATATTAACCTCTCTGTATTGCAAGTTTAGGATAGGAAGCTACAACCTGTAAAAACAGATAAAATCAAATTTGAAAACTACTGTGTGAAATGTCACACCATAAAACAGCAGGGAAGATGTCCTTAATTTTCTTTTTGTTGAATGTTTACATCAACCACTTCAGTGATTTATGTGTCTTTCTTTCTGTGTAATGTGTCTTTTAAGAACATATATGACTTTGGGGTACAGGTCTAATGGAATATTGAGATAGGTCTTAATTTCCATAAAATGTCTAGCCAAAGGGGTTGCTATTTGGATTTTTCTTTTTGCTTTTGATTATAAGTTCGGGGCTTCTTAAAGTTTGTAAATACTTAACTATTGAACAATTGTTTTTCTTTTGTTTCTCATCAAGTTTTACAGATTAGAGCACATTACCAGCCCAGTGCTGAAGGTATGTGTATTGATCTCACACAGGAGGGTATTTATGTGGAGAGGGAGCAGAGGGTTGAATTTAGGAATGTGGGAAGGGAGGGGTGGAATGTGATCCTTTAAAATTAAATTAGATCAAGACTCATGGAAAAATGGCAGGGTTAGAAAATACTTTATTGTTTTCCGTATTAAATGGTGATACGCACCATTTCTGTGCAGTAATTGTTACACTTGGTGTAACAGGGGACAGAAAGACAAGATTATATGGTTTTGTCACTGGATTTCCTGGATGTGCCTAATGGGCAAATCCATTTGATGAATTGCTGTATGTCATTCCTAGGATGTCTGCCATTCATCTGTGTGGGCTTGGCAATTGGAGCAGGCAATGAACAGGATTGAAGGTGATATTTGTTGTCCCCAGGTCAAATCCAGAGTTTGAAGGAGTGTCACAACATGCTAGGAAAATAAGGGAAAATGTACACACCTAGATAGAGGATTGATGTAAACTGCTTTTGAAAACAAAGGAAAACAAAGGGAAAATTAACGCAGAAAATAGAGTAAATGTCACAGATTTCACTTAAAATTCTGTCATATGGCAGGACTTTGAGAAAACTCTAGGAGTAATTAAACAGTGTGAAATGAAATAAAATACATGGATTGACGATGTAGGGGACTGCACAGACTGCAGTCTGCCCATGGCTAGCTGTGTAACACATCTGCATGTAACATCTGCACGACTGTAGCCAAACGCAAGATGTGTCGTTATTCATGTCAATCTGGAAGTGCTCAGATCCATGTCCCTCATCCTCAGTCTTCCACATCATTAGGTCTGGCTGCAGTATATCAGGAGAGATTTCCTTTCCCAAAATATTTTGCTTTGTTGGATTTTGTGAGCTACCTGTGCACAGTTCTGGCTCCTAGCATTATGACTTTAGATGGCTTTCAACAACATGTTTCAACTTAATATGTCTTGAAAGTGTTCTGGTGGTTTCAGCAGTTTTCTAATATGTATTTAATCAGGTCCAGAACTTTTAAAAATACCTCAATCCATTTTACAAGAGTGAAGTTGTGAAGTTTTGGAGCCCTTCAAAGTTGAAAATTAGTTTAAAAACAAATGTGTCTTTGAAGAGGGAAAGTTTTGTATAAGTAGAGTTGGCGATTATACAATGTAATCCTCAGATCATGACATTACAATACTTCCAGAGTCATGTTTTTGGTTCACACCTCCTCCATAAAACACTTTGTATAACCCCAAAATATTTGCAACCCTATGACCTTTATATTTGCCTAATTTTCTGTAATTACTAATACTTAGTATAACAGATAAGCAACTTCTGACTTAGCCATACTTGAACATTTCATGTTAAAAGTGCAAAGCGTGATCATTCAGCTTGTTAATAAAGAGGCAAGTCAAAGCAAGATCTGTGTTAAGGTCAGATATTGCTTGGATGGTTGTATATTATACAGAGGACAACAAAGGCTTTAAAGAAAATAAACAACCTTTCACAGAAGCAATAAAAAATAGTAGCCTTCTTCGTGCTAATAAAATGTGAGGTGAAAATAAAATGCAAAACAATGGCTTTTTTATATATTTGAGGATTTGTACACCCAGCATATAATGCAGTAAATACTATGCAGAAAAAAAAGCAGAAGATTCTGAGAATTTTCACTTTCATGTATCTATGATAGCTGCTTATTAGAAACATGTTATCTCAGATTTTTAAAATTCCTTTTTCAAATACCTGAAGGCAACTGTAGATAAAATATGATCATTTTTTTGTGAAACTAAAGTGGTCTTTAAGTTAGAGAATCATACAACACAGTTACATAAACCACCAGATTTTTGTGAACTGGTACTTTATATCAGCAAGCTGGTTAAAAACAAATGTATGAGAGAAATAAACTCTCCATGTATGAAACATGAAACTAATTGTTAATTGTGAAGTGAAATTTTACAAAACTGCTATGGTGTAAAACTATGTAGAAATTATATACTTGAAATGCCAATTAACTCCTATTTTAGTGACAAAACAAAGAGTTCAATTAAAAATCTTTTTTTAAGCTTCCAAGGGAAGTACAGAAACTGTAGTAAAGCCATTATTTGATGGATTCATACATGTGGTTTCCTGAGCTCTGACCCTGCTATCTGATAACATGAAAGTATTACATTTAGTTTCACTAATTTTGTTTGTTTACTGTTTTCTATCTTAAATAAATTTGTCTGTACTATCGAAGAAAAGACTGTATATTTACCCCACCAGGATGTGAAATACTGGCTTGGATGGTCAATTTCTGTTTTACAAATTTGCTTTTTTGTAAGAGAACTAAATAAAAATATAGTGATTAAATGACCCAATTCAGCCTTTACAGAGATCAGCTGATCCATCATAACGTGATGCTCCAATATATATTATTTATAAATAAACATAAATTTCACTTTTTCCCTCTTATTTGTGTTTTTAATATGTCAATAATAGTGCATCTTCTGCACTTGTAAACTATTTTTTTCAGGAAGTACGCTTAAAGTGAGCTCATTTTACTGGAGCTAAGCCATCAAAGAAATCATGCTGCCTTTTCTTGAGTGCTTTGCTAGATGGTGCTAAATATTTTCATCTTTTTTTTTTCAGTTGCTGGTCTTCCCATCACTATGACTAACTTTATATTAAAATTTAGATTGTTTTCCATTTGTTTTCTTCTTCATATTGCAGCAACACGCTTGTTTGTCTTGCAGTGCCTAAACATAGATCAGAATGAATCTTCCGTAGCTATGATTTGTTTAAGAGAAACATTCCTGAATTTGCAAGTTCATCTTGTCTAAATGATACGAGACAGACCCATGTTTTCCGGGTGATCTGACTAATTGTCCTGCATGGCCATTCAGCAGTAAAGAGATTCTGCTTTAAGAATTCTTCAGGTCAGCAGAGTCTAGAAGGTTTTCCCTCGGCTTAAAGATTTGAAATTAGAACATTAATTGCATACAGAGACATAACTGAGCTTGTCAATGTATTCTGTTCCAAGCAATGAGGGCAGAAGAAAACCCCACCAAACAGAAGAAAAACCTGAGTTCCATGGCAGAGGATTTGAATAATGAAAGGTGGTAGAGCAGAAGTGTACTCATTGGCTCAGTAAAGTAAATGCTGGAAAAAGGTGTTTTGATGCAGAATACTTAGAACTCGATACACAGGAAAAAGATGTGTATCTTCAAAAAACATGGCTCTGTGCTTACATATTGTGAAAGGAGATGAGAGTTCAGTGATGATGATTTTCAGTGAGAAAGTTTATTTTGAAATGCATTTGAAATTCTTAATTTCTTTGGTTTCTTGTACATTTGCAGAAACATGGTTAGGGAGAATTTAGAACTCTGTTGGATGTAAATTAGACATATTGGAACTATGTTGATTTTCAGATATACCCCATCACCCAGAAAAATTATGATGAGTGCTTGTGATTAAAGGAAATGTGAAAAGCTTTTGCTCATTTAGAATATTAGGATTGGCTGTGGTTGCTAATGAAGTGCAAAATGAAATTCTAGTAATTATGTAAATAAGGGCACAAATAAATCTAGAGAGATTGCTGGACTTCAAGGGAAAAGATAAACAATTTTGAAACTATCAATGGATAGCTCCATAAAATAAGGGGTTTGGTTTGTCTCATGCTGAGCTGCATCTTGGCTGGATATGGTTTCAAAAACAGAAAAAAAAACCCAAACAAGTGGTTGAGCTTCCTGGACTTGATAATCTAACAGACAAGTGAGCTTATGGATATGACAGTAGTTTGCTGGATCATTATTATAGTCTGACATCTTCATAGTTGAAGGTAGGGAAAATTATCACTTAATGATGAGCAGTTAGAAATTTATCTTCAATGAGAGACAAGAATAAGCATCTCTACATCTCCTCCAGTAATCTTGATGGAGCATAGGTGAGTTTCTTTAGTAATACGTGACCTTTTGCACAAAATAAGAAATGTTTAATGTTTCTTTTTCCTGAAACTAGCAGACATGTATTTCCAGAAGTACAAACCCTTAAAAAATAGTTAAAAATGTGTACATCCTTTTCAGTAATATTATTAGCATGATCCTTCAATGTTTACAGCCATTTACATTTCAATAGCTTGAAATACCTTTAACAAAGGGAAAGGTTCTGAGGGGCTACAGAGAAAGGGCTATGCTTTAGATATATACAGCTTAAGTAGTACCAGTCATTCATATTAGGTTGAAAAAAGACTGCTGAAGGAAATTATAGGGCTATCTTAAACCAACCTAAGCAAGTAAATTCAATGTGAAAAGATAGGACTGATTTCTTTTGTTACTCTAAATCCATAACACTGTTTTTCTATTGCTTTCATACGTATTTTTTATATTAACAAAAAAAAATGCACATAATAAAAATATTCAGCTTCAACTAAATATGTTTAGTTTTATTACAAATTATTGTAGGGAGAGAACAATCAAATAAAATCTTTGCACTGATTATGCAATGGGTCCCTTATGCTGTTCCATATTCAGTAAACTGTAGCAGTAACAGAACTGCTAAATAGTTTTAGCCAGTTGTTCCAAACCCCTAATTTTTAACTTGACAGTCTTGCTGGCATGTTCAAACCTCAGGTTTTATCATTAAAATTGCAAAAAATACTATGGAAATACTTGGTTTGTGTTGCTAAAATAAAAAATGAAAATTCATAATAATTTTTAAGTGCTCTCCAAAAGTTTTATGTTGCTTCCTGTTTGTCTTTGTACTGTTTGTTTCTTTGTGTCTGTGTATACAATACCAAAATACTAGTGCATTAAACTGGCAACCAAACTCTCACTGATTTTGTCTGGCCTTCAGCAATTCCTCTTGCAATCTACACACCTGCAAAACTGAGAAGCCTATGTTGCCAACAGTTTTTTTCTGTATGCTTGCATGTAAAGACAATCCAGTTCTTCCTGGGAATATGGTGGTTGAATTCTCTTGGTATTCCTAAAATGTTCCTTAACTTCTTGCAATGAAGTTCTATGACAATAGAATAATTAAGAGAGAAAATTATTTTTATATTTATCTCTATGAAGCTCTGGATCCATCTTCTGAGTATCAGAAAGGCATAGGATGGAAGAATAGTATGAGCTTCATGGAAGAGTTTGGAGGTAAACTTTAAATCTCTTTCTAACTCCATATAAAATATTGCTTACAGCAAATTGCAGCAATTTGAGAGTCAGTAGCAACAGGTTCATATGCTTTCTCATGGTGACTACTTAGAGCACATGAAATCTATATCCTAACTTCAACCATCTGTTAAGGTGATAGTTGTAGCTAATAGGAGGTTACAAATTTCTCTCACATAGAAATGTGCTTGTTCCTGGAAGAAAACAAGAAAAACATAATTCAGATATTTAAAAGATGGTCTTGTAAAAAAAGTAAACCTCTTGTCAAATCTCTGTCAATGAAAATGTCTCCACCCTATTTTACTGCCCTTTCTAACTTCATTAGAGCTCTTAAAATTGTAGCTGCATACATATATGGGACTTACCCTTTCAAAGCCCTTTAGAAATGTGACTGCACTTTGGTTTACTTTAAAAGTTCCTGGTATCACCACATCTTATGTAATTTAATTAATGAACATGACTCCTTACTTAGAGCCTCGTATCTGCACTGTTTTAATTCTAAACAAGGACTTGATGCTCAATTGCAGATAATCTGTGTATTTATTGATTCATTCCAATATTTACCTTGTATTTCCCTTAAGTTCCTAATTTGTTTTCTATAAAGGCTTCTGTTCCTAGTGATGGTGCAAACATGCCAGACTACAGCAATAGTGATAAATGGTGTTGATGCCTTAGGGTGATACCTAAGTAAATTAGCTGTTAAAGCTAAACTGTTCAGTTTCAATTTTTAATACTGTTTTGTAGCATTGGCTTTTCATTCACCACTGAACTGGCTTTGCTTACTTTGTGATTTAATTATTCTTCACAGGGTAATGAAAATTCAGAAATATGTAAGGAAGGCAAATGTAGTTTTACAGCTGAAGCTAAGTAAGAACATGATAGCTAAAGAGTAATCCAAGAAGCTTTGAACTATGAAAAGCTGTTTAAAAGCTTTTAGAATGTGCACTCCTTAGAAACAACTTTTTGCCCGGAGGACTGAAGTCCTTCTATATTTTAAGATGCACAACTCTTTAAGTCATAAGATCCTTCTTATCCTTTATCTTTTTTTTTTTTTTTTTTTAGAACAATCAATATTAGATATGTGAGGGATAATGGAGGATGAAGATATACATGAAACAAGTCTTACCATCTAGAGGAGTGCAGAAACAGAAGCACTGTCTCTAGGTTAATAAGACTTTCCAGACTTTTCACATGTGAATTTTTTTAATCCACAATCTCCAAGTTTACAGAAACATGACTCTTCCTGGAGCTAAGGCTTGCACAAATCTATGCATAAACGCTGTCTCACAGACAAGGAGAAAACATTCTAACAGCTACTGTATTTCTTAAGTTGTTTATCTGTTTATTCCTCCATTAATTTTCAAGATGATCTTATGAAACTGCTGGTGTCTTGGGTTTACTTCAAGGCAGAATACAGAGGAAACTTTCAAAGATGCATGGGAAATACATTTTTTTACCTGCATGCTATACCAATAGATACATCTAATGTTCTGTCACTTGTTTTCCACCTTTTCTGTCTCTGTTGATGCCTGCATTTTTTCATCCATTTGTGTCTCCTTCTGTGTGTCTGAGACGACCTTTCTCTTCCAGCTGCCAATGATGGTTATCTCCTCAATCCTCCTAAAAGCCCTACTTTCCTGTAATAAATAAAATGTTTTACTCTTTAGTTATATATGCTTATCTGAACACCAGGAAATACATACAGTTCAATCATGCACATCTGTAATCTCTTGCCTGACGCTGTTATCTTATTAATGCTGGAATAACTCTTCTGAAATAGAACAGATTAGAAATTTTCACATTTCAGTTTAATTTCACATATTAACTTATGGACTATGTAGCTTATTTGTTGAAACTCGCAAACTGTTCTATTTTTTCTTTTAGAATTTTGTTTTGAAGTGTATCCAAATATATTGCATAGATTCATGTAACAAATAATGAAATTCAGGTCTATCTACGCTGAAAGATATGGGTTTCTTTTTATCTAAACACCTTGGAGAAATATTCTTAGCCAAGATAGCTTAAAAAAATCCAACACTTTTCATCATCAAATTTCACCTAATGAAATGAGAATTTTCCATAGGGAAAGGAAATGCTTTGATTCAAAACACTCATATGCAAGTTGATAATTTTCATTTTGAACTCATGATTTAAATTGAGGTAATGAAATGTTTTAATTTCATTGAAAGTTTCAGGGTTTTTTAATCTTAATTTTTTATTGTCAAGTAATATTTACCCTAAATCAGTATTATATATTAATTAACATACTGACTTTTTATTGGAGAGAAACTCAATCTTCTAGTCAACTATATTTGTTCCTTTATTAAAACAAATTCTATCCCTTGTGAGAAATTTAATTTCAGGTAAGTAGGGCAGACAAAAATCTCTTGTTGACAAAAATAACAAACCACTGAGAAACAAAACACTGCTGATTACAGGTGCAGGTTAAATAAATTCTCAATTATTTTTCTATCAAATAAAAATTATGACATTATGAAGGAGTCACAACTCATTAGCCAACAGCTGCTTAACACAAGTAACTCAGAGGAGGTATCTCTGGCCTTGGAATTATCTTATGTTTAATTGTCTTGGAACCCTTAGACATCAGTCAAGCCCTGTGAACAGGCAGTTACAAGGTATGCTTTTCCAGGAAAGAATTCAGAAAGATTTTTTTTACTCTCCCTAGTCGCATGGATTTTTGAACAGAAAAAAACCCCATGAAATATCAGTGAGTCTATTTGTACTTTTATGATTTAAATGTATCATGTAGACCAGACATACCTGTAAAGAAAATTTCACTATGGGTTATCTTGAATGAGAAGAAATATCTGAGTGGCGTAAGGGGAAAGAAATCAGTGAAGGAGATAATAGACCTTATAAGGATTAGCAGGTGTAAATTTTTAGATTTTATTTGTCAATTTTTTACAGTGGTGTTAGCAAAGGGAAATTTGAGATAGATACCATGAAAATAAACCTATCTATGTAGAACAGAATAATAAGCATGCAGGGTAATGCATGGAGAGTAAATCAAGATGTCAAAAATCTGACCATCAAAGGACAATAAAAGCAAAAGGCAAATTATTTCTAAAAATGCTTTTTAGCCTCCTCACTTATCAAGGTAAGGTCAACTGCTTTTTGTAATCCCTTGCAATGGGGAGCATCCATTATAAGTCTTTACCACTCAGAGATTCAACATCGTAGTGTTGTTAAGAATGAATACAGTAAAGCCATTCTGTGAGTGGAAAACTGATATTGCTTTACCTGATAAAACAGTTTTGAATCCTGCTTAGGAAGTCTTCTAAAACTGATAGCTTTGAATATTATTTTTATGAGTAGAAGCAGCAAATACGTATTAGAAGCTCCTCTGGATTTCACATTGTGTCTTGCCTTCCTTGTGTCCTGTATATGAGGTTTTGTGATAATTCCTTGGCAGGTATAAAATATCACGGCTCTGACTTAGCAAAAAATCAGGAGAGTTCTTATTTCCAATTAATTTGCTTGTATGTCTCACTGAGCTCTTTTGACTTTAGTTAAGTTTTGAGCTCTCTTGTTTAAGACCAGAAGTCACTTACCTAACCACAGGTGTCCAGTGTCATTTTAGGTGTTGTAGGATATTCTACTGAACCTCCAGCTCCCTCTCCAAAGAACTGCATCTCTCTGAGGCATCCTGTGTCATAACCACCAGCTCCCCTGTGGCAGGTAGTAGCCCCATCTTGGTAAACTACACCACTTCAAATGGTTCTAGGTGACTATATGTAGGCAGTCCTACCCTACCTCCCTAGATCCCGGTGCAGGGCTCTAAGAAAGTGCTTCTCTCCAGCTGACATCTAGAAGTGGGGTCTCCTATGTTTGTTCCTCTTATGGACAGAATTTACATTAAATATAACTAATAAGAAGGTACCCATTTTTTGCTCAACAGAAGACTTGAGAGGAAAAATATGTATGTGGTTGTGTGTGAATGTGTGTTTTTGTGTGAGTATTAAAACAAAGCATCAGTGATTTTTGCAGTTATATCACAGTACATTGTGGTTTTCTACTCTGGAAGATTGAAAAAAATCATGTTATTGTGTCCAGTGTCCCAGAAAAAAATTAATTTCTCTTTCAAGAACATCAAACAGCAGATCAGCCATTTTATCTTTGGAGTAAGCCATAGAAACTTGGGAAGGAAGGAACTAGACTGATTTTTCCAAATTTAGAAGGGTCTTCAAAATAATGGGATATTCACCAAAGCTAGGCAAAAAATCCTTAGTATGAGCAGAAATTCTGGTTCTCATAAATAATTACTGACTTTTTCACAGAATCACAGAATCATCAAGGTTGGGAAAGACCCTGAAGATCATTCAGTCCAACCATTAACCTCACACTGACCGTTCTCAACTCCACCATATCCCTCAGCACTATGTCGACCCTACTCTTAAAACACCTCCAGGGATGGGGACTCCACCACCTCCCTGGGCAGCCCATTCCAACGCCCAACAACCCCTTCTGGAAAGAAATACTTCCTAATATCCAGTCTAACCCTGCCCTGGTGCAACTTGAGGCCATTCTCTCTTGTCCTATCGCTCATTACTTGGTTAAAGAGACTCATCCCCAGCTCTCTGCAACCTCCTTTCAGGTAGCTGTAGAGGGCGATGAGGTCTCCCCTCAGCCTCCTCTTCTCCAGACTAAACAACCCCAGTTCCCTCAGCCGCTCCTCGTACGACATGTTCTCCAGACCCTTCAGCTTCGTTGCCCTTCTCTGGACACGCTCGAGTCATTCAATGTCCTTTTTGTAGTGAGGGGCCCAAAACTGAACACAGTCATCGAGGTGTGGCCTCACCAGTGCTGAGTACTGGGGTAAGATCCCTTCCCTGTCCCTGCTGGCCACGCTATTTCTGATACAGGCCAGGATGCCATTGGCCTTCTTGGCCACCTGGGCACACTGCTGGCTCCTGTTCAGCCAGCTGTCAATCCCCCCCCCCCAGGTCCCTCTCTGACTGGCAGCTCTCCAGCCACTCCTCCCCAAGCCTGTAGCGCTGCTGGGGGTTGTTGTGGCCCAAGTGCAGAACCCAGCATTTGGCCTTATTGAACCTCATACAGTTAGCCTTAGCCCATTGCTCCAGCCTGTCCAGGTCTCTCTGCAGAGCCTCCCTACCCTCCAGCAGATCAACACTCCCACCCAACTTGGTGTCGTCTGCAAACTTACTGAGGGTGCACTCGATCCCCTCATCTAGGTCATCAATAAAGATGTTAAACAGGAGTGACCCCAAAACCGAGCCCTGGGGGACACCACTCATGACCGACCGCCAACTGGATTTAACTCCGTTCACCACAACTCTTTGGGCCCGGCCATCCAGCCAGTTTTTACCCAGCAAAGCGTGTGCCCATCCAAGCCATGAGCAGCCAGTTTCACCAGGAGAATGCTGTGGGAAATGGTGTCAAAGGCCTCACTAAAGTCAAGGTAAACTACATCCACAGCCTTTCCCTCATCCAATGAGCAGGTCACCCTGTTGTAGAAGGAGATCAGGTTTGTCAAGCAGGACCTGCCTTTCATGAACCCGTGCTGACTGGGCCTGATCATCTGGTTGTCCCGCATGTGTTGTGTGATGGTACTCAGGATGAGCTGCTCCATCAGCTTCCCAGGCACCGATGTCAAACTGACAGGCCTGTAATTTCCCGGATCATCCTTCCGACCCTTTGTATATATGGGCGTCACAGTGGCCAATTTCCAATCTGTCGGGACCTCCCCGGTCAGCCAGGACTGCTGGTAAATGATGGAAAGCGGCTTGGCGAGCACCCCAGCCAGCTCCTTCAGCACCCTCGGGTGTATCCCATCCAGTCCCATAGACTTGTGTGTGTCTATGTGATGCAGCAGGTCACTGACTGTCTCCTCCTGGATTGCGGGGGGGTCGTTCTCCAGTTTCTGTCTCCTGGCTGAGGAGGCTGGATTCCCTCAGGACAACTAGTCTTGTTATTAAAGACTGAGGCAAAGAAGGCATTAAGCACCTCAGTCTTTACCTCATCGCTCATTACCATCGCTCATTCCTCCTGCATCTAGCAGGGGATGGATACTCTCCCTGGTCTTTTGCTGTTGACATACTTATAGAAACATTTCTTGTTATCCTTGATTGCTGAAGCCAGATTAATTTCTAGCTGGGTTTTAGACCTCCTGATTTCCACCTGCATAGCTTCACAGCATCTTTGTAATCATTGTGAGTCACTATCCCCTTCTTCCAAAGGCCGTAAACTCTCCTTTTCTCCCTTAGTTGCAGCCAAATCTCCCTGTTCAGCCAGGGTGGCCTTCTCTGCTACTGGGTTCTCTTACAGTACCTGGGGACTGTCTGCTCCTGTGCCATTAAGACTTCCTTCTTAAAGAGTGCCCAGCCTTCCTGGACCCCTATACCCTTCAGGATCGTCTCCCAAGGGATCCTGTCAAGCAGGTGACTAAACAAGACAAAGTCAGCCCTTTGGAAGTCCAGGATGTCAGTTCTGCTTCCCACTCTCCTGGCCTCTCTAAGAATAGAGAACTCTATTATTTCATGATTGCTGTGCCCTAGTCGGCCTCCAACCACCACATCATCCACCAGTCCTTCTGTGTTCACAAAGAGGAGATCCAGCAGGGCACCTTCTCTGGTCGATTCACTCACCAGGTGCGCCAGGAAGTTATCTCCCACACATTCCAGGAATCTCTGGGACTGGTCCTGCTCTGCTGTGTTGCATTTCCAGCAGATGTCTGAGAAGTTAAAGTCTCCCACAAGAACAAGGGCAAGAGATCGTGAGATTTCTCCTATAGTCCCTATAGAATATTTCATCCACCTCTCTTCCCTGGTTGGGTGGCCTATAGTAGACTCCTACTACAACATCTGCCCTGTTGGCCTTTCTCCTGATTCTAATGCAAAGACACTCCACCCTGTCTTCACTATACTTGTGCTCAAAGGAATCATAACCGTCCCTAACATACAGCCACCCCACCACCTCTCTTTCCTTGTCTATCCCTTCTAAAGAGCTTGTAGCCATCAGTCGGCACACTCCAGTCATGGGAGACATCCCACCATATTTCTGTAATAGCCACTACATCATATTTTTCCTGTTGCATCATGGCTTCAAGCTCCTCCTGTTTGTTCCCCATGCTGTGTACATTGGTATACATGCACTTCAGATGGGCTGATGTCCCCAGCACCTTTTTGCATTTAGAGGTCCTAAGTCTGGCCTGACCTTTCACAGGTGTTATCACAAATACTGATCCATCAATATCCCTTGTATCTTTGTTGGGTTGCACGTCTCCATCCCTTGCCTCCACTGAGATGGCAGAGTGAGGATCGTCGCTAGCACAGCAGCCCACAAACTCTGGTAATCTACCCTGGGTCTTATGTCTGGGAGTTCCAGTTTTGTCCCCTTCCCCCTACAAATCTAGTTTAAAGCTCTGACAATGAGCCCAGCTAACTCCTGCCCCAAGATCCTCTTCCCCCTCTGGGACAGGTGCATCCCATCTAATGCCAAAAGGTCTGGTGTCCTGTATACTAACCCATGATTGAAAAATCCAAAGCCCTGACGGTAACACCAGTCTCGGAGCCACAAGTTCATCTGTTGAGTTCTCCTGTAATCTTCTTCATCCATCCCCGCAACTGAAGGAATGGAGGAGAACACTACTTGTGCCTTTGACCCGTTAACAAGTTTCCCCAAAAAACACATGGAATGCCTATTTAAAAGTCAAGTCACTGTTTTTTACTCATCATAACTTTCTGAATATTCTAACTACAAACCTCATGTATGTGTCTACTCCAGACCACAGAGTTATGTGAGATCTCTTCAGCTTTGGATCACTAAATCAATTCAATGACTTGATATCTCAGAAAAGTTTCACAAGTTCAAACAAAACTAATGTTCTGTCATGCCATACTGAGCTAGACTGATTTATATCAATATAAGAGAGACAAAATATTTTTACTGAAGATTACAATTTTCCATTCTCTTCTCCTTCAGCACTATAGCAAAGGATTACAAACTTTTCTAAAAAAAGGTGATTTTTAGGTAGAAAAACCTTAAGAACTGTTAGCAAAAAATGTCAGATGTCAAATTAGTTTCTTCCACAGAAGGTATAGAAGTTAAGTGTGTATTTCTATTTCCACCACAGAGATCCTGAAGTAGTGCCTTGCCAAATGATTCATCTGAGCTGTTACTGAAATTAACTTTTATTAATCGTTGCCCGTAATTTTCTTTTATGATGCCATTGACATCACCAAGAACTTTTGTTGGAGAATAAAGTCCTTAATATGAATATCTGATTGAATCTGTTATTAGAAAGTAATAAGTTCAAATGGGTTGTACAAGATTTAGGAGGTTTCTGAGATTGTATATCAAAGATGTCAAAGACATCAAAAATGCCCCCCAAATAAATAAAACCAAAGTGTAAGCATGGAATGATAGAATAATCTGGATTAGAAGGGACCAGAGTTCCTTGTAGGTCAACCTCTTCTTAAAGCAGGTCCTATTAAAGCAGATTTCTTGGAGATTCATCCTGTTGAGTTTTGAGTATCTTCAAGGAAAGAGATTCCAGAGATTCTCTGCACAAAACATTCAAAAGCTGATATTCCTCATAATGAAGTTTTCCTTACTATATAACTAGGAATATCTGTTCAATTTCTGTTTCTCTGCAAGTGCTGTGGTGAGAGAGAATGACCTATGGGTAGAAAATGTGTCTGGTTCAGGTGTGAGGGAGAAGAGGTATAATTCTTTTTCTCTTTTTAATTTTTTGGACTTCAACACCTAAAGTGATTGAAAAGATGAAAGCAGGTTGACTTTAAAACATTTTTTACCTGTGATCCAATGAATTAATTTCCAGAATCAAGAAAGCCAAGAGACTAGTAGTCTTCACTACCAAGGAATAAAAATCTTGATTTTGTGATACTGAACAGTAAGTCTATTCATATGAAGTATATTAGCAAAGCCTGTGTCCCACTCTGAGTGACCAAAAGATTAATAGACTATATCAGAGTTACTGAAATTTTTAGAAAATTTATTTAGACAGTTTTCACAAGTCTTAGAAACAGAGAAGATTAACACACAGGACTGTGTCTAGTGTTCAATCCATGCAATAACTTTGGGGCCAGATTCTGCTTATTTGTGTGCATAGTTTTTTATATAAAGCTTTATACTATTATAGTTAATCATGATAACCTGTGCTTTATCAACACTGGCAATGCATATAATTTAACTTGTACTATTGTGTGGTTAAGTTAATTAAACTTTGAGGCTTTCATGAAATAGGAAAAAAGAATCAAACTTTAAATATTTTTACAACTCATTTTACACAGAATTATGATTTTTTTTTTTTTTTTTTAATGCAGTGATTTTGATCAGGGCACCATAGCTTCTTTAGCAGGGAGTACATCTGAATTTGCAGAATCTATAGGCACAGCATGTATTCACTTTAAAAATGAGTCAAGCCATTTCACATTAATATTCATAAAAAATATTCAGAAGTTCTTTTTCCTGACTTTAAGTTTACTAATGGAAAATCGTATTTTTCAATATTAGCAGAATAAGTAGGGCCAGAGGGCAGTCACAGAATTTTGTGTGATAAGAAGTAATAAAAATAAAGTCTATGAAAACTACAAAAGGGAATAGCTATTTAAATATTCTTTATGTATCCAATATAATATCCAATGAAAGAACCACTTCCTTTTTCTGTGCAAATACCAAGTTTGCTTGGTCTTCAGTTGCTTTTTGCTGATAAATAATATTGACTCTTCATAAAAGGTGTATTGTCAACATCAGATGGCAGGAATTTTCTTCAGAAAGATGGACTTGTTAACATATGAATATTTTAGAAATAAACCAGTGTGAATGTAATGGTTTATTTAGATTTTCTAACTTGACTTAAAATATAAAAGCCATTAGTATTTAAATTTTTACTAGTTAAGCAACTTTTTTTTTTAAACTTTCAAACTATTTATCAGAAACTAAGTATTTTAGAATTAAGTTAATTATTTGAAGTTCAGTAATATCCCCAGTCAGTGAGGGGAATCCCTCTGTTCTTCACCTCATTTTTTCCCTTGTGGTTTTGGCACACATACTGTCTGACAGGATTGATTACTTCTGTTCAAGTGGTAAGCTGTAAAAGACCTGAAATAGTATGGACAGAAGATGATTGTGTACTAAGTAAAACACTTTACCACTGTGGGATATAGTTGCTAAATCAGAACTTCATTCAATGGGTAAACAAACTCTTCTTCTGGACATTTGTTTTATAACTTTGTTGGGTGCTGCTTTGTGAAAACTGCCCATGATTAAACTAGAAGATGAGAGGCAATTTGGAGCATCAACAAATGTTACAACTTGGCTGTAAAAAGCAGCCAGAGAGAATAACAGGAGTAGAGATTGCAGCCAAGTGAGAAGGATTTGAGACTTATAAATGTGAAGCTGTATACAGAAGGTAAAATAAACAACATTTCTGTACGTTAAGATGGAGAATTGAAAAGGGGTAGTGGAATAATTGACTCTATTTTATTAAGGAAGGGCTGTTCTTAAACTTGTCTTTTTAATGTTATCCTCAAACAGCATTTTTGTGTCCAAGTTCTATGGGTATAATAAAAGAGAACTAATAAAAGAAAAAGGTTCATGAAACAATACTCAGTTTGAGCAATTGTTCAAAATATAAGGGATGAAATATCCTAATTCCAATATGCATCTTCTGTATAGTTTCAGAAAGACAGTTTATGTTTTACTTCAAACAGTTAAGTATATATTTGCATAAAATTGATACTTTCAATTTTATCAGTCTTGTTTTGTTCTGCTTTTTTTTTTTCTTTTGCTCAGTGCAAAGCAAGAATTAAACCCATTTAAAAATTTTAAAGCTAGAAGCAAACATGAAAACATACATTTAAAAATGTGTTGCTTAATTGTTTCTCCCACCTTGACTCTCTGGGATTTCTGATATAGCACAGAGGCATTGTCCTGCCAAAAACTAAGATTAATTAACTTTTTATTTAATTCATTTATATATTGTGCTCAGAGAGAATAGGATGTCATGCTTTTTCCCACTGATTTTTTTAACCTAGCTCTATGAAAATTAGAGCTTGTCTGATTACTTTTAATATGATTAGTATGAAGATTTTTATTTAACTTGAGAATCATCATGAAAGTTAAAATGTTATTAAAATCTTAGAACTATTAAAAGGGTAACAGACCACATATTGCAATCAGAGATAATTAGCCTCTAATATCAAGAAAATTATTTTATTGCCAAATTGCTTGTCTTAATAGCAGTCATTTAAGAAGTTTTTCCTCATGATGTATGATACAGGCAGAGACCATTATGTTCAGGGTTGATTTAAGCAAGTGTTTCCATTTACCATACTTATGAATGAGTTTATTAAAGAGCAGCTGAAAGTATTGGGCTGGCAATTAACAAGCTAAAAATGAATGTTGATAACAGAAATAAGATGGAAAAAATAAGCGACAGTTTCAACAGGAAAGGAGAAAGTTATTCCCCGTATAAACTCTTTATTCAGGTATTACAGATGAGCTGAGATTGTACTGTAGCTTTTGCCTTAGTTCCTCAGAGCTCTGTGTGTAAGATAGTTGGATGATGGATGCTGGCAGATCTTTATTGGTACAGTCTTGACATCAAACCTTAGGTCACACAACAGTCTTTTACCAACTGCTCAATCATCTTGTATCTGATTTATTGATCTGAATATGGGACCCATTCAAACCCTTCTCCAGAACGTTTTCATCCAGGTAAGATTCTCCTTTGCATTTCTGAACAACTCATTTGTTTTTAAAAAAACCCTCATCCTTTAAAAAAAACCCTAAATGTCTTCTATATTCAGTGTGTGAAAAGCTATTCTTTCTGAATATTTGTCAGAATTACTCAATCTTATTTTAGGTGTCTCCACGATCTTCAGCTTTCTCCACACTCTTTTTAACTTTTTTTTTTTTTTTTGGTCTGATAAGTAACAAATATCCTTTCCTCCACAATGAATTCGTGCATGAGCAGAATATCCTGCTTTTCCCTTTCCTTTTATTTTCAGTCTCCCAACTTGCCAGTGACTACATTTACTCTAAGTATCTCTTCACCATATATTTTCACTAAACATTAGTTCAAACTGGAGTGGTATATCAATGTGCTTTGTCTGCATATTGTAGTAACAACCTGGATCTGCAAAAATGTCTTATTTCTTTTCTATTCCTTTTATCTACCATCATCTTCTTAACTGATGCTGAAACATCCAAATGGCACAACTGAATGTTATCAGGGTCTGATTGACTTTAATTTCTTGTGGCTCATTTAATATGAAGTTCTTGTACAACTTCAACATATTATGAGCATAGAACATCAGGTTTTATCCTTTTGATGTACATAAAGCTAAATTGTTCTAAAACCTCATAAGTATGCATGGTTATGAAATGCTTGAGATTACCCTTTGCTTAGATTATCTTGATTTTTTAATTGGATAGTGAGACACTGTACATATATATATCGAATTCTATAGCATTATTGAGGAGTGATATGTTAGCTAAAAACTTTTTGGATTATTCATGTGGAAATTATAGTCTACATAATGACTCTATCATAATTCATAGGTTTATCTTGTAGGAAATGAAATTTACCTCATTTACTGACTATGATTTCACTTAGTATCTATAGCAAAAATCATACTCTGTAATTTTTAGATGCCAGAACAATTCTTCACATTGATACTCTCTCTCCAATATTTTCCTTTTAAACTTCTGTTTCCCTGATCTACTTTTTTAAGTATGGGAGAAAGTTTCCTGCCAAACCTCTCATTGTGGTTGTGGGTAAAGTGATGTCATGTTGGTTTGAGACATACAATGCAGTGTATAAGAAGTTCATTTAAGTTAAATAATTAGTCTATTTAAAAAAAAAAAAAAAAAAAAAAGTCATAGGTTATAAAAGGATTGTTTTACATTTTTCTGTAAAATTTTGTTCTTTGTTAGGTCTTCAGAATACTCTTTTGGGGAGCTCATGCTATTTCTTTTAAAGAATTCTATGTCAAATACAAATTTCTTTGTGATTATTGTTATCAGTTACCCTTTAAATGGTCTTTTGAGTTATGCTATATGAATCTTTATTCAGACATTTGTTTTCATTATGGAGTTTGAGAGCATTTGATATCTAGCAAAAAGCATTTGTTACTTCACACGCTAAACTGGATGAGATCCTTATGATTTTTCATGGTAGCTGAAAATTAACAGCCCTAAGCCATTGAGTTTCATTGTTCTGATCTGCTGGTGAAGAATTATTAATGGCTGTGAATACACATTCAGTATCTTCAGCAAACACAGATAAAGCTGTTCAGCTTCAGCTCTAGCATTCAGAAAAGGGTGAATCTGTCTCTACAGTTTTCTTGTGCGAATTGCATGCTGGGTTTTGGATTATGGGAGAACATTCTTTAGATGGTCCTCTTTTGGAAAGTCAGCAAATACTGTGTCTTTCCAGTTTGTGTCTTTAAAAGGGACAAGTTAATGTTCCAATAACAATCCCTGTGAGGCTGATACAGTCCATTAAAATTGGGGGCACTTGGTCACTTATTTCAGGAGTAAACTGTAATTTTTGAGAAGCTTCTCTAAGGGATTAAGCACAAAGTAAGTGCAGGTCGTCTTTAAATGGTCACAGGTAGTGTATATGCAAAGGGCAGAGAATGCCATCTTTTTCTTCTTTTTCACCTGAAAGATACTAGGAATATTATTGATTTTTTCTTAGTGTTTTAGCTGATCAGTTTGAAGTTTATTATGTGTAAAAAGTGTTTTATAAATAGAAGTAGTATCTTCCCTTTCTCTTGTGATTCTTTGCTTGAGATTCTTTGCTGCAGCGGTACAACATTCAGCTGATGTTGATTTATTTCAAAGGTTCTAGTACTTTCAACATGAGTAGAAAGAAATAATCAAAAAAGATATCTTTATTGTCTTATATTAGAATTTCAGGTCTTATTTTAATTTCATGAACTTCTTTTACATGATTTGAAGTAAATAATTAAAATCATCCATATCGTCTCCTTATGGCCAGAAGCCAGATTTATTATTTTGAAGACAGTAGTCTGGCCTGAAGTATGGTGCAATATCTGTAGTAAAAGACATGTCTTAATTAATTTTTTCTGCAGTATTTATGTAGTGTTTTATTGTGATTTCCTTTTCTTCATTAAGAACATTCTGAAATATATCCACCTACCATACTATGGTAGAAATAATCAAGTCAGACAAATGAATGGAACAGACCAAAACCACTAGGGAATCTGCAAATATTGACATATTCCAGAAGATTGTAATATTAAAGAGCAATAAAATATACATTATATATAAAATATATTATTCATAATAAACATAATTCAGCACATCAAATATCTTTTTGAGCTTCTGTTTTATTTCCTGTAGTTATTTATTTAAATACATATATATATATATCAGATATGTAGTTGATAAATAGCCACAAGGTGCCAGAATGGTGGTTGCAGATTAGAAAATCCTACATTATTTGGCATAACAAGCACATAACAAGGACTATAATCTTCAGACATCTTCCTAATTACTTGCCCTAATTGGGTTCCAGGGTTTATTTTTTTGATGTTGATATTCATCCAATGGGAATATTCAGAAGTCACCAAATTAATTAACAATTGCTTTGAACTACTGGAAATGAATTACTGAAGACTATATAAAACAGATTGATGATCAGATTTGCTTCAACCCCCAGATATTAAAAATGCCTGTGGTCTCTCAGAAACTTATTTCCTTCTAGATTTGAGACAAAAGACATACCTGGGTGTTGTTAGCTTTGGTCAACCTTCTTACACACTGTGTTTCTCAGACTTGATGGTAGTGGTAGGTCAGCACACAGTAATCATTGAACTTAACCCAGGATCACCCATTTAACTGTATGGTTTTCAAAATGTTTTACTTCTTGATTCTAGAAAATCTGTAGATATTTGTATTGTTATTCACTGACGGAATAGACCATTACTAGGGCAAGGTCAAAAGGCATCCTTCTGGGTGAAGTAACAGGGAATATTGGAGAACCCCCTGAGTTTATTCATGGCTGTGATGGTAAGACCTGCCTCAAGGCAGAAAAAAGTGAAGGACATGCCTAACTGCAGACATTAGATCTTGGCCATGTGATATTTATACCTGGCAAGGTATTCAAGGGGTTAAGTAGACATATAATTTTCCAGATGCTATTCAAACCACTTGTTTTGTATTTGATTGAGAAAAACACTCTGTCAGAGTGCATGAGAAAATGAAATCCAGTCTGAACAACACAAACAAGAACAAGATATTAAAAGAAGTTTTTGAGTGGCAGATTTAAAGGGATAATTCATATCTGATAGAAGAGAATCATGGTTGCTATTCAAAATTTTAGTAATGCACACAAACAAGTACTTCTTGACTGCAAAAGTGCCTGTTAATAGATTCAGCTGAACCTACACAATCTTGTTACCTGACAGTGTAGTAGTCAGAGAGAACATCTGAGTAGATGCTGAGCTTTATTTAACACATTTACAAGCTTATTGCTTTGCTCCAAAGTTCATGGCTTAATTCAGTGCAGAACAGGCAGCTGGATTTGCCTCGGGAAGAAGCATATCTCCTTCTCAAATAACACAGAGTATCTGGTAAACAGGCAAACATCAAAGTAGTCCCCATTTTCAGAAAAAGTAATGTCTGAAGGTTTATGTGACCTTCTTTGTGTTCCTATAGATTTTAAAATTGAATGTTTATAAGGTGTAGGATAAGAGAAATTATAATATTAACATTTTCTGAAAGTAATTGCTTTCTCAAGAGTTCAGAAGCTTTCTGGGACATGTAAGATTAGGCAAATACCTGAAGTCTCTGGCCAGGGAGCTTGATGTGGAAAGTCAGCACCCCGAGGATGGTTACTGAGGTGAATCACTTGGGAGTTTTACCTCAACAGTGGGTGATGATGTCTGGGACAAAGCAGTGGCTCCTGGTAGTCATAATCTTCTTCAGCACTTTTTTTTTTTCAACAGAAGTTCATGGCTGTTACATATGAAGCAGGGGCTACTGGACTTATCTGACTGCTAGCCACATGTTGCCTCATTTCCCTCCTCTATATTGGCAACTCACAACTTTTACCATCCCATTCAGAGACTTCTCAGGGAATTTATATCTTCATAAATATTTTAAGAATAAATTCTTATTATGCCTAAAATATAACTCTTTATGAAAATCATTCAGGGTCATGGAAAGCCTGCCTATTGTTTATGCTTCTGTAGATGTATGCCATACTTGGAATATTCAAATTTGAGTTATGTAAAACTGGAATGTGATTGGTGATATCACCATTTCAGATCACTAAGATTAAAGGAAGATTTTCTATTTATGACTATTATGCCTTCAGAAGGCATGTATTTTCCTTGAAAAATTATAAAATCAGAAGAGTTAAATCATTAGAAAATAACAAATTTAGATTTTTTTTTTTCTTAGCATGCTTGTAAAGCACTTGGCACATTTTCAAGAAAACTTCAGGAACAAGTTTTGTTCTTGCACCACTTGACAACTGAAGAACAGAACTGACTTACTAGAACCTGGAAATCCACTTTGTACTTTCTGTGGAAGCATGCACTCATAATTTCTTTTCCCTGATTACCTGCTGGATCTAAGGAAAATCTAAGTACCTGTGATTTCCAAGATGCACTCAACTAATAATATACTGCTGTTCTCCACTATCTGAATGTTGATGTCTGTCCATCTGGCTGAACATAGCCCAGAATTAATAGAATAAATTGGGAATGAGCAATATCTTTTTCAGTTCCTTCCTTTATCAATCCAATTTGTAAATAACAATGGCAGAGGCAAGAGTTTCTAATCTGAATGAAGATTTTAAAATTGTGATGTCAAACAAGTTCTGATGGTTTTGATAAAAGCACTGCTAAGAACACCCAAATTTAAATGTAAGGAAGAGCAGTCTCACACTTGTCTTATTGTTAGCTTTGGTAAAACAAGAAGATTCCACCTAAAAGAATCAGGAGAAAATCAGAAAAAGCTGGAGGCAAGTGACCTGAGAAAACAAACTGAGAAGCAGTTAAAAAAAATTCCATTCTTTATCCTACTTTAATTCTTAGTCTTTGAAATTCCTGGTAATATTCTAAATGTTATTTAATAGATATATAAATCTTTGAAAGTAACCCCCAATTTATGGGAAGTCAAAACACTTCCTAAGGTATCAACAGATAAGTTGTAAAATAAAATTGCACCCATGTGACAAGGGGTTGACATTTAACGCAAAACACATCAAGATGATTGACAATAAACACGTCAAAGTAAAGTTGTTTTTCAAAATTTACTGAAAAATGTATATAAAGAATCCTTTAGGGTTTTAAAAATTAGGAGATGTGGATTCCTTTTACCAAACTTGAAGTGTTAACTTTAAATGGTAAAGTGCACTTCCAGATATTTATATGAGGGATGTTTTACTTTAGATGATCATAAATCACAGAACCAGAAGCTAGAAAGCCTTCAGTTTTAATTCTAGTCATGGTTTTTCCTTCATTCCTTATAGGCTCTTAGATAATATCCTTGAAGAAGTTTACCGCATAGAAAGTAAGAAAATAGCTGCCAATTTACGTTTCAACACAGGATATTCATGATGGCTTACTAGGGAAAGGAAAAAAAGTGAGAATGTGTCAAAGAGTTTTAGGATCTAAAGCGTTTAGTGAAAGTCAACAGATTAAAGACCATAGAGGCTGAAGTGAGCAAAAATTCATCCCGACAGGAATGTTTGAATTATTCCTAGCTTTACTGTCCTTGTCCTCTCCATGTAGTCTCTTTCCTAGGTTAGGAGAAATGTTTTTGATTTCTTTCCTCTTACCTACTTTTTCTGTGTTTCAGCTGACATAAAGCTGCAGGCTAGTTGTTTGTTTATTCCCCTTTATTTCACAGAGAGGAGTGCTAAAACTGTAGAAAGCTACATTACTGCCTTGTAGTCTTACTGCTGTTAATGGGAGCCTTATACTCAATTACCACAATCTTCACAGAAAGTTTAATTAACCAACATAATGTGAAAAAAATGTATTTAGTAGCTAGATTGAGTGGAATCATCGTATTAAACACAGTGAGATATCTCTATTTTGCACTAGAATGAGGTACATCCCAAATCATGAGAGGGGAAAAAATGATGCTTGAAACAACCTTGTGCCAGAAATAAATACTGCGTTATTATTCCTGTCATTGGAAATAACTATGATAATGCATTCATTATTGATCTTTCTCAGTAGGACTCCAGCTCTGACTCATTGCTCATCTTAAATGGCTCAGTGAGTTGCAAGAGCTGTCAGTTCTTGGCCATTTAGTCTTACAATCTTTTGTGTACTCCATCTGCTTAACAGTACTAGCTACCTGTGGACTACCATTCACATGGAGTAACAGTGAAGCAAGCCTGAAAAACAATATTGACTAAAATTTCTGTTTTCTAATTTTTTGAATTACGCACCAGTAAACTTTGGATTCCACAAAAGGAAGAAATCATTTTCATGTGGATGAATAACTCCGTTTGGAAAGAGAAACAAAACCATTATACCTAGGAGTCAATATAAAATATGTATAATGTCTGAATTATTTTTTAATAACCTTTAACTTACATTAATTTCTTCATTAAAATATATAAATTTTCTTATTATTTTAGTAAGGGTTTTGATACTTTCCCTCACAGCATCCTTCTGCACAAGTTGTCCATCTGTGGTATGAGCGGGTTCACGGTTTGTTGGGTGAAGAACTGGCTGAAGAGCAGAGCTCAAAGGGTTGTAGTGAGTGGGGTTACCTCTGGCGGGTGACAAGTCACCAGCGGTGTGCCTCAGGCTTCAATTCTAGGGGCAGTTCAGTTCAATAGATCTATCAACTATCTGGATGCAGGAGTTGAATGCACCATTAGCAAGCTTGCTGAAGACACCGAACTGGATAACAGACTGACTCCCTTGAGGGACAAGATGTTTTGTAGGGGCATCTAGATAGATTGGAGCATGGGACAATGATTAATGGGATGAAATTTAACAAGTCCAAGTGCTGGATTCTGCACCTCGGATGGAGTAATGCCGGGCACAAGTATAAATTGGGAGAGGAGTGGCTGGAGAGCAGACCAACAGAAATGGATCTGGGGGTGCTGGTTGAGGGCAGGCTCAACGTGAGCCCTCAGTGTGCCCTGGCAGCAAGAGACCAAAACCCCCCTTTGGGTGCATCAAACACAACATGACCAGCTGGCCAGAAGAGGAGATTATCCTGATATATTCAGTGTTGGTGCAACCCCACCTCCAATACTGTGTGCAGCTCTGGGCTTCACAATTTAAGAAGGATGTGAAAGTCCTTGAATGCTTCCAGAGGAGGGCAAAAAAGCTGGTGAAAGGTCTGGAAGGCATGTCCTCTGAAGAGTCACTAAGAGCTTTGGGCTTGTCTAGTTTGGAGGAAAGGAGGCTGAGGGGTGATCTCATTGCTCTCTATAGCTTTCTGAGGAGGTGAAGCAGAGAGGGAGGTTCTGGTCTCTTCTCCCTGGTATCCAGTGACAGGACACTTGGGAATGGTCCAAAGCTGTGTCAGGGGAGGTTTAGACTAGACATTAGGAAGCACGCCTTTACCAAGAGAGTGGTCAAATGTGGGAGACATCAGCCTGTCAGCCTCGCACAGCCTCTGAGAAATAGCTAGGCTTTGATGAAAAACGGGCCATGGAAAAAAAATAAGAAACTGCTGAGTTGTGTTAAGGTGGCAGGGAAAAACAACAGACAGCTGCAACACTGAGCTGTGGAAAAGTACTGAAGTGTGAGAAGTTACCACCGCGTGAACAGCGCATGAACAAGAAGGTGATTGGTCTGCACAGCTCGTGTTAGAGTGGTCTGATGCTGATAGGAGAAAAGGTGGATAGCTGTCTAATTGCTGATTTGCTAATGATGAAGTAAGAGCTTTGGCAAGAGCATAAGTATGTACTATTGAAATAATAAAGGGTCTTTCCTTCTGCACTTCAGTGGAGAGTCCATGCCTCAGTTGCCACAGTCAAACACTGAAACAGGCTTCCTAGAGAGGTGGTCGATGCCCCCAGCCTGTCAGTGTTCAAGAAGCATTTGGATTGATGCCCTTAACAACATTCTTTAACTTGGTCAGTGCCGAATTGGTCAGGCAGTTGATCATTATAGGTCTTTTCCAACTGAAATTTCTATTCTGTTCTATTTCGTTCTATATGAAAAATTCTAGTGGTTTTGTTCATTCTTGTGTACAACCTCTTGAAAATAATTATCTGATCTTTTAAAGTATATACACACACTGCTAGATTAAATGACTTCAGTTAGTAAAATACATGTATAGTAAATAAAATTTATAGCCTGTTTTGTGACCCTGTTGGTCTTCCATCTTCTTGGTTGTTTACATAACAGTCCCACTGGAAATGTGATAAGATTCTTTCCCAAATTATAATTTTCAGGACATAGTGATCTGATTTCTTTTTTCTTCCCCCCCCCCCCCCCCCCCCCTCCCCATTCATTTTCACAGGTAATTCCCAGATAATTTTGCCATTCCTAACAGACATATCTTTTAATGTTGTAATTTACAAACTAGTACATAGTTTTAGTAACTATATACACGTTACATATAACCATGTACTCCTATGTAGTAGTATCTTAGTAGATTCAGGGTGGAGGAAAAAGTCTGAATATACACAAAAGAAGTCTTATAACTTATTTTTGCTTTAAAAAGTGCATATGGAGTAAAAATATGACCTTGTAGAAAAATCTGTAAAAGTTTTTATCTTGGTTTAAAAAACAGCAGTGTTTTTTGAGGGTATGAAAACTGCATGCTGTCAGAGCTGGAGTGATTGAGTCATTGAGTAAAATTTCTATTATGAAAATGAGACCACATTACAGTGTTTTACATGCTACAACTGCCTTATTGGTAGACGAATTAATAAAAGCTCCAGCAGAACCAAATAGACAAAAATCAAAATACATTACTATTGCACCTATGTCTAGAGGCAGCTCTGTAGCATGACTGTCACTGGGAAGGTACAGGGGCACATGGGCACTTGAACTGGACAATGAAGACCAGAGTAAAACATTTGGAGACTGATACCAGATATACAATCAGAGATGAAATGAAGTTACAGACCAGAGGCTATATTCATACTAGCCACCATCCAGTGACTTTAGCTACTCAGGCACTCTAACTCAAATCTCTTTACTCTTAAACTAGAATGGTCCTTGGCATCACTTCAAGGCACAGTTTGAGAATTTGCACAGGTGAGGACACTCTCATAATGCAGTAGGTGGTTTACATCTCACTATCCTATTTTTGTGAATAAGAAGAGGAATAGTATTGGCATGGGCTGGTTGACACTGAGACCACAGCCATGGAGTCATTTAATTTACTTGCACAGATGAAGCTGGAGAGGTTAATGCTCTGGAAACATAACACAGACAAGAATCAGGCTAAACAGGAGACACTGAAGGAGCAAATGCCACAGAAAGCAAAATGAGAGTCTGGTCATAAGCCAAGGGAAGTGTCATTAAGTTCACATGACAAGGGCAAGAATGAGTTAAAGAGTTGGGGCAACAGTAAGGTCAATGAGTTGGTTGGGAGATCCCAGGAATGGCTGCCAGACAGCAGTAACCACCAGTGGAAATCATAAATTCAGAGCTGATGTACCTCAGAAATAAACACTGAACAAAGAAAGGCTGTTTTATACACTTTTTTATATACGATCAGGCTGGTACTTAACCTGTCAATAGTTTCTGGGTCCTGGGGATGGCTCCAGTTTCAATACCCAGAAAAGGTTGGGTGGTAACTGACCAGTAACATTAAACAAGGGGAAATTTAAATAGATGGTGGGAAATAGGACACTTGAGATCTAATAACCTATAGGAAAAATAGTACACCCCAGTTTTGTAACCAGGTGAAACGATTTTGTAATTAAAAGACTTCCCAGGCACTGGGATAGCTTAGGGAATTTATGAATTTCTCCTGTATATGTAACTCAAAAGATAATTCTCCAAAAAGTCACTTTTACGTATTATGTACATAAATATCAGAGTTGTTAAAAATAGGAATCAAATTCAAAAAGTAGACAAGATCTGGTTAATCATAAAAAAGTGTTAGGAACTGATAAGTTTCTCTGGATAGGGAATTTATTCTTTTAAGACTAATTTCAGTTTGACATAATAGAAATGTAGAGACATTAGTTACAGTTAATTTACATTCTATCTCCTAACAAAGAAAAGTTAAGTAGAAGCCTTAAAGTGGGATGATTTCTCTGCTGTGCTGCAGATAAGGTTAAAAAATGAAGAAAGAGCAGCACAGGTGAAAGCACACAACCCACAGAAATAAATTAAATAACGTATCTAATTAGTGTAAGGTATTAATTGAAAAATTGAACTCTTGCTATTGTAAATTTGAATCTACATTGTTTCTCAGTACATTCTTAATCTGAGATAACATTACTTTTCCTCTGTAAAGATTTCTATATAAAGCTAACAAAGTTTAAACCAAAATATTGCATTGTAAAATGGTAAAATTAAAATTTGTAGATACAATAATGATCTGGGCATTGATGTGGATAGTTATGTTTCATACATTTAATGTTAAACTAAATTAATCCTTCCCACATAATATACCTGTCTCAGACATAACAAAAATATAATATTACTGAATTAATAATCCCATTAATTGGTATGTACAGCTGTGGGAACACTGATATTGAATTCATTTAGCACAGATTAAGACAAACATGGTAATCTGAATGTTTACACACCATTAAAACTTGATATTTAAGGACTTGGGGCATTTTGTCCCCAAAAAGCCCTTGATTTACCTTTTTCAGTAACATTTATCATCAAAGATGGACTAGTATTGATGCTTCATTAGCAATTTCAGGTGTTCAAACCCCAAGGGAAAAAAAAAGTTTGCAGAATAAGATTCTCACAATTAATCCCAAACCTCCCCATGAGAAATTCAATGAAATGGCTAGTTAAGACTTCTACATGTGTGCCTTCACGTGAGGTTTTTAAATGTAGAAATTACAGCATTATTTTTAACCTTATATAATCATTCAGGCCATATTGTGGAAAGAATGTCTAATTCAAATAGAAATTTAATGTATCTTCTTTTTGTGCTTTTTACAGGAAAGTGCATTAGCATAACTGTATTTAAATCTGTGGTTTTATATAAACAGTTTTCATTATCTTATTACAACGGTTAAGATTTGCTATGCACTACATAGATTTAAGAGTTGATATCAATTCTGTTATATATAAATCTTTAAAAAAACCTGATTCACTTAAAAAAAACCCTTCTTGGTAATGTAACAAATCTAATCAAAGAACACTGCAATAAATCACTAAATACTTTTGTCCAATACAATCTGCTAATCAATTAGCATTCAAATTGCATTATGCCATTATAAGACCCTATCACTACTCAGGCACCCATTTGTCATTTAAATTAGGTAAAACCTTTATGTTTAATTGCTATGACATATTACTTACAGCTGTAAACTTAAAATCCCTTGATTTCAGTTGAACTGTTGCGGATTGTAGGAGTGATTTATGACTGGGGACAGTAACTTCTTTTCAAAATCAACCTTTTTAGCTAGGCCCATTTATCCATTTCTTTAATTTATTTTCTAGCTGTTGCAGCAATATGGACTGGGAATAATTTACTTTTAAACACTTAATTTAAGTCATTTAGTCTTACCTATTAGTTCAGATCTTTCTGTGCCAATAGAGAGTGGAAAAGACATTGCCACAGACAGCAGAATACATAGGTGCCTAAAGCTTTAGGTAGGTTAAGTAATTTGCTTAAAAAGGACATCTTATTTGTAGATGTTTTGTCTAAATAAATAGTTTGTTAAGTCTTTATTAAAATACCCTTGTCACTTCCCTTTAGATAATACTGTCTTAATCTGCTGAGTCATCTTCAGGCTACTTCACTAGTTTCACACCTCTGTTCTAGCTTCCACAAACAGTTCATCAAATTTAAGCATGGGTTTCTAACAAACTATGAAGAACAAAACAACAAAAGGTTTTTGCATGTTAGAATGGAGAATTTAGAGAATTGGAGAATTTTATTTTTCCAGTTTTCACAGTGTTTTACATAAGCATAGATTCAAATGATGTTTGAATCTGTATCTCTTGACCCAGTTGTATTAACGACTGTCAACACTGTTCTAAAAATTTCCGCTTGAATAAAAGGCTTTTTTTTTTTTTCCAAATAAAAGAGGACGGTAAAGTAAAAAAATAGTATTCAATATGAAGAAACCACCAATCACCCCTCCACACAAGAGCAGAGAAGTTTTGCTTTTATGTTGCTACCTGGTGAGGGCTTTCTGCTTTCTGAAGTTGGGAGGTATTGGACCCTAAATTCTGCATACTTCTTGAAACATTATTTAAACCATATACACAATTTAGATTTTGCAAAAAATGGCTCAGAATTTCAAAAATACCAACTTTTAAAGTAAAAATCTGCATCTAATTTGATGAAATACTGCAGACTCTGTATGCTTCTCTGGAACATTCAGAACTTCTCATTCTTGACTTCCCGATCTTTTCCTCCCATGCAACCAACCTCCCCCTCCACTTTGGGCTCTGCCACCAGTCCATTCGTTGTACACAGCTCTATTTAATTTAATGGGTCAGAATTCTTTTAATGAGTCTCTTATCAGACTTTTCACTCATTTCTGTGTGCGCAGAACCTGTGACACAGTACATTCCTCTTATCTTTTTTTTTTTTTTTTTTCCCCTAAGGATTCAGTTAATGTCTTATTATACTTCTGGGCATCATCTGACTCTATCTAAGCTGAATCAGCTGCACTGCAGATAACTTGGGGCTAAATTCTTTGCCCAGACATACTTCTGACTTGCAGGTACATAGCTGGCCTGAACACAGGACAATATTACCCAAGAGTAGCTGTGAGAAAAAAATTCCGCCCATTGTGGGACATTGAAGCACTTACATACAATATGAATGTACTTCGGTGGCCTTTTTTTACCAGCCTTTTTTTACCTTCCTCTGTTCCTATTCAGTATTTGCCCTTTTCATATTTCAATTGAAAAACAGAGCATGTGGAGTGAGTAACATAACCCCAACGTAGCCACCTGTCGTAGTATACCTGTGTTAGCCAGCGATTCTCTCCATGAAAGGATAGCCTCTTCCAGGGGTTTAGCCAGGCCAGGATGTTAATGGGGGGGTTTGAAACTATTCTCTTAAATCAATTTTGTGTCATTTGTCAGTCAAAGACTTTGTGGCGGTTTCTAACTCATTACTACATCAGTTTAGTGCTCATTAGCACTAAAGAAATCAGACTAAATATGCTGTATATCCTTTATGCCATACCTGACACCTTGGAAAATGTTTAAGAATGACCAGTTGTAAAGGAAAAGGAGCATGGTTTGCTTTGTGACCTTAAGGAAGCCATCCAAGGTCTATCGTGTAGAATGTTATGTGTACCTGTTAATATTTTATTCAGATTTAAATATTAAGGATGTTAATATTCTATCCAAATATGTAATGACTATTTTATAACATATATTCACCATACTCTAGAAAGATTGTCAGGACAGCCATTGCAATAAATGGACTCAATCTATATTCATGGCTTGTTGTTTTAGAAGCACTCTCTGCTACATATGCACGTGAAGAGTTGAGCAGACTTTTACTTGAGAGAATATAAAATGAGGGGAAAACAATATCTAATAGATCGTTATAAAATATGGGTTTTTTCAAGGACAAGGTATTTCAGTTTTATTCTTGATAACACAGTAACAGCTTTTGTGACTTGCTTGATGCCCTGGCACAGAAAAACAGAAGAAAACACAGCTTTTAAGTTAAACATATAAACTTAATAATTCACAGGTAAAAAATACAACTCCACGTTACTTCTCAAGTTCAATTTAAGTACTTGGTTTACTAATCCTTCTAACTTTCCCTTACTACTTGAAATTAAAAGTTATTGACACATGAGTTTAGTTTTACATGGAAAGTAGATTTGTTAAGATATGATAAAGACAGTATCTGAAATGCTACATGAATAATGTTATTATTCTTGACAGCAATTTTGCAGGTGGCTATAGAAGCTGTGAGTAAAACTGGTAATTGCTAATAGAGACATTTTGGTGAGTTATAGTTGTATTCCACATAAATAACCATTTGGTGAAATCACCAAATAAGTGAAAGATCTGAAAACTGTTCAAAATGAGGCAGGAGAAACTTTATCCATTGAGGAGAAATTTCTCCAATGGAGAGGAAGAAAAGTCTTTATTGAAGAGAAATTTTATCTGTTTGTCTTTCTGTCCTTTCAAAAAATTCCTTTTAAACATTTTGGATCTTGTCCTAGTATTTAGTGTCTCACAGAGAAGTTGATTCTCAGCCACCAAGTAGAATAAGATACATAAAAAATGTAATTTCTCTTGCATAAGCTATGGATTACTCTTACCAATTTAGCACTCTGAAAGCTATTAAAATAATAAACTACAGTCTCTCGTATCACCTCATAGTTGGCATAGTGACAAGTATCAAAGGAAGACTGGCTTTGTGCAAATATTTCAATAGAAAAACTTTATCTGGGTTACTGTGCCTTATTCTTCTTCACTTAATTCTGTATAGAAGCTGTGGTTATTACCTTGATGTATTTTTATTGATCTGCTGAAGTTTCTTTCCTAGTCAGTTATGAGACATTACCATTTTTTCAAAAGGAATTAAGGGAATGAATGTGCTGGATTAGTGCAACTCATTTCAGATTGTTTGTATCCTTATGGCAACAGAAGCAGTTTGCTGTTCAGTTCAGTCAAACTGCTTTCATGCAGAATAGGATATTTCAATCTATAAAGATTCTAAACCAAAATCTTAGAGATTTCTGTTTAGACAGTTTGGGCTACATATATCTGGAACTGGTCTGTATACACATTACTTTTTATAAAGACTGTTTTTATGATGAAAAGAAAAAAAGAAAAAAAAACAAATCACAAACAAATAATAAAATTGTCTTCAAACAAACATTCTTACTTGATATTATATCAAAATATTTTTACTTTGTTTCAAAAGCAGAAAACTGATGTGGAGGGTTATTTGACAAATGTTTCAACATAATTCTCTGGTATTAAGGAGAATGTAACAAGATTGCATCTACTATGTTCTCCTATTTAACAGAGGAATATAATAACAGTTTCACTTTTTATGTGCAAAAGTAAAAATTCAGTGAAAATCGTCATGTAAAGAAAAGGCCAGAAGCAGGAAAAATCTCTCTTTAAAGGTTGCTTGTAAGTGTTATTATCAACATTTGGTGCCTTGTCTATCAAGTTAATATATTTGGGGGGATTTCAGGTTTTCTTCTTTTTTTAAAAAAAAAAAAAAAAAGACCAGTAGGTTTTCAGCTGGTCAGCAAAAGAAATACTTTAGTTGGCTAGCAGTGTGAGAGTCACCTATAATACATTTTTAACTTTTTTCCCTTAAATGTCATGGTCAAGCTTGTAGCAGTCATGTTCCACAAGCAAGATGTGTAAATATCAAAGGTTTTCAGTTTGAGTTTCAGACTTAAAATTATGAGCTTAAAAAAGAAATAAAAATTTTCATTTTCTTCAGAGAAAATGAAAATGCTGCAAAAAATTTGCCTGTGTGATCTACCTGGTCACAATCTAAAAGAAAATGAAAAAAAGTAACATTATATTACCACAGTATTACACACTACAATTACATTTCTCTTTTTGCTAAATGTAAATATCCTTTTAACATCTATTCCTTATTTTCATACCAAAAATAACTAGCTTTTATTTATACATGAAGTTTATCTGGGGTATAAAGATAAAATCCATGAATGTATATTTAACCTTCTAAATCCATTTTATGCTTGAGTTACATAATTCTATTCCTGCCTTTTCAGCTAATAAACAGGATGATTTTAAACAGTTCTTCCTGGTACATTTATCTGGCATTCATACCACAAAATCTTAAAGAAATCAAAGCTGTCCTAGAGAACTGTGTATTTTCAATAATGAAGAATGAAAACATTTTGTTTTCTTAAATGGAAATTTGAAGGATATTTGTACAAAAGTAAAAAAAAAAAATAGTTTTTTTGCTTGGTTCCAACTCTTTTCCAAGTAGTTGGGAGTAAGAGAAATAGAAACAAGGAGAAAGTAGAAGCATTCACAGATTATCTTGCTTAGTTGTCCATTTTCCTGAACAAAAAGTGTGTGAATACGAAAGCATTGACCGTGATATTTATGAACCTCAGTCCTTGTTTACAACGTACAATCTAAAGTAAAAATCAAATGGAAGTCTTATTTTATATGAAACAGTTCAAACAAAAGTAAACCTGAAAAATTGCAGGTTTCTTTGTTGGCTTTGTTTGTTTGTTTAATTTTGGCTAAATCACATTTCCAGAAAAAATGAGCTCTAAAGGAAAAATTCAGACAGTACCTCTGAACTGTCCAGTGGACTGGATGAATATCATACTATAACAACAAATTATTTGTTTACATTATCACCTTCCAGTGATTTACAATACTAACTCCCCTGATATTCAATCTCTACTGTCATTTAATCTCTAAAAAAGAAAATGGGAAATTCCCTTGTCTTTACAAATTCTCCCCATTAATTTTGATTGAGAATTCATCTCAAATCAGCTCTACCAGAAAAATTGACTTAGATCAGTGTAAAATTAAATGTATGCACATGTTTTATGTTACCAAAAATCGGCTTGCAAGGAGAGCTACATGAAATCTTTCCAATTAAAGCTTTGCTTTCCTATATCATAGTGAAAATAATCCCTTTGACTTTGAAACATACCTTTCAATTATGTGTTTCTGAAGTAATTTTATCATTTACTGCTATTGCAAAACATTTGCTTTGAAAGGTGATTGTGCTACAGAAATAGATACCCAGAGAAGAATGGGGAGAGGGAGAAGCAACTCAATTCACATCCTTTTTGGTATTAGTATGTTCAGTGAGTTAATGGAAAAGCTTATACTAATGGTACACTATAAATTAGTACATCTGCAATAAAAGAACTGATTTTCCATTTTAATCTCTTGGGAGCTGTTCTGTAAATGTATTTCTATCTTAGGTACTGCTAAGTTCAATGAGGTACACTATAGGACTCATGCTCCAGTAAACTGATGAAAGATGTTAAATGCAAGAACAGCATTAAAGTTATGTCTGCTGGCAGTATAAATGAAAGTCCCTCGGTATTCCCTTGTAACCTGCTCTGGAGTTTGCAACTCAACTGTGAAATGGGCACTGGATTAAAGAAACTACTACACAAGTACGAAGAAAAAATATTTTCTTCATTTCATTGGAACTACCTTAACAGACTCTGACTTTTAGGCCTGTCAGGGAACACAAGTGATCACTTTTGATTCTGGGAAAGTGTTGATCTGATGTATGTGTAGGAAATACATGATGTTCATGCCTCAGATTAGCTACTTCTTGGCAAATCCTGAGTTAACATGTTTATATCTATATATGCATATACAGATATATGTATATATAGATATATGTATACAGAAATATCTTTCTCATACATTATCAATATCTCAGTTAGAGCTAGAGCCAGTGTAAACTGCCTAATTTTCGCTACAAAAACCAGAAATCTGGCACAATTTATACTGTGCTGCAACTCTTACCAAGAAAATGAAATTAAATATAGAAGTCTTAACTGAGATTTACAGTTTTTTGAAGTCTTTTTTGAAGTCTTGATAATTATTTACAGTGATATATGTGCATTAACTTTTTGAGAGCAGGAATGTGTGATGATATGTGGAGGCTTAATTCTCTCCTAGTGAATAGGAGAGAAATTCAGTTGATGTCAACAGAGTTTCACATTTGTTTCAAAATCATTTTAACTGAGAGAAACCATTTTATGTGACTTATTAAGAAGACCTTTATTACTGTCCATTCTCCCACTGTGGCTGTGGAAAGAAACTTCATGTGAACAAAGTGTAGGCAAGCAAGAATGGCAGAATACTCCCATATAAACCCTAATGTTGCCACACATGAAAAAAAAATACATGCATGTACATACAAGAAGAGCTCAGGTGAAGCAAGCTGATGAAAACTGTTCTCATTTCCAGTTCAGGTGGGAACCTAGAAAACATGTATTTTCCAGGGCAAAAAATATTTCGGCTATGTCACAGGAATGAATATTAGTTGTTAGAATACCATCTGCTGGAAATAGCTGCTCCTGTCCCCATTCGAGACATACTGGCAAACATCTAATATCATGTGGATAGCAGACCATACTCTCGTGCTATTGATTATGACTCTTGATGCAATGAACTTGGATTGTACTAGGGATGTTTTGATATAGCAAGTTAATTTAGATTTACGGTGCACCTTGTATGTCAGTATAATGTCCCTTGGTTGCACTGTATCCCTAAGTTTCAATATATTCTCTATGTTAAAATTCTGTAAGTTTAATTCTTGAAAATTCCTAGTTCCAAATTAAATTTTACTTGCTTCAGTAACTTCAGTTATCAGATCTGGTAAAGAAATTATTTAACTGATTTTAAATTTCAATTATATTCTTGCAGAAATATATACTCCATTTCTTTTCTCCTCCTTAATACTGAAGACAAATGTATTTCTTTCAGGTAACAGAGAAAATAGCATTCATATCTTTATGAAACTAGTTTTTTTTTTTTTAATGAATTGCTTAAAATAACAAGAAAATATGAAATGGATTGTGATTTCATGATGGGTAAAAGCCACTAAGAGTCTTCAGGTGTTGATATCTAATGTAAAGAAGGAAAGTTAATCTATTGCATTTTTTTCTATTCACTACCCTGTGTTTACATACTCAAGCAGGCATATATGTGCTCAAACTAAGGATCTTCTTGTGTAGAACAGCGCAGTTAGGCAAGTAAATAGCTGTTGTTTGCAAAAATTATCTGTACTCTTAGGAGGAATGGGAGGATCAGACAACGCATATAAAACTCGTTGATGAAAGCATGTTAGGTATCATCTTCTGTGGCTAACCCCAAGAGGAACCTCTCTTTCCTGGATATACTCTACAAAACCCACAGAAGAACTGGGGGACACTTCTATTGATTTCAGTGAGGCTTGACCTGAGGTCTCAGTTTGTTAATGTAGCTGGGGCTTGTGCTGAATGTGACAGTGTTCAGTGCTGTTGGTGCAGAGCTTTACAATATATGGAAACATTCTAGGTGCTGTTATTAAATTGTTTTGTCACACAGTAATTTGTAAAATCAATTGTTTGCATACTCTACTAAATTATCATAATGTTACTCTGGGAATTCTAAAAAATTTAAAATTAGTCCTAAAACCCACTTGACTTAAAAGACTTCAACCAGATAATTAATTTCTTTCAGAATATTATGTTTAGGGAAGGTGTAAGTGAATATTTGATACTGTATTATGATTTAAAGAAAGAAATGTGATCTGTCTGTGAAGAGAGACCTTTACTACCAACACACTTACTTGTTCTGTTTCATATATAATTCTATATATATTCTGTAGTTCTGAAACAAGCCATTCTACAATTGTTTCTTTGTTTTCTTTTCCCTAGATGAATATTTATACTTCAAAGTTTATCATCAGTAATGTTATAGACTGCTGAAAATAAATGAATTTTGTTTTTCCCAAAAGGTAGAATCTCAAAGATCTGAAAACTAAAACTAGTTGATGCAGATTTCATTAACTTTTTCATTTTTACTTATTATATAACTGTTTTATCAAATTTTGAAATGCTTGACATTTCTACCTAGATGATAACATTCTTTGAAGAAGATAGGTATGTCCTTATTTTAAATGGAATCATAGAATAAATCAAGCTGAGGGGGCAAAGCTTAATTTCTTTATATAGGTGTTATTTTTCTCCTATGTTAACTGGAAGTATTTCCAGGAGCAATATGACAGTTAAAGAGTTCAGTAACAGTACAATTTCAAGTATATTAGTTACTGTTAGCACAACGTTGTTACGGTGGAAAATAAAACCCAGCATATTTTTTCATCTAAAAATCTGAATGGAAATGGCATATAATAGTGATATATGCATAAAATTGCCAAAGGAAAGAACCACAAAGACCCTTTGCAGTAATACAATGACAGCAGAGAAAATTAAAAAAATGCAACCATAAAAATACAATAAAATTTTTGAAATAATCCATAGCATTAGTTTTCACTATACGGTCTTAAAAGAGGGCATTGGGCTGTTTTTGTAGGGACAAAGATGGAAGAGAGATTTTTGCACCAGGAAACACTGTTCTTAAATAACTGACTAAATGATGTGATGCGATGTGATCCCAGAGCAATTCTATGTGAAATTCACTAGTGTTTTACCTCTTTTTTGGAAGAACATGAGCTCTGCTGAGAACACTGCCAGAATACAGCCCAGGACAGGTGAGTGGAAAAGCACATAGGGAGCCATAAACTTGTCTGGGGACCCTGAAAAAAGGAGGAAGGTTTGCTTGCAACAAAGAGCAGACCCAAAAGGCAAACTTCAGAGTAATGGAAAGGAGGCTTTTCTGCACATCTGAGGGAATGGATAGGAAGGGGGGAAAATGATGAACCATTTTGTAACCTAGAAAGCCCTTGGAAAGCTGATGGGCTGAAAAGCAAGGCAGCAGGGCAGGGAAGGAGGACAAAGTCCACCATTGGAAAGATCAAGCTCTTGTTCAAACCCATTATCTATTTTGTCTCAGTACATCTGCTCTACTCTTTTTTGCTTTTATTACTTTGCATCTAAAATCTTTAGCTTTGAAGACCAAAGAGACAAATCTCAAGGTTTTTGGCCCAGGTAGGATGCCTTCACATGGATGTCTTTTTTTATAGGGCAACAAAATTCAGCTCCTATCAGTTACTATCAGAGCTTCCCAGATTCAGACCTAATCTCATTACACCAGGAGGAGGTAACAAATCAGTAAAGCAAACTCACAGTTCAGATACTCTAATGGGTATTTATGGTAATCACACTGACAAAATATGATATTTCTATTTTGTTAATAATAATTCAAATTACATTTGTTGAATGGTTAAACAAAACATCTATTTTGTATTTCAAGTCACAATCTGAACATTTCAAACTGTTCTGACTGCTCATTCCAAGATAATTAGACAAGTTAATTATTGTAAATTTATATTTATATAAATTTACAAATATAAATTGTAAATTTTTATTTATAAAATATAATTATGGTAAATTATACCATGGAGTCAAAATCTACCTTTACGTGTGACCTTCGTACGCATGTCAGCTTCAACCTAAGTTCTGTATCACTGCAGAAACAGCAGCATCATGCTCACTTACAACCCCATTGTCTTACACAGAATTCTTACTGATTTTTCTACCTACTCTTGTTGATTTTTCTAAAAATTATATTATTTGCTATAAATTAAGAGTTATCCTGACTGATCTGAAAAAAACCACAAATACTTGGTTTTGTAGATCTGGAAGAGAAAGTTTTCTTAAAACGAGCAGTAAAAATGACTAGATATCATCATACTGTGCTTTAAAGTGATAAGCCAAAATGACAGCTAAGTTGAAAATCAGGTCTTAGATGACCCATTCACTTTAAGGTTCCTTTTTACTCAGCATGTAAACTTACATCTTAAAAGTGTCACCAAGTGTCAGGTTCTCAAATATTGAGGCTCAAATATATGCTGTTCTGCTAATATGAGGGGAATTCAGAGGATCTTAAAACAAGAAATATATCACCTTTCTAAACTAAGTATTCTGCAGGAAGATAAGTCCTCACCCCTTTTCATTTTAAAGGGAAAAGGCATTTAATGAGCCTAGTAGTTATGAATGTTATTCTGTTTTTACTCTACTGTTTGTGCCCTGGTGTTTCATTCGGAGGAGCACTCAGCACATGTAGAATACATGTCTTAGATTGGTATCACGTCCTTTGGACAACCACTTTGTGCATGTGCAACTACTGTACTGCATTTCTCCCTGAAATTCTACAAGAAATTACACTGAATGAACAAACTGACTTTTCTGCTTTTTTAGACTTACTGTCATGAAGTTATTTTGTATAATTGTTTTCAAATTTCTGCAATTTTCCCAGCTGGTATGATTCAGAGATTTATTAATTAAAACTAAATAAATGCACTTATCTTTATAATATCTGATCTGTCTTATTTAATTTTCTCTCATCTTTCAAGTAGCAGTATTTCAGGATTTTTCTTAATCATACCAGAACAAGGAAAACAGAAAATCAAAAGTTAATGTATTCTTCTTTTTCCTCTCAATTCTAGTTCTGTTGTTACCATATTAATACTTTTATCTGCCATGTCTCCTTTAAAAAAGCTGAATTTTCCTTTACATATTTAATGAATCAAGTTGAAAATCTGAGTAACTATCACTGTCTAATTCTCAAATGATATATTTGGCCTGAAAAGTATGGACAGAGTTAGCAATGAAACTACCACAATTGACCTTCACTTGCAAATATCTAATCTTTCAAAACTGATCTTTCAGATAGTATTTGTACTCACCTGCAGAGAAAAGGGTGGTTATACCTGATTTAAATAAGGAGAAAATATATTTGTAAGATATTTTTCAAAACTATAGAGACTTTAGACTATTGGAACTGATAATCTCTTTTGATGGTTTGGCCAGGAGAATGTTATATCAATACAATGAAATAGGAAAGAGTATATTTATAGGCTTAAATATTTTTCAAGAGTCTGGATAAAATTTGGATTATGCAAGTGCTTGGATTTATTCTTAAACATGAACACAAATTAGATTCATAAAGATCCACTTTTTGATAGAAATACAATGTCTATTTGAACTTGGGTATTTCCAGGTTTGTGTAGTTCTTTTCACATATTTATTTGCTAATATAAATTTAATATGTATATACAAACCTCAGAAGAAAGTTCAATGAGAGTAGTAATTAAGCATGATAAATCAGGTGGAGAAAACATCTAAGAAGAACATGAACTCACATCTACAGCGGTAAGGCCAGGTGATGAGACAGAGAATTTTATCTTCCTTACTTGGGAGATTTTTGTACAATAGAAAGACTGAAGATTCTTTAATTACTCTAGAGTGCTTGTTATTTTTAAATGAACACAGACTGCGCCTTCATCAGTGGAATATTATTATGTGTAGTTATGCTGGTAATAAGGAAATTTACAAGTGTAAAACAATAGTATTTGATAATGGTAAATAGTGAGGTGTATTTGGAAGAGTACATGCTCTCTGCAGTTCTAAAAGATCTTTTCAAGCTGTCAAATGTCTAGGCAAAACGTGATCATTAGTGATAGACCACAATAACCCTGCTAAGTTACACTCTTTCTGGTATTCATTGCTTCTGTAGAAGTATTAAGGTAAGTTTTGTGTTGATACAAATATGGCTGCCGTGAAAATGAAAAAAAAAGAGAAAAAAAATGGGTGTGGAAAATGTGTGGAAAGAATTTCAGGTCAGTTTTCAGAGTCAAAAATTGCAATTCTGACAACAGTGACTTTTGAGTATAACAGGTTTTTTTAAATTCTATTGAAAGTGAGAAAAAAATCTGCAACCGATAATGTTTGACTGTTAAAAGAAAATTACTATTTTAAACAGGTTACACATGGAACATCCCTCACTACCATAATGGGAATGTTCCATTAATAACCTCTGAAAAAAAAACTAAAAAAAATGGAAGCAGGCTGTAGTCAGAAATTTTTATACACAAAACATAACAGATTTTTAACCATTTGTAAATGGATGCATTAAGAAATTTCTTTGAAACAACAATCACATTCATATTGCAGCATTGGAATTTTTAGATATAATAATAAGTATGCAGAATAGCATCAAATCATTGTCAGAAACTGTCCCTCCCCACTATTAACTTAGTAAAGGTGTTATCTTTTGCTTAAATCTAGCCTGTGTCTCCTTGTGTTCTTGATCAATGGGGAGAGTAAATTTGCATAACATTGACTTTGCCAAGTATCTGAAACAGCTACAATGGACGAGATGTATAAATTAGCACACAACCAAGGTGATATATTTACAGAGCACACTACAGCATTGTTATTCCAATCTAAAAGCAGTCTAGTCGTATTGAAAAAAAAAAAAAAAAATTGTTAATCGGCCTCTACTGTTTTCAGTTTTGGAATGAGAACAGTAGATTTTGCACCGTATTCCTCTATGTGAGATACATTTACCTTCTCTTTTCATCCCCAAACCTATTAAAAAAAGTACCTTCATACTAATTCAAGCAGTCCAAACATATTAATTAACAAGATGTTTTTAGAAGAAAAAGAACATATGATAATCTTAAGAGAAACAGGGAATAAAATTAAACACACAAATAAACAGTATAAACCCCCCAAACTTTGGCACTAACTCCTTAGAGCTAGAAATATCTCTGGTATCTTTCCTATCCACCACGGAGAATAACCTTAAATTGCTACTTGAAACTCTTCTGAAGGTTATGGGAACAGTGTTTTCTTAATTACTGTTTCTACTGCCTTTCCTTCTGTTCCTGTTGTTTGAACACAACTTTGTAGCCTGGGTTTTAATTAGAAGTCCAAGTCTGTTCAGATTGCATTGTTAAATTAATTTAAGCCAGACACAATGACCATCTTTTGGAGAAAAAAATACCCAAATCAACAAAAACAAATCCACAACAAAATGCAGCCTTAAAAATGTCAAAAACTATTTTCTTTATTACACAGAGCATTGCTTAATGCGATAACATAAACACACTTCTTTTTGTTGCTTTGAGATGAGAAAATGGCTTCAGAGAGCTTTTAAATTCTGCTATTGTAATATTCAAAATAACTAATAAGAAAGCCATACAAACATACTCTTCTTCACAGCCTTATTCATAGATGCCATTTGCAGGGTTTCAGATTTAAAACATGTACTGGAGTTCATTCCTAGAGCTGCTTATGGCCTTGTTAAAAGTAAGCACTTCTGACAACACCATTTCATTCCTTTCTGTACTCTTTCTTCCAAGCACATCAATTTTTGACATCTACCTTTGGCTGACAGAGCCTGTTTTGAAAGGTTTTAGGGTCTCCTGTTTTGAAAATTCACTGTGTAAAATGGTAACGTCTCAATTAGTAGACATCTATGCACATTCAGTAATATTTAATCATGCTAGTAAGAGTACATTGCTGTACTTTTTCACGTTTAAAATCTCACCTTTCATCAGATGATCTGTGTATGTTGTAGTTGAACCCCAGCCAGCACCGAGGCAGCACACAGCTGCTTGCTCACTCCCCTCCCTAGCAGGATGGTCAAAGAGAGTGGGAAAGGTAAAAGTAAGAAAACTCGTGGGTTGAGATAAGATCAGTTTGACAACTGAAATATGATAATAGACATTTCTAATGAAAAGGAAAATAACAGAGAAATAAAACTCAAGAAAGACAAGTGATGCAAATGAAAACGACTGCTCGTCACCAACTGACCAATGACCAGCCAGTCCCTGAGCAGTGGTTCCCTCCCCAAACTTCCCACTAGTTTTATTACTGAGAATGACATCATATGGCCTGGAACATCTCTTTGGTCAGTTGGGGTCAGCTGTCCCAGCTTGTCTCCTCCCAACTTCTTGCGCACCCTCAGCCTGCTTGGTGGTGGGGTAGGGTGAGAAGCTGAAAAAGCCTTGGCTCTGTGCAAGCACTGCTCATCAATAACTAAAACACCCCTGAGTTACCAACACTGTTTCCAGCACAAACACAAAATATAGCCCCATACCAGCTACTGTGAAGAAAATAAACTCTGCTCCAGCCAAAACCAGCACAGTATAACATTACTGCTACATAACTGATAAAATCTATTAAAGCAGAGCCAAGAGAGCATGTGAAAATCACCTAGATTATGATGTAGTTCAGTAGTAAAATTTCTAAGTACTCTAGGAGTCTAGTATCAGAAGAAATCCTTCTTCTCGTGAAGAACGAAATAAACAGGCTAAGAAGAGGGATTTGGAAAACGATCTAGTCCACTTGATTTTTTGTCACTAGATACTCCCAGAAGAAAGGAGTGAATATTTCCAAGATAATTTTATGTTTTTCTGGGGAGAAATGGGCTGCTGTTTTCGGGCAGATAAACTAGACTTCTGTTGTTGTTGTCATGGACCACAACCATTTTACTGGTATGTCACTTTCAAATGGGATCTTTTGAGCAAACTTAAAATATTACTCAAAGAGATATTTAAAACGACATAGGGCTTGTAAACTCTGCGCCAGCCATGGGAACTACCTGGTCCTGCGAAAGTTCAGAGATTCATCAGAATGACGCAACAGAAGAGAAAAAATAAAGATTTTGAGGGTTTAGTCAATCTATCTCCTTGCCTTAAGTCACACTACTCTAATTTCAGACAGATAAAATCTAAATAATTGGAATGATGGCAATTCCAAAATTTCCTTGTAAAATATCTAGTAATTTATTAGTTATTCTAATTAATAACTTTGATTAAAAGCCTGATACAGCAAAAAACCTGAAATGAGCTGTATCAAATTCAGCTTTTTTCCACCTGCAGACAGATTTCAATAAAGGTCTTGGTTTGCTTTTTTTTTAACTGGCAGGATGTGTTGGAGAAGGTGAATATTCATTGATGTCTGGTTTGAACCACTTAAGCATAAGCAGAGAATTGACAGTACTCCTCACTGTTTAAATATCCTTAAGCTTATAAAAATATTTTAATATTGATTTTTCTTTTTCTCTCTCAAAATGTCTATTTTTCTTTCTATTAAAACTCCTTTTTTCCAAATCCTTAGTTTATACTGTCCCTTGGGCAACTTCTGACTGATCCATGCCCTTCTTGAGATAAGGACCAGAAACCAGATTTTTACAATGCTAAGTACAGTATCAGTTACGTTCATCACAGGGCTACTTCTTCCCACTTTTCCTCTTCCTTTCCTATCTACAAGCACCATGGATCAGTCAATCTTTGACCACAGAAATTTTACCCATTGCAGTTACATCACGGAAAATATTTATTCTTATTACCACACACTTTTCCTTATTTATCAGGCAAGATGCTAAGATGACAGTGTTTCAATTACCAAATCTCTCTTCTACACAAATCATTACCGCACGGGGAAAAAGACTGCAATTGCACTGAACAGCTAGTGTATATCTTAACATGCCCTGAGGTCCTGCTCCTTTGCTTATCAAGATCAGCTATTTTCTAGTATATATTTTAATATCATGCAGGTGCTATCTAACCATACATATGTCTTTCTTTTCTGTGGGAAAAGGACATAGGTACATAGCTTTGTGCTAATGCAAAGGGAAGATGGAGCTAAAGTCAACAGTGTGCAAGGGTTTCTGGATCCCCTATCTTAGATGTGGCCAGAACAATAGAAAGAAGAAAAGGTGTTCCTCGTTCATCTGAGATCCTAACTCTGATTCTAACTCTGTGATGGCGGGACCACCATGATTTTTATATCAACCTTTCAATTTCTGCAACAATGGACGAAATAAAAGAGCACTTATTTATTTTTTCCTTCAAAGTCTATTTTGAGAGACGATGTATTAAGAAAATGAATATACTTTTTTTTTTTTTTTTAGCTCTTCCATATTTTCTAAAATATTTCACAGCGTACACTGAAATATTTTCCTGGAATGCAAACTACATTTCTTGGCTTGCAAACCACTCCTTCAGAAGGATGAAAAGAACTACTGGGCATTAAAACCAAAATCAAAATAAGGATGCTAGTGAGAGGGATAGAGGAAACGTAAGCTCACGATGAACATATGATGCCTGAAATCACACACAAAAAAGGAAGAATTATCTGGAGATTAAAGTTCTCCCCTATGCCTCCAGAGATTCTTCCTCTCATACACAAGTCTATGGGACCGGATGGGATACACCCGAGGGTGCTGAAGGAGCTGGCTGGGGCGCTCGCCAAGCCGCTTTCCAGCATTTACCAGGAAGGAAGATGCTGTTGGTTCCTGCTTTTTCTTCAGGTCTGTTGAATTAAAAAGGCCACGCTTACGGAAACATTTTGGCTACAAATGGGCCCAAGCTGGTTCAGAAAGATCATCGCTGGGGCTGTGCGGGGCACCACCGCGCAAGAATCCCCACCGCGCTGCAGAGCCCATGCTCCTGCAAACCCAGCGCACACACGGACTCGTTTCCAGCAACAGCCCTGGAGTGCAAAGGCAGGCGTGCAAGGCCTGGCTCAGGGCTACGGCACTGCAAGGCTGAGGCCAGGCTGGGCTTGAAGACAGCAGCTCAGTCCGGCCCCACCCAAGACTCTATTGGCGGGGGGGCCCAGCTCCCTGGCACTGCTCAGTCCCCCAGCACAAAGGGGCCAAGCGCGGGCCAAGAAAACAGCAACTGCTGCAGCGGCAAGACCAGGACCGAGCACAGTTATCCACCGCCTCGTCCCCACCGTCCCCGTCCCCTGCAGAGCTGCCACTCGGGGACAAACCCTCCCCCCCGCAGGGCAGGGGCAGAACCCCCTGCCCTGGGAACCACCACCTGTGGGGCTCAGCCTGCCCTTGCCAACACAACGCCCTAACAGCTCCACCAGCGCGCACAGCAGAGCCAGCAGCACCCATGGGAGGCGCAGGCGCATTCGGCTACTTCTCAGCCCTTCTTGGGCCACACTCCCCTCTGCCCACCCTGCCAACTCCACAGAAGAGGCGAGGGGCAGCTGTCAAGCCCCATCCTCCCAGCAGGAACCTCCTCCTCCCTCCCGGGGACCGCACAGGCGTGAAGGCCAAGGTGAAAGGGAGTGTGGGCGAGCAGGGAGGCGTCTGGGGCGAGGAAAGGTCTAACACCATGTGCGCACAGCACGTGGCCACTTTACTCACAGACAGCCCCTGGCCACGGTCTTTATTGTTTGGACCATATCTTGGCCTCTGCCCGGCGCAGCAGAGGGTGCTGGCTGGAGCATCCGGCCTGCCAGCAGGGCCAGGGCTGGAGGAGAGAGGCTACTGCCAACCAGCGGGGTCCCATCGCAAAGTCACGGCAAATTCTGCAAAGGACAGGCTTGGGGCAGCCCACCCACAGGCCGGGAGCCCCCAGGGCTGCAAGGCTTGGCTCTGCTCCCAGGCAGACACGGCCAGGGAAGGAAATTGGCCCTGTCAGAGCCAGGGGCTGCTTCACCTTCTGCTGACCACAGCAGCAGTTGCTCCCACAGACACGCACGGGGCGGCGGGGGGGGTGGGGAGCGGCTCCTACCACGGTGGGACTGGGCAGGGGCTGAGGACCTCGGTCCTGGGCACCCTGCCCTTCCCAGGCAGGTCCTCCTTCAGGCCAGCCAAAGGGACCCATGCTCAGCCATCGCAGCTGGCCGCCATCACAGTGGCCTCCTGATGGTACAAACCAGCTCCTCACTGCCCACTCTCCCCCGTCCTATAACAGGACAGACCTGACCTTGGCCACCACATGCTGAGAGGCTCACGCCTTGCCACCACCGACGGCAGCAGGACAGCGGGGAAGCCTCGGCAGCGACGGCAGCTTCTGGGTGCTCCGGCCCAGCGCCCAGCAAAGCTGCCACACAACATCTCGGGGCACCTACAAGCTGCCAAAGCAAAGAGGGCGCATGGAGACTCTTTGGCTGGAACCATCAAACTGCAGCCCAAGGCACAGAACTGATGCAGGTCGACCCAGTGGCCGATGAGGAAGAGGAGGCCATGCAGGTTGACCCCGTGGCCGATCACGAAGAGAAGGCCATGGAGGTTGACCCTGTGGCCAATGACGAGGAGGAGGCCATGGAGGTTGACCCCGTGGCCGACGAGCAAGAGGAGGCCATGGAGGTTCACCCCATAGCTGACGAGGAAGAGGAGGCCATGGAGGTCAACCCAGTTCCAGCACGCTGACCTGCAACGGTGCTTCCAGCCTCTGCGTGTATATAGTTATTTCCTTGAAGACGTACATTAATAAACTAAGCTATACTTCCTCACCGTCAAAGTGATTACAAGTACCCGATCACTGCGCACCTTTTTTATTCTTTCACTGATCCTTGACTCCAGTCTTTATTTTCAAACAAAAGGTACAGTGCCTGTGAGTTTTAAGAACAAGGAATTGCCACCCTTTCTTGCCATGAATTAATTAATTATCAACATAAATGCCTGAGGCAAGGCTCACGGGAGGCCACTAAGAAGTTGCAAAGCAGGAGCTGAACACCACAGCTCCCCATATAGCTATGGAGATCTATACACCAAAGCCACCATCTGCAAGACAAAAACCCCAGCAAATTTTGCAAGGTTAGAGCTCCTTGTCTCATTCCTCCTCCACCACAGAATCAAGGTCACTAGGCTTGCAAACCACTCCTTCAGAAGGATGAAAAGAACTACTGGGCATTAAAACCAAAATCAAAATAAGGATGCTAGTGAGAGGGATAGAGGAAAGGTAAGCTCACGATCAACATATGATGCCTGAAATCACACAAAAAAAAGGAAGAATTATCTGGAGATTAAAGTTCTCCCCTATGCCTCCAGAGATTCTTCCTCTCCATACACAGGTCTATGGGACCGGATGGGATACACTGAGGGTGCTGAAGGAGCTGGCTGGGGCGCTCGCCAAGCCGCTTTCCAGCATTTACCAGGAAGGAAGACGCTGTTGGTTCCTGCTTTCTCTTCAGGTCTGTTGAATTAAAAAGGCCACACTTACGGAAGCATTTTGGCTACAAATGGGCCCAAGCTGGTTCAGAAAGATCATCGCTGGGGCTGCGCGGGGCACCACCGCGCAAGCGTCCCCACCGCGCCGCAGAGCCCATGCTCCTGCAAACCCTGCGCACGCACGGACTCCTCTTCCAGCAACAGCCCTGGAGTGCAAAGGCAGGCGTGCAAGGCCTGGCTCAGGGAGACAGCACTGCAAGGCTGAGGCCAGACTGGGCTTGAAGACAGCAGCTCGGTCCGGCCCCACCCAAGACTCTATTGGCGGGGGGGCCCAGCTCCCTGGCACTGCTCAGCCCCCCAGCACAAAGCGGCCAAGCGTGGGCCAAGAAAACAGCAACTGCTGCAGCGGCAAGACCAGGACCGAGCACAGTTCTCCACCGCCTCATCCCCACCGTCCCCGTCCCCTGCAGAGCTGCCACTCGGGGACAAACCCTCCCCCCCGCAGGGCAGGGGCAGAACCCCCTGCCCTGGGAACCACCACCTGTGGGGCTCAGCCTGCCCTTGCCAACACAACGCCCTAACAGCTCCACCAGCGCGCACAGCAGAGCCAGCAGCACCCATGGGAGGCGCAGGCGCATTCGGCTACTTCTCAGCCCTTCTTGGGCCACACTCCCCTCTGCCCACCCTGCCAACTCCACAGAAGAGGCGAGGGGCAGCTGTCAAGCCCCATCCTCCCAGCAGGAACCTCCTCCTCCCTCCCGGGGACCGCACAGGCGTGAAGGCCAAGGTGAAAGGGAGTGTGGGCGAGCAGGGAGGCGTCTGGGGCGAGGAAAGGTCTAACACCATGTGCGCACAGCACGTGGCCACTTTACTCACAGACAGCCCCTGGCCACGGTCTTTATTGTTTGGACCATATCTTGGCCTCTGCCCGGCGCAGCAGAGGGTGCTGGCTGGAGCATCCGGCCTGCCAGCAGGGCCAGGGCTGGAGGAGAGAGGCTACTGCCAACCAGCGGGGTCCCATCGCAAAGTCACGGCAAATTCTGCAAAGGACAGGCTTGGGGCAGCCCACCCACAGGCCGGGAGCCCCCAGGGCTGCAAGGCTTGGCTCTGCTCCCAGGCAGACACGGCCAGGGAAGGAAATTGGCCCTGTCAGAGCCAGGGGCTGCTTCACCTTCTGCTGACCACAGCAGCAGTTGCTCCCACAGACACGCACGGGGCGGCGGGGGGGGTGGGGAGCGGCTCCTACCACGGTGGGACTGGGCAGGGGCTGAGGACCTCGGTCCTGGGCACCCTGCCCTTCCCAGGCAGGTCCTCCTTCAGGCCAGCCAAAGGGACCCATGCTCAGCCATCGCAGCTGGCCGCCATCACAGTGGCCTCCTGATGGTACAAACCAGCTCCTCACTGCCCACTCTCCCCCGTCCTATAACAGGACAGACCTGACCTTGGCCACCACATGCTGAGAGGCTCACGCCTTGCCACCACCGACGGCAGCAGGACAGCGGGGAAGCCTCGGCAGCGACGGCAGCTTCTGGGTGCTCCGGCCCAGCGCCCAGCAAAGCTGCCACACAACATCTCGGGGCACCTACAAGCTGCCAAAGCAAAGAGGGCGCATGGAGACTCTTTGGCTGGAACCATCAAACTGCAGCCCAAGGCACAGAACTGATGCAGGTCGACCCAGTGGCCGATGAGGAAGAGGAGGCCATGCAGGTTGACCCCGTGGCCGATCACGAAGAGAAGGCCATGGAGGTTGACCCTGTGGCCAATGACGAGGAGGAGGCCATGGAGGTTGACCCCGTGGCCGACGAGCAAGAGGAGGCCATGGAGGGCGACCCAGTTCCAGCACGCTGACCTGCAATGGTGCTTCCAGCCTCTGCGTGTATATAGTTATTTCCTTGAAGACGTACATTAATAAACTAAGCTATCCTTCCTCACCGTCAAAGTGATTACAAGTACCCGATCACTGCGCACCTTTTTTATTCTTTCACTGATCCTTGACTCCAGTCTTTATTTTCAAACAAAAGGTACAGTGCCTGTGAGTTTTAAGAACAAGGAATTGCCACCCTTTCTTGCCATGAATTAATTAATTATCAACATAAATGCCTGAGGCAAGGCTCATGGGAGGCCACTAAGAAGTTGCAAAGCAGGAGCTGAACACCACAGCTCCCCATATAGCTATGGAGATCTATACACCAAAGCCACCATCTGCAAGACAAAAACCCCAGCAAATTTTGCAAGGTTAGAGCTCCTTGTCTCATTCCTCCTCCACCACAGAATCAAGGTCACTAGGCTTGCAAACCACTCCTTCAGAAGGATGAAAAGAACTACTGGGCATTAAAACCAAAATCAAAATAAGGGTGCTAGTGAGAGAGATAGAGGAAAGGTAAGCTCACGATGAATGATGCCTGAAATCACACAAAAAAAAGAAAGAATTATCTGGAGATTAAAGTTCTCACCTTGTTACGGAGGTTCCCAAATGAGCAACCAACCACCAAAAATAAAAAATTAATTATTAATACAGTTAACTAACTCTCCTTAAATTACAGGTTCGAATGTCTGTTAGAGAACAGAACAACTTTCTAGGGTTTAACGGCAACCCAAAACGCATAACAAAGAACTCTATGGGGTTTAACGGCAACCCAAAACACAGAACAAAGCACCACTCCCTAGGGTTTAACGGCAACCCAAAACGCTTTATCACTCACCTGATAAGTGAGGGCTCTCAACCTCGAGGACCTGCTCAGGGCAGCATCCTGACCCAAGGCACCTCGAGGAGTTTCCTTGGGCAGCATCCTGACCCAAGGGGAGAGTCCTCAACGACAGCGTGCAGCTCCAGGGGACGAGCTCCAAATGGCTCCCCCAGGGGACTCCATTTATACCCAGGCCCAATCTGACCTGTAGTCAATAGCGGCTCCCATTGGCCAAAGGCCCCAATTACCACGAAGCCCTGAAAACAAAGGCAGCCAGGAGCTGCTGCACTTCAGCAGCCAAGAAGCTCTGCTTTCATTGGGCGGATGCACCTGCCACAATCCACCCCGTGACTACAGTCATGATTCGGCTGGTTTCCTTGAAGTGGTGGTGCAGTCACCTCTTGCCTCCAAGGTTAAAAGGGAGTGCGGTCCTGGTGAGTCTCCATACTCGTTGTGGGTTGTCATCCCTAGATTATACAATCAAATCTTAAAAAAACCACAACCCTCCAACCATACAATGTATTACAATCAAAATTGAAGGAAGCTGATTAACCATTCCAATTAGGAAGATTCAAACATATCCAGTTAATGCTTAATATAGCAACAATTGCCTCAAGTCTCTTGCCGCTTTCTTCATTTTTTGACCTAAAGTGACATTAACACAATAGCACCAAGTCCAATCACATTCTTCTGAATGCTGCCAATTTCACAAGATTCATTCGCCACCCCGTTGTCATCCAAGTCTTGATTGGACATATGGATCCCCATGGCCAAGCAGGATGTCAAAGTCATCTGTTCCTCCAAGATCCTGACAAAAAAACAGAATTAGGCCTTGGATCAGAACCCGGGCATCAAGTTAAAAATTCGTAATTATCTACTGGGCACTAATATGGTGAGTTCTTCCACCTTTCCCTAAGGCTTCCCAAGCATGTCAGCTATGCCCATTAGCTTGAGGGTAATATGGTGTATGAAACACCCACTTGATGCCTTGTGTGCCCACTCTTGGACCACCCCAGCAGTAAAGTGGCTCCTGTTACCTGATTAAATTGATTTGGGTGTTTCCTTCTCTATCTGCCATGTGTGGCAATAATGATCTAACTGCACACAGCGCTTCCTCGCAGTGAGAAACTGCCCGACTGCCACAGGAGGGCGGGGGCAGTTTCCAGAGATCGTAACCCCTTCTCCGGGCGTGGTTTTAGCGAGCTTTTGAGCCAGTCCATAGCAAGCAATTGTTGGTGAGAGACAGGCAAATGTAAATTGCCTGCCGTCCCACGGGGGAGCAAAGCCATCTCTTGCTTTTGACAAAGAAACCACAAAGAGCCGGTCCCAGACCTGGCTGGCGGCTCCTGCAGGCCGCGCCCAGCCCAGGCCCTGCAGCTGACAAAGGCCTGGATGGGCATTCAGCCGCCCACAATCGGCTGTTAATTGCCACCTTTTGTTTGGTTTGGACTGGCTACACCGGAGAATTCTAAGGGGAATGTGTAAGATTTATAATCTTTTTCCAGTATCATGAATCACGTCAAAAACACCCTGTTTGGCAGCAGTTGGCAGTGGATATTGAGAGACACAGGTAACGTCTGTCCCCCTAACTCCCAAACTCCACACTGCCGTGTGGTAAACACCACTGTTTACCTGCCAGAACATCAAACCCTAATATTTTTCCTTTGTTCTCAAGTTCTGCCCTCCAGCAATTGCACCAACTTCGAGATGTTACCAGTAGATTGCCCATGTAACATTGCCCGGGGTACCCCCAGTCCCAACACCTTCCGCCAAAGAGGATTCCTTCCTGAATCGTAAAATCGACCTGACTTATCCCGGGGCGGTTTAAACTCTCTAAGAGGACGCTGCTGGGGGGGGGAGTTTCCGACTGACCTGCCGCACCCTCCTACTGCCCACATTAACATGTGTACATGAAGGGCGGGGAGGTTTCGCTGGTCACATTCGATAGCTATTTGCACCCTTTCTCTGAGTGACTGGACATGGATCTTTAAGGCATCCGGGAGCCCTCTAATGAGAGGTTTGAAGTACTGGGATCCACCGGCGCCGCAAGCGGGATTCCACACCGGCCCCTCTCATCCATCGCCTGAATACAAGCCGCCTTTTGTACTCCCTCTGCCAGCTCCGACAGTCCCTTTACTTTAATGGTAACAGGTTCTCCCCTCTCCTTCGGGTCCACACCCCCAGCCCAGTAAGCCACTCGAGATGTTCTCGACTGGTTACCCGCTGGTCCGTCACTTAAAAACACTCTGCGACCCCAGAAATCTCCCGCCTCATCATCACTCAACAAAATTCGATCCCCCCCATCGAACTCTCCACAAATACTCAGTTTCAGTTTCACCCGGTTTATGCAAATATTTAACCTGAAGCTCACCAAGCTCAGGTCCCGTCCAGGGGGTTGTGCGGACAGAGGTTCGGGGGTTCCCACCTTGTGGACACGTATGCCTTTCTGTTTTAATGAGAGGTCGCACATGTCTTTCCTCCAATTCCTTTATTTCCTCCGAGCCACCTTCATCAGACTCTCCCCAAATATCTCCATCCCACTCCTCAAGATCTACACTGGTAATTAACTTTCGAATCTGAACAACACTAGGGGGCTTTTTTGCTCGTGCCAGCATAATTTCAATTTTTTTTCTCTAATAACCGCTTTCTCTCTCTTTCTCATAATAATTCTGTCTTTAAATGATCGATTTCCAAGTGCTCCTCTAAGGCATCTCTCTCAGCTGCTACAAAATATTCCTGCGCCTGAATCAAGAAGGCACCTAATATGGCATATATTTGTCCTTCACTTCCGCTATTCCACCAACTTCACCAGCTTTGTTCCAACTTTCTCGCAACTTCCACCGGATCAAACCACCTCTCCTTCACCCATGGTATCTCTGAGGGAGAAGGGGCACAACTGTATTACTGTAACAACTCCTCCATCGACATCCTGCCGACTACGGCAATTGTTACGGAGGCTCCTAAATGAGCAATCAACCACCAAAAATAAAAAATTAATTATTAATACAGTTAACTAGCTCTCTGTAAATTACAGGTTCAAATGTCTGTGAGAGGAGAACAGAACAACTTTCTAGGGTTTAACGGCAACTCAAAACACAGAACAAAGCACCACTCCCTAGGGTTTAACGGCAACCCAAAACGCTTTATCACTCACCTGATAAGTGAGGGCTCTCAACCTCGAGGACCTGCTCAGGGCAGCATCCTGACCCAAGGCACCTCGAGGAGTTTCCTTGGGCAGCATCCTGACCCAAGGGGAGAGTCCTCGACCGCAGCGTGCTGCTCCAGGGGACAAGCTCCAAATGGCTCCCCCAGGGGACTCCATTTATACCCAGGCCGAGTCTGACCTGTAGTCAATAGCGGCTCCCATTGGCCAAAGGCCCCAATTACCACAAAGCCCTAAGAACAAAGGCAGTCATGAGCTGCTCCAATTCAGCAGCCAAGAAGCTCTGCTTTCATTGGGCGGATGCACCTGCCACACACCTATGCCTCCAGAGTTTCTTCCTCTCCCTACACAAGTCTATGGGACCGGATGGGATACACCCAAGGGTGCTGAAGGAGCTGGCTGGGGCGCTCGCCAAGCTGCTTTCCAGCATTTACCAGGAAGGAAGACGCTGTTGGTTCCTGCTTTCTCTTCAGGTCTGTTGAATTAAAAAGGCCACACTTACGGAAACATTTTGGCTACAAATGGGCCCAAGCTGGTTCAGAAAGATCATTGCTGGGGCTGTGCGGGGCACCACCGCGCAAGCGTCCCCACCGCGCCGCAGAGCCCATGCTCCTGCAAACCCTGCGCACACACGGACTCCTCTTCCAGCAACAGCCCTGGAGTGCAAAGGCAGGCGTGAAAGGCCTGGCTCAGGGCTATGGCACTGCAAGGCTGAGGCCAGGCTGGGCTTGAAGACAGCAGCTCGGTCCGGCCCCACCCAAGACTCTATTGGCGGGGGGGCCCAGCTCCCTGGCACTGCTCAGCCCCCCAGCACAAAGCGGCCAAGCGTGGGCCAAGAAAACAGCAAATGCTGCAGCGGCAAAACCAGGACCGAGCACAGTTCTCCACCGCCTCATCCCCACCGTCCCCGTCCCCTGCAGAGCTGCCACTCGGGGACAAACCCTCCCCCCCGCAGGGCAGGGGCAGAACCCCCTGCCCTGGGAACCACCACCTGTGGAGCTCAGCCTGCCCTTGCCAACACAACGCCCTAACAGCTCCACCAGCGCGCACAGCAGAGCCAGCAGCACCCATGGGAGGCGCAGGAGCACTCGGCTACTTCTCAGCCCTTCTTGGGCCACACTCCCCTCTGCCCACCCTGCCGACTCCGCAGAAGAGGCGAGGGGCAGCTGTCAAGCCCCATCCTCCCAGCAGGAACCTCCTCCTCCCTCCCGGGGACCGCACAGGCGTGAAGGCCAAGGTGAAAGGGAGTGTGGGCGAGCAGGGAGGCGTCTGGGGCGAGGAAAGGTCTAACACCATGTGGGCACAGCACGTGGCCACTTTACTCACAGACAGCCCCTGGCCACGGTCTTTATTGTTTGGACCATATCTTGGCCTCTGCCCGGCGCAGCAGAGGGTGCTGCCTGGAGCGCCCGGCCTGCCAGCAGGGCCAGGGCTGGAGGAGAGAGGCTACTGCCAACCAGCGGGGTCCCATCGCAAAGTCACGGCAAATTCTGCAAAGGACAGGCTTGGGGCAGCCCACCCGCAGGCCGGGAGCCCCCAGGGCTGCAAGGCTTGGCTCTGCTCCCAGGCAGACACGGCCAGGGAAGGAAATTGGCCCTGTCAGAGCCTGACCACAGCAGCAGTTGCTCCCACAGACATGCATGGGGCAGCGGGGCGGGTGGGGAGCGGCTCCCACCATGGTGGTACTGGGCAGGGGCTGAGGACCTCGGTCCTGGGCACCCTGCCCTTCCCAGGCAGGTCCTCCTTCAGGCCAGCCAAAGGGACCCATGCTCAGCCATCGCAGCTGGCCGCCATCACAGTGGCCTCCTGATGGTACAAACCAGCTCCTCACTGCCCACTCTCCCCCGTCCTATAACAGGACAGACCTGACCTTGGCCACCACATGCTGAGAGGCTCACGCCTGTGCCACCACCGACGGCAGCAGGACAGCGGGGAAGCCTCGGCAGCAACGGCAGCTTCTGGGTGCTTCGGCCCAGCGCCCAGCAAAGCTGCCACACAACATCTCGGGGCACCTACAAGCTGCCAAAGCAAAGAGGGCGCATGGAGACTCTTTGGCTGGAACCATCAAACTGCAGCCCAAGGCACAGAACTGATGCAGGTCGACCCAGTGGCCGATGAGGAAGAGGAGGCCATGGGGGTTGACCCTGTGGCCGATCACGAAGAGAAGGCCATGGAGGTTGACCCTGTGGCCAATGACGAGGAGGAGGCCATGGAGGTTGACCCCGTGGCCGACGAGCAAGAGGAGGCCATGGAGGTCGACCCAGTTCCAGCACGCTGACCTGCAATGGTGCTTCCAGCCTCTGCGTGTATATAGTTATTTCCTTGAAGACGTACATTAATAAACTAAGCTATCCTTCCTCACCGTCAAAGTGATTACAAGTACCCGATCACTGCGCACCTTTTTTATTCTTTCACTGATCCTTGACTCCAGTCTTTATTTTCAAACAAAAGGTACAGTGCCTGTGAGTTTTAAGAACAAGGAATTGCCACCCTTTCTTGCCATGAATTAATTAATTATCAACATAAATGCTGAGGCAAAGCTCATGGGAGGCCACTAAGAAGTTGCAAAGCAGGAGCTGAACACCACAGCTCCCCATATAGCTATGGAGATCTATACACCAAAGCCACCATCTGCAAGACAAAAACCCCAGCAAATTTTGCAAGGTTAGAGCTCCTTGTCTCATTCCTCCTCCACCACAGAATCAAGGTCACTAGGCTTGCAAACCACTCCTTCAGAAGGATGAAAAGAACTACTGGGCATTAAAACCAAAATCAAAATAAGGGTGCTAGTGAGAGGGATAGAGGAAACGTAAGCTCACGATGAACATATGATGCCTGAAATCACACGCAAAAAAGGAAGAATTATCTGGAGATTAAAGTTCTCCCCTATGTCTCCAGAGATTCTTCCTCTCCACACACAAGTCTATGGGACCGGATGGGATACACCCGAGGGTGCTGAAGGAGCTGGCTGGGCTGCTCGCCAAGCCGCTTTCCAGCATTTACCAGGAAGGAAGATGCTGTTGGTTCCTGCTTTTTCTTCAGGTCTGTTGAATAAAAAAGGCCACACTTAAGGAAACGTTTTGGCTACAAATGGGCCCAAGTTCGTTCAGAAATTTGTGGAAGGATCAGGAGCATCGGCTCTGCTGCACGGTGGGGATGCTTCTACGGTGGTGCCCCACACAGCACCAGCGATCAACAAAAAATGACAGACGATACACACGTTTTTAGATTACTAGACTTTGTGGTTTGATTTTTCTGGGATTGGGGGGGTGAGAGAAGTAGGAGCGGTGGGAGAGGATATGCACATATGATCTCTAATAATAAATGGAAGCCATGCTCATAAGTGGGCTGAAATCTTTTCTATCAACTGTTACAAAGGAGCCTGGAGTTAGAGATATTTTGTCCATTACTGACAGATAATATGGGAGCTTCTGTACACTGACATAGAGGAGTCAGTTCAGCTGCTCAGGGAGGAAAAAGGTGTTTCATACACAGGGGTGCTGTAGCTTTCCTTGTTGGCTCAGCAACATGCACTGTCATCCTCCCACTTGAATGCAGATAGTTGCCTCATGCACAAATCAAACAAATCTGCAATCCATCACACATTTATATTATAGCCACGCATTTTAAGGTTGAAAAACAACTTTATGTTCTCTGGACTAGCCTCCTAAATAAATACAGGCCATGAAGTTAAGACACATACAGCGACTGGAGTGTTTACTCATCCATTTCAGTTCACCGCATCTCTCTTACATCTGATTTATCCATCAATAAATCAATGTGCAGATTAGACAAATCACATTGGTTAGTAACAGTTCCTGTACCAAATATCTTAATACCATTTCATGCTTTTTATAGAGCGCTATTAATTTTTGCTTGTCTCCTGTTACTTTTTGGGAATGTTAGACACACATTAGGAAAATATTTATTGAAGTTAAGTAGTCATTTTAATAAAACTGGACATAGAAATATAGACACTGAATCCAGCATTTTGCCCTGCAAGCTCATGTTACCTCTGGGGAAAAATGGTAAACAGTGTTAATAGTTTATTTAAATTCAGAGATAGCTATCATACAGAAGAAAAATGTTAAGTTGTGTAGTAGAAAAAAGGCTGTATTTTCACAAAGGAAATATATTTGAGCTCCAGGGCTCAGAATGACCATGAATTTAATGACCTTTGTTGAGGCACAGATTGAGGAATTTATTTTCAGGAGTCTATCACATGATCAAAGGAAAATTGCCTCCTGTCTAATATAATGTCCCCAAGAGTACATGTGCCAGGACCTAACAGCAGTCACTGAAAATATACTATAAGCAATCCAATTTTCTTTTTTTACAAAGATACTTAAAGAAGTAGACCAGAGTTTCTAGGTCCAAAGAACTGACATAGGGGTTAGCTGGTTTGTGGTTTTGCTTTATGTCTGACAAAAGGAAAGTCTGCTTACACCTTTTTCTTTCTGCCCATACCTTAGAATACACTAAATAGCATAAAAATACTAAAATGTTTCATTTGGCAAGAATAATGATGACTTAATATGTGCTATATTTTAATGTCACTTAATGAGAAGTTTGAATTGGATCTTATACTTTTTAATAAAACAACGTAAATGACTGTGATGGAGGGGATCTGGTCTTTTTTCTCAGACTCTCATAAAAATCCCCACCTGGCTCAAGTCAAAACATTGTGGGGGTGAGGGATGGGGGGTGGTAGTTAGTGGCAGGTTACTTTTAAACATGAGCCTTAAAGATGTATGTCTCTTGCAGGAAATTTGCCTCATTCAAGCATTATGAAACCAGCCCACGAAACAATTTCATCAGGCTTTAAACTTTCTTCCGTTTGTAAAAAAAAGCAGTAGGGAAAATGCAGAGTTCTTGATAATCTGATTTACTGGGCTTGCATGATATGATCTATCACTATCTAATCTTGCTCAGGAATCTCTTGACTAAGGTTTGCTAATACTGAGGAAGGCAGCCTGAGAAAATAACCTTACATACTTGTTGTGTTCTTTAGCTTTTCCCCAACTAGCTTCTATTTTCTTAAAGACAGGATGAAGTGTTAACACACCACTGGTCTTACCCATAAAAGCCAATTTGTTATATCAGCCTATTTCTAGACTGGAAGTGTTTGAGTACCTCCACACATACAATAAACTACGCTTAGGATATTGGTTCAACCCTACCAAAAAAAAAAAACCTGGATGGGATTGCCTGTGCAACATCCTTCCTTTAGATCTATACGTTCCAAATACTTTCTGATTGCACCTGGGAAAAGCTATTATGCCCTGTAATGGAGCTGCGATGCACACTAGCATAGTCTGCAGCAGAGGCAGGATGCAGGGAGCTGAAGAATACATTTTAGACTACTGGGGAACCCAGGTAAAGAGGAGCAAGTCAGAAAGAAAAGTAGGAGGGAAAGAACCTCCTCGACTATCTCAAAACACAGTACACACATTGTTTCTTCTTACACATTGTCAATTACTATTGCAGTTATACTTACTATGATGGCTTAGGCCAGCTTTGGGTGTATAGTAATATTTAAAAAAATATTCAGGTATAGCAATAGTTAAAAAAAAACATTTAGGAATTTTGGTGTCTGAATTCATAGCTGTCCAGCTTCACTGTTCTTTCTGAATATTCTAGAAACAAACATATTTTATCTTAAAACAAACACCTAAAACTCGCTTTGAAAAAATACAGATACTACATTTGGAGAGGGTAGATGATGAATAAAACATTTTCATGGAGCAGATGTTAAAATCAGACATAAAATCAAAACTTCTGGAGTAGGAAATTAAAATAAATTAAAACTACACATGTAGCAGGTCTTAGTTTCTTTTCAAGTTGTAATGACTATAAAAATGTTAATTTTGTTCCTATTTTTTTCTTAACCAGAATTTTTTCTTTAAATTTCAGTGATACCCACAAGATTGGGTTTTATGAAGTTTACATCTGAAACCATCTTTCAAAGCCCCTAACCAGAAAATAATGCTATTGCATACTGTATGTTCCTCACACAATTTACTGCGCAGGAGTCAACCTAAACATTACAGAGTTTTGTAATTAGGAAATACATAGTTTTTTTCTTTACTGTCTAATAACTTAAAATTAGTTTAACCAATTTCATCCAAACTGGGAATAAACGCTCTGTTGGGCTAACTATGATGGAAAATGTCAGTGTGAAAAAGGAAAAAGTAATCAAACCAAAAAAAGCTGCTAAAACAGTATTGAAAATCAGACTACGTGAGTGTCCAAATACTATAGGCAGACAATCAGTTTTTATTTACTTTTGGAACGTGATTGAAAACACTATAACATGGTAATTAAACATCAGGTAATATTCTTTCAAATTGTTGAACTTTCAGAATGTTGATAAAATACAACAAAAAATTAATCCTAGTAATGGTATTTATTAACCATTTTATAGATTAGTTTTCATTTCATATCAGTGATCTTCTGTATCCCAAGCTTTTTCAGAGGCACCTTATAATTTCACTATCGTTTTAATGTACAAAACACTAGTTGAGAATGACTTTTTTTACTGCATTATTACAAAAAAAAAAAAAAAAAAGAAAGAAACAGACGTGACAATGGCCTTTGACATTTAAACAATGTACATATATGGAATTACTTGCACATTTCATGCAGTGACTCAAATGTTTTACCAGTTTGCCACACAGTACTTCTCATTTAAATTCAAAAAAGAGCACATAATTTTCTTTCTGTGATTATTTGCATCCTTCAAGTTTTCCAAGGGCTTTGTTAATTTTACTTCTTGAAAAGAATCTCTGAAGAGTTGAGCTACTGCAAAAGAAGCGGTGATGTAGAACTTGTATTGGGTAAAAGGAAATTCGTATTTTTAATCTGAACATGGAAAAGAAGCTGGTTAAATTAGGAAGCAACTGAAAAGACTGCAAGTGTATCCATTTAATCAGGACTAACATTGCTTGCAAATCATCTTCCACTGTGGAATTAACAAAGAGTAACAATATTCTGTTTAAGGGAAGCAATTTCTTTTGGAAAGATTGTTTGAAATAAACAAGGAGCTTGTGGCAATCCATGATGGCCTAAATGAATATAATCTTTTCCATTGCTGTACGTACAACTATTTATTCATTGTATTAAGTATTTAATGATTTATGCTTGTGCTAAAGCATCCAAAGACAAAGGGAAGATATCACTACCCAAGGTGTGGACAGTAGGAGACAGAAGAACTAAAGAACATGAGATAGCCTGGTTCTGGGTGTCCATAGTGCTTCAATTCCCTTCGAATCTCTCCTTTAACTTCCACTCCTTCCTTGTTCCAAACCATCAAGATTCAGACAGTTGTGTTTCACTCATCTAACAGAATTTCCTATGTTGTTTGTTATCTTCCTCTCTTCTGTCAGTGGTACCAGATTTGACTTCCTCATTCAATATACCTTCCCCCATTTTCCATCACATGGTTTGCAAATATCTTTGTCTTTCTTCTTGTCTCCTATAGATAGAATACATTTCTAGTACTGGTACATCAAGGTGCTACACTCTTCTTATGAAAAATATCCTTCATGAATGAACAAATTGTGCAAATAACTAGGTGGCTTTGCTCCAGTTTAATAATTTGACAGTAATATTGATTTTATGTCTCTAGCTGACTTCTGTAATGTCCCAAATTCTAGACACCTATAATTAATGTAAAAGTCACAAACAAAATTCCCACGTTAATCTACAACACAATATTTATAATGGGTTTATCCAGCCTTCAGTTTAGAAACTTGGATGAGATGTATATAAAAAGCAGGAAAGACCTTCCTGATCTGTTAAATGCTTTTCTGGCAATACAGTAGCTCACCTGCATCAGAGTACTCCACATACAGCTTGTGTGGACATTGTCCTGTTGTGGGAGAATTGCATGTGCAAGCTTCCTTCATACCCCATAGGATACAGCCCTGGAGAGAAGAGGGGTCCAAGCAAAATGGCTGATATGGAAGAATCACCTCCTCCAAGCTCAAGAAAGGCCTATCCTGAAAAGTAGGGTACCAAGCGAAGGCAGCAGACCTGCACAAGTGAGCAAGGAGTTCCAAGCTGAACTCAGACACATTAAGGGAGGGTACAAGCAACAGAAGCAGGGGCAGGTGACCCATGAGGAACATAGAGCTGCTGTCTGATCTTGCAAGGCTGGGGTTCGGAATGCCAAGGCTGATCTGGAGTTGAATCTGGCAAAAGATGTGAAGAGCAACAAGAAGGGCTTCCACATGTTCTTAGAAAAGGAAGACTAGAGAAATTGTGCATCCACTGCTGAATGGGGCAGCAGCTCTGGTAACCATGAAAAAGGCTGAGTTACTGCATGCCTTCTCCACCTCCGTCTTTCCTAGCAAGATAGGCTTTTAGGAATCCCAGACCCAGATATCAGGGGGAAAGTTTGGAGAAAGAAGGATGTACCCTTGATGGAAGAGAATCACTTCAGAGAATACATAAGCAAACTGGACATACAGAAGTCCATAGGACCTGATCATTGCTAAAGGTGCTGCTGATGTCACTGCAAGGTCACTCTCAATTATCTTTGAATGGTCATAGGGACTGGGAGAGATTACTGAAGACTCAAAAAGAGCAAATGTCATTCCAATCTTCAAGAACGGCAAGAAGAAAGACCTGGGACACCAAAAGGTGGTGGTCTGCGGCACAAAGTCCGGTTGGTGGTGTACCTCAGAGCTCAATGCTGGATGCAATCCTGTTCAATAACTTCCTTAATCATCTGAACAATGGGACAGAGTGCATACTTATCAAGTTTACTAATGACACAAAACTGTGAAGGTTGGCTGATGCACCATACGGGTGTGCTGCTGTTAAGAGGGATCTAGAAGATCTGGAGAAACAGGCTGACAAGAACCTCATGAAGTTCAGCATGGGAAGTGGAAAGCCCTGCTCCTGGGGAGGATCAGCTACACACACCAGTACATGCTGGGGCTAACCACCCAGAAATCAGTTTTGCAGAAAAGGTCCTGGGGGTCCTGGTGGATGTCAAGTTGCATGAGCCAGAGGCGCACTCCTATGGCAAAGAAGGCCAAGAGCTTGGCTACGCATTAAGCATAGCATTGCTAGCAGCTTGAGGGAGGCTATCCTTCCCCTCTACTCAGAACAGGTGAAACACATCTGTGGTGCTGGATCCAGCTCTGGACAACCCAGTACAAGAGAGATATGGACATACTGGAGAGAGTCCAGCACAGGCCCATGAACATGATGAATATACAGGAGCATCTGCCCTGTGAGGAGAGGCTGAGAGAGCCAGGACTTTCAGCCTGGAGAAGAGAAGGCTGAGGGGCATCTCCATGTGTATAGTCAGTCTGCAGATAGGTCCTTATCCCTTCCTGTCTATTGTGTCTTAAGTGCTTGTTGCTCTTTGTTTGACTTAATGGCCGTGTTCCCAGCAAACATCACACCTTAACATAAGCTTTGTTAAGCCAAAACCTGAGCAGGAGTTGAGTGAACAATAACTGTGATGGGAAGGATGAAGGAGACAGGTTCTCCTCAACAGTATCCACTGACAGGACAAGATGTAGTGGGAACAAATTAAAAAACTTTGAATTCCACCCGAATACAAACCAACTTTTTTATTGTGGAGGTAGTCAAACACCAGAGCAGCCTGCCCAGAGAGGTTGTAGAGTCTTCATTCTGGAGATATTCATAACCTGACTAGACATTGTTGTGTGTAGTGTGTTCTAGCTCACCCTGGTTGAGGTGAAGCATTGTATTAGATGGTCTCATGAGGTCCTCTCCAACCTAAAGAGTCCTGTAATTCTGTGATTCTGTAAACTAGAGGGAAAATGCTCAGTGTGAGATAGGGAATAAAGCCAGTAAAGAGGATTTCAGACACCTTTTGTGTTGTTTTTCTTTGTTGTTTTTTTTTTTTTTTTAATACCTTACATATATTGAGAGAGCTGGCTGTCAGGAAGTCTGATTTAGACATAAAAGTTCTCCTGCTTTACTGTATTGAGCTTTTGGGCCTCTGTATCAGCACTGTGGGTCCACTCCCAGAGGAAGACCTTGCCACTTCTTTCCATTCACAATAATTTTTCAGGATGGCTATTGTGCTATTCCACAAGTTTGGCAAATGGGAATGTTGGACCAGCTACTTTACTTAAACTGCCATGATTTCTTGCCACCTTATTTTATATCTAACTTTAACAGCTTACCACTTAGCAGCTAAGACATGAGTATATGTTACTGCCTGCCAACTTTGCGGCAGCAGTGGTAAAATGTGGGAGAGAAGAAAGAAACCTGCTTTGAAATTGCTAAAACAAGTTTCTCCCAACTTTGCCTCTTCGTGCTTAGCTTTCGGTTACTGCAACACTAATTGATAGTTTCTCCTATTTTTCATTCTGTTTATACTTTCAGTTAATTTGATGGAGTTTTACACTTTCTAATTCTGTTCAGTGTTAATTTTATTTTTAGTGCTATGCATTGCTTTTTCCAGAATCAGAAGGTGTTTCCTTTAAATAAGCAGACTGTACAGGCTTAGTGTCGTGTATACTCACAACATCAATACCTATTAATTCCTATGATAATTTATAAAAATAAGTCTGATAATATCACCTTTTCCACATTGTAAGTAATTCATCTCGAAACAGAAAACTACCCTGTTATTCCATAACCATTTTAAAATTAATGGCTTTGCAGTTTCTGTAAGGGTCATGGATTAATTTTGTGCAATTTTCAGTACCCATCATGGGTTTTGTCCAAGCAATGAGAAGGTAATGAGAACGAAAATAGATTATACACACACACCCCCATCCTTATGACAAAAACTACGAGAGATGGGGAAGACTAGACTTTATCTCATGCCAATTGTAAAATATTTCTAAGAACAGACAATAGCGCAACATCAATCCATTTGTATGACAAACACAACAAAATATTCAAAACTCTCTTGATGGCTAAACTTAACCTCCATGAGAATTAACAGAGTAAGAAACAAGATATTTTTCCCTGCATGAGCATATCACTAAGCTAGTCTTTAAAATGGCAAAAGTTGTGTATGAATACATATGCACTGTGAGAAAAAAATACAAACATTCAATGCACGTCTTCATCTAAGTTACAGATTTATTTTTTTTTTTCTGAAGATGAGTTTGTTTGTCCTGAAGGAAGATTAAGTGTCTAAAAGAATGTATGTTTTAATGACATATAAAGCTAACTCTGAAAGCAAAACCAACCCATTCCAGCCTATCTCTGCTACCTAAAAGTTGTCATTTTCCTTCGTCAAGTGTGAACTTGATACTGGAGAATTCTGAATTTATTTTAAACTGAAATTGGGCAGAAATTTAAGTTTCCAGCTCCTTTCCATTTCTCCAGGATACTTTTGAGCTAAACAATAGCCCAACTTATCAGAGCATCCTGCAGTCCAGATGCCCTGAGCATCTGGACTGCAGAACTTGTTGGAATACATTATGACTTCTTCCAGCTCTCACACTCAGGTTTTCATTCACAAGTTTATTTTTGGAGAAGAGTGAGAAGTGAGAAAGAGGAATTGGGATGCATCCCAGACGTGTATTGAGACCCAGGAAAAGAGTATAAATGTAGTCTATTTGAAGAAACGTTGTCCTTCAAAAGAAGGTGGAATGAAAGAATTAAACAGTAAATTCCTTCAGGCTAGGTTGACCAAAAAAAAAGATTGATTCAAAATAAATGAAGCTATATGGGTAACATATATTCTTTAGGTGATGATAATAAGATGTACGTATAGCCAGATTATGAAAAAAATTTAATCCTACCCTGACATTTTTGGTGTAAAGTAAACCCTTTTCATCATGTGCCACGAATGAGGCGTTATGTCTTTTTGAACTATGTTCTCATGTTCTTATAGTTAGGATTTATTCCCTCAACCAGATGGAAATTAATTCATGTTTTCACAGGAATGGGAGTAATCAAAACAGTTTTTCATTCAGAAACTGTTGGACTCTGAGAATCCACACAGGGAGCATTCGCCATCCTCTTTCAGGGTACAAAACTTCAACTGTAACAGATTTTAACGCGTCAATTACAATCTCTCTGCTTTTTTAAGAGGTCTGTGAAAGTTGATGAAAAAATGAATAGGAATAGAATAGAATAGAATAGAATAGAATAGAATAGAATAGAATAGAATAGAATAGAATAGAATAGAATAGAATAGAATAGAATAGAATAGAATAATCTCAGTTGGAAGCAACCTACAACAATCATCTAGTCCAACTGCCTGAATACCTTTGTAAAACAGTGTGCATTTTATCCAGAAGAACATCCACAAATTAAATAAGATTGAGAACCACTGCTTTAGATATTCTTTAACTAAGATATTCTTTAACTGCTTGTCCTTTTAATCACACTTACTTTCTCTGAGCCTCCTAAAGGATATTTCTGCATCTTGTTTTTGAGATTGTTCTGGTTTGAGTGAAAGGCGGGGACTTTTTTGTAGCAGGGTATTTTGGTAGACACTCACTCAAACCAAGACAGAAGGCATTTCCTGTAACACAGACCCTTAAGACTCAATTCAAACTCTGTATTTATTGATGACAAACAAGTTACAAGTCACCAAAGCTAACTTTACTTCCCATACAGGACCATAGCTAATTGTGGCACCAAATAGGTAGTGATATATGATGACAGTTTTTTTATACCATCAAAGAATGAAATTGAAGAAACTATTGAGACATTGAGATTATTCCAGAAAAAGAGAGAAAAAACATTAAGGGATTTTATAGCTCTTTTTTTTTTTTTTTTAAATGTCAACTGTATATCTTTAGTTAGCAACCTATACTCATATTTAGGCACCATCACATGCGTAGGTAATGTGATTTACTGAACTGTTAGGCATTAGAATTTCTATAAGTCCCCTTGATTTAGTTTTAGCTACTTTTGGTGCATGGGCAAAGAGGGAAGGGAAGGGGAGACTTTAATTACATGCAAAACCAAACAGGGTTTGAGTTCCAAAGCCTTATGGTTTTGTGTTGTGATTTTATCTGAGGAGAGCCCTGTACCAACCATCATTCCGGTCTGAACATATTTATACAGCTTCTAAAGTTGCTTTGTATATGGTGAAAAAAGTCATGGAAAACTATTAGTGAACTATTAGTGAACATTTTCAATAGTGTGACAGTAGCAATAGATTTTGTATCCCTTTACAATAAGTACTGAAAATGTATGCATGCTCACCAAATGTCCGTTTTCAGGTACAGAGATAGCTTTCACAGACTGTGTTGGAATTTATATGCATTTTTTCTATTTAGCTAGAAATAACTGACTAGTCTTCTGATCTCTTTTCTCATGTCCTGCAGAGATTAATGAGATAGATAATGAAATATTCCAGTCACTTAAATAGTCTCTGTAGCTTTCCTTTTCCTCAAGTGGTAAGAAAAATTATTTCTGTACCATCAGCTCCATGTTTTTAACTGTGTCTGATTGACATTTAATCTCTGCATGTTATAATCAAAAAGGATTACAATGCACACCTTTTCTGTAAAACAATAGAAAAAGTTACCGAGATACCTAGCTTCTCCTGAGCAGCAGTACAATGTTATTTCTTGAACACCTAACAGCCAGATGATTGACCTCAGGCAAGAAACGGATATTGTTATCTGACAAGTAGATTCAGATTAGGTTTGACTTCATTGAAGGTCTTGTTCTAAGCATCTGTTTAAGGCTGAATCAAGATACATGACTATATTTAGAATGTCATAGAAATAACTAGACTTTCCACTGTTAGGCTGTCTTGATCCACAAAACTGAATGCTCCCAGTAGTTCCCAACATGTTCTACCATCATAGGAGGCAATGTCTGTCAGACTTTTCCAGTTACATTTGTTCTAAATAATCAAACAAAAAGGAGGATGATCTAAGATACGAAATCATGCAGTGCAATCTTCTGCAAACAAGGAATGAGTGAGCAAACTCACCATCTAAATTCTGCTTTGGAAAAAGAGTAAACCAATCTTCTTTTCAGTTAAGACCTTTACAAGGCTTTTGATTTTGCTGAACTGCCTCAACTAAATTACCTATTACTCTGTACTTCAGCTCAGACTACTTAAATTTGTTTTTTAGTTAGGGACTCATGTTCCTCAGGACTTCGTGTGACTTTATAATAGAGCTAGGCTGGTCAATTTCCTCAGTACTTAGAAGACCTGTCCTATCTGTAGTAAGACACAAAGTTTGCTTGTTCTGTTTGGACAGATGGTGCCAATATTACTGTTTAAAATTTTAAAATAATCCCTAGAAACAATGTACCAGTGACAAATATGCACTAGGAAAATTCAGTGCCATAAAGAACAGAGAATTTTCCTCATTCAGCTTCTGATTTTAGCAATTCTTTACAGGAAACTATCCAATGGATTTGGATAGCTAAGAGCATGAAGGCTACTTCAATCTATGCCAACTGCCAATAGCTCAAGGCTTACCGGGCCATAGGGAACCAGACAGCCACATTTTTATTTGTCTACCCTTCCACAGAGAAATAAACAATTTTTAATTTACTTCTCCCATTAAGTAGTTGATTTTCTAATTAATTTGGCCATACCAACATTCCAGTGCCCAGCAAAATGTATCTGAACTGGCAGAGCTATACAAAAACTGTGCTTGCAATACTTGTGTAGCTCTGATTCAAATTCTTCCCATTAGCTACCCAATTAAGCAGAAGGAAGTTTAAATTACCAGCCTCCAACTTTATTTATTTATTTTTACAGAACACTAGTAGTTAACCATGTTTAAAGTCCAATGAATAGTAAGAGGATATATACCAGATCAAGCCATGAAAGAGATGGGGAAAATCAGAAATAATTAAAGGAAATGAGAAAGAAAGAAAGAAAACACATTACCATTGGAAAAGAATTTCTTACTTAATTATAGTCTAATTCAGTGAGTTATTAGACTTCTATTTTAAAAGAAACATCTGATAATTAAGCAGCTATTAAAACAAATTGCTCATTAGTTTGGGAAACACAGACAACCCTTTTATCGAAAGGCTAATTCCAAGTTATGTACCTTTAAATAGATATCTCTTTTTCCAGTAATCCAACTCAGTAGAGCCAGCTACAGTACTATGTGTCATGTGAGTAAGAACAGCAGCTAGAGCGTGCTCTGGAAAAGAGAACTGATCTAAGCTGCTTAGGGATACTCTTAGGAAGCAGTATCTCTGCTTTCTGCTATCCTGAAAATAGCACTGACTGCCTAGTCATAGGGAGAGAAATCCTCTCCTAAATTGTAATACTTGTGTTTTTTTCAAAATAAACTTCTTACTATGTATATACTGATTTAAAACTTTAATTCTGTTAGCCTGAATCAAATAATGCAAGCCCTGTTCAAAATGGATGAGCTGGTGATGATTACACTGAAGAGCATAGCCACTGGTAGTAAGATGTTTGTTTAATTTAAATGAAGCTAAGAAAAAAAGTGACCCCCAAAATTATCTGCAGAGTCCTATTCTGCTTGATATCACCGTGCATGTTAAACTTCCTAACTTTACCTAAAACTAATGTGAAGTAACAACAAGACTTTTTTTAACACCTACTGGAACTTGTTTTCTTTGGAGCATTGTCTGTAAGCGAGCAGAGGATTTTAATACTTAAAGGTGTCTCAGAAATCTTGATTGCTACAGCCTGTATAACTGACTGAGTTTGTAAGTTAAAAAATCAAAGGAGTTTTGGTATGTAGCCTATTCTGACAAAATGTCACTCAGGCTGTTGAATCATGAGTCTATTTGCAAAATCATGTTACTTGAACAAGCAAGAGTTCCTCTCTACAGAAAGAAGCCAAACTTTAAAAGTAAGCTTTTGACCGTATTGTTCATATACAGTCAAGAGAATATGTTACAGAATTCAAATGTTTACAAAGAGAAAATAATAACTCAGCTTTTTAATTTTAAATGTTTTGAGTTTAATTTATTCTGAAACCTCATATTATATTGAAATTATGATTTTAAGATGATCATAATCTTTTATTTTAACTTCAGAGGTTAAAAGAGGTCTTGGATATGGTAGGTTAAACTACCTTTTAAGCATTAATTCTTCTAGAATGGCCCTTAGGATTGTAAACTGTACGAAAATTAAATGGTAACCTATTTCTTAAGTAGGCCTTTTGTTTTTCTGTCTAAAAAGCTAATTTTGCCTTGAATTATTGAGGAGAAAGCCACCCAGTATTTATCAGAATTATTTTATACTTCTAAAAATCATGTTTCTGTCACTTCTAAAAGTTAAAAAAATATTTTTGTTATAAAAAAATATCTTCTATTGATCACAGAAGGCATTTTCAGTTTTAGTTAAAAATATTTTCTTTAAGGGGAAAAGCTAAAGAAAAAGAAAAAACCTAGACTATCAAAGAAAAATTTTCACATGTATTCTGTGAAGTGATATACATATATCACGATTTATATAAATATATGTATATAAACAATTTTCAGATTTATCTATATTTCCTCAGTGCATATTTAGATTGTACCCCAAAATGACTACTGTCTGTTAGAAATCTTAGAATAACTTTCAAAAATCACAGCAACATAGTCCTGATTAGAATTTGATTATAGTAATAATCTGTTATTCTGATGCCACTGAGAGATTCCTACATAAGTAGAACTATTGATTATAATACAGGAAGTTTTTCTTCAGATTAATCTACAAACCCTATTGTTCATCTATTTTAAAAAGGAGAATTTATTAGAAATGATAATAGGAAATATGAACTTCATGTAATAGGTTTATATTGTTCAACACATAGCACTGCCTTAAAAATATTCAAATAGCCTAAAGCAAACTGGATGGATTCAAGGAGTTGAAAAGCAAGCTATAAGTTTTTAACTTTGAAATTGTGGCAAGACAGACTACATAGGGTAAATTTGCCTTTAAAAAACCTTATTTTATACAGTCAATAATTTACTTGTTCTATGAGATGTTAAAATCTGCTGTGGTCTAAATTTTCAGAAATTATTTTATTTTGTTTTCACTTGCTGCCATGGATGAGTGATCTAGAGCACTTAAAGAATCACTGTCAAAGGTATTAGCAAAAGTGGTTTTAATATGAATTTTTTAAAGTGCGACTTAGCAAAGTTTGATGGCAAGGTTCACTTTATTACTTACTACATGGAAGAAACATACAAAGGAACATCAAGCTGAAATCGATCTAGAATGATTTACACAGAGATGAGATGAAAAAGGGTAAGAGAAACTGTCCTGTCGAGTCACAAGGTTCAGAGTGGACCCCTTGTTTTCTAAACTGCTGATGGATTTAGGTGCGGCTAGGTCCAAGATTAGTCTCAGACTTGGGCAACAGTTTATGTTTAATTGAAGAAACCCAAAGAGGAAGGAAAACCTCTCATTGAGTCACAAGGTTCAGAGTAGATCCCCTTGCTTTCTAAACTCCTGATGGAGCTTAAGTGCAGCTAGGTCCAATGTTAGTCTCAGATTTGGACAACGGTTTCTGTCTAATGGAATTAGCTACATGGATTTCATTAGTATTAACTCATCGTGCTATCAGTCATTTACCGAGGATCTGTTGTGAATAAGGGGTCTCTCCACCTTGGGTAAGGAAGGATCTCTTAGTCTCAGGTAAGGAATCTCAAACCTTAAGAGGCATCCCTGCTCAAGGGGAAAGTCACCTGGTGTGCAGTCCAGTTGCAATTTAGGGAGAACTCAAATTGGGCTCATCCATAGATCTGTCATTTGTAAAAGGTCTCTGCCTCGAGGAGCAACCTTGAGAGGTGTTCCAGCTCAGGGAGAGATCACTGCCATGCAGCCATGCTGCCTAGCAGGGACAGCTCAAAGAAGGCTCACCTAAGCTGTCATATTTATGGGATAAAGTCGTTGGCCAAAAGTGGCATACAATGGGAAAAGTATGCATGAGACTCCTTGTAACCACAACTTTGTTTCTTGATGTTTTGGAAAAACAACCCTCTGTTCTTCCATTAATCACATGATAGGTGATCCAAGCTCATATTCAGCAATGTTCACTGGGTCACTCTGTTCCTTTTTGGGTTTCCTAGAGACATTCTTAGCCCAGTTATGGCTCAGGCCTTTACCTCCTTTGGAGCCTGTACCAAACTACTGCCCGTTTGGTTAAGGGGGGGTCAAGGGCATCCGCCACACTTGCCAAAAGGATCTGGCTTTGCGAAAACATTTACCTCTTATAAGCTTATTTTTTTACATATAGTTTAACTAAGTTAATCTTACACTCCGATTTTTTACACTAGCTTAACATATATTAGTGAATGTATCAAAAAAAACAACCATAACAAGAACCTGAGGCTTTAAAGCATCAATATTTCTCACTACTCTGTAGGATCCAGCCCAAACATGACAATACAAAGATATTCTAATCATATAGAGCTCATATAGAGAATATTAAATAGTATTTACTTAATAGTTGTTTTATCATTACTAGAATTGAAAAAAGCATGTTTTAAAATTAACACTACTTTGTGGGAGAGAAGCCACACTATCTTTCTTTCTCTCATATAAAAATCTCAACCAAAAGCTAACTATTGGCTCACTCTGTTTTATGCTTTGCTAAAGGTAATATATGACACCCACATGACTGCATGCATTTCATACAAGATGGACAACAGAGTGTATCAAATAAAAGATAATTTACCTAGATGTGCAAGTTATATAATTCATTGGCTTCACAGTCTGACTTTTAAGGGAAATTTCAAGGATTGGCATGCTCTGTATATGAGACTAATCTTTTCTGAATCTGGACAAAAGTTAGTGATGGTTGTTTCCCACTTTCTCCCTCTGCTCATATGTGTATGTATGCACACACACATAAACATATGTGGACTAAAGGGACACAAGCTAATAATAAATAATTTTTTCCTGTAGGTATATTTCAAATCTAAAAAAAAAAAAGCAGTTCCAACTGAGAATACAGTATTTGGTGTAACTCTCATTTCCCCTCCAGCTTTGCCCAAAAGAAACATCAGTTGCAGTGTGATGTACTTTACGAAGTGTCATACTGGCTCCTGGTGTTGTGTGTCAGGAGAATAAAGTTTCAACAGTGCATAATTAAGAGCACTATGTTCACTCTTCCCCTTGGAGCAATAGATGTCTTTGCACCTAATAGCAGATATATTTCAACAAAGTCTGTAAAGAATTAGCCAAAAGTATATTAAGATATAATCATTAATATATATATTCATGTTTTCACTAAGGCCTGGCTGGACAGAATTTAAATATTTTAATACCCTCCTTTCATCTCAGGTATTGTGGGGAAGGGAAGAAACCAAACATTGGATATATTTAGGTAAGTTACTGATATACTGCTTAACCTATAGGAAGGAATGGATCCTGATCTTTTCTACGTCAAAGATAATTTTTTAACAGGCTTACCTTTATTTTTAAGTTTAACATAATTATACAAGGGGGGCTCTAAATAAGAAGACATGGTCTTGGGAGGGTTTGAACTCCATATGTGTAGAGTCCAGGGGATCTGCCAGGACTGCAAGATTTGATTGTAAAATAGCATAGACTGGAAAAGACTTCTGGGGTCATGTTACTCAAAGCAGGGCTTACTTCAGACATAGACTGGTATTCTCTGAGCCCTGTCTGGTCAAGAAATAAAAAAGTATTCCAGAAGAGAGTCTGCCATCTCTTTGGGACCAGTTCCAGTACTTAATCATCCTAACTGTGAAAATGCTTCTCCTTAATATGCAGATCCAGTTGAAACCTCACTTCATGCAACCTGTGTGCCTCTCATCATTTAGCTGTGCTGCTCTGAGTCTTATTTTGTCTTCTGTGTCGTGCTCCTCCCTTCGTGGCAATTAAAGACTGCAGTTAGATACCCCTTAACCTTTTCTTCTTGACCCTAAACAAACTGAGCTCCCACAGCCTTTTGAGAGCATAAACATTTCCTGTGTTAGTGTCCTTCCACAATGATTTCCAACTCCTACAAACCCTTATGCTTTCAAACCAAAGTTAACACAGCAGGGCAAAAATCGTGAGTCTTCCTCATCACCAACTACTGAGGTAACAGCTGCTCTGCTGAAGTCAACTAGTTTGTTGTTTGTTTGAGTGATGGCAAGTCTGTGCTAATACTTTTCAACTCTGCATAAATATGATAATCCAAAGTAGAACACCATTTCAAATTTCTTCTCTAATACATTGCTAGCAACATATGGCAGCTTAGCCCAGATATAATGTCATTTTTAATATGTTACATCAAAACTGATTTTCACTGTCTTACTCGTCTGTGTAAGAATGGATCTTAGATTGCTTTCAATCCTTTGAACAGAAAAAAATTGACTTTGGTTTTTTATGTGCCATGTTTCAGTCCAAGGGCAGCTGCACAGCAGAGACAAGTCATCCCAGACACATCAGAGTGACATAAGGCTCATTTGGAACTAATAAGTCATTATAATACACTATTAGAAGTCACACAATCTATTTTACTCACAACCGAAGCCAAATCAATGAACTAAGAACGAAATTGATAAACCAAGAGTAAAAGCAAAATATTTCAACATTTAAACAAGTGCTTGGACTTGGGATCCCATTGCTTATTAAAACCATAAAGGAGCTGAGCATCCAATCTTCTTCTGCTTTGGAAAATTGATTGCTTTTCTGTACTGCCTTCACTGTTGTCTATATTGCATTTACCTGCATACATCTGAAGCCAAACATGTATGTACATGATCTGTGACACCGAGTTAGGGGGTGAAAGTTTATCCAACTGTTTTTTCAAGACTTCTCATTGTTCCCCTCTTCTCACAACTTCTGAAGTCCTGACAATGAATTTAGTTCCCAAACTTTTGTGCTGAATCAGAACATAAATCTGAATGTTTTCCCTCTCCTTTTATGAGGTTTTATGGCCAGGAATGATGTTGTGAAGAATTTATGAACGTGAAATCTTCACTAACTACAGGGTTATTGCCTTTTCTAGAGGAATAAATCCAAGGTACCTTAAAGTATAAGTATAGAGTTCTCTTCACTGTAGGATTCAGCGCTGACAGGCAGTGTCCCGGGGTCTTTATAACTGCTGGATGTTTTCAGGGTTGTAAAAGATGTAAGTGGAGCCCAGGATAAAGATTAACAGATCTCCTCAAGTAGTCAGGCAGAATATCTACATGAGAAGAAGCGAACTTGCAAGCAATCCTTTTCTTAAAGCAATGTAATTCAAAGATGCATTACAGCATTCATCTTTTTATCTGGAATTTGTCACTAGTTTTGCAAATAAGCCAGGTTCCAAATATATACAACATTATCGGTACTGTGCATCAGAAAAATACAGTGTTAAGTTGCAAAATAATACTTTTTTTTTAACCTTTGAACAAGTGCTAAATAATGATGGGGGAAAAGGTAAAGACATATCTCATAAAACCATAGGGGAATTGCTGCTGTTGAGCGTGTCTCTAAATTATTTTGAAGTGTGCATTAATGAAACTGCAAACTGAATTAAGTACTTTCATCTGCTTCTCGAAGCTGCTCTGTCTGATCTGTTAAAGAATACACATTTTCACTGCAGTAATCAGAGGTTTAAATGGGCTTAATGTAATTAGAAAAACCCTTGGAGATACAAATTATCTCTTATGAAAATGGATATGCTTTGTAGATTAGAACGCATTGTTTCAGCATCAGTGTAGGACTGTAGAATTACAGTTCTAACTGCTCAGATATGGGCACAAGGCTTCTGTTGAATATAAGAGACACGCACTGGGCGTACACACATGCACAAGTCATACTGAATATCCCTAACAATACTCTAAAGCTTGGCATGAAAGGTCATTCACAACTGCTATAATACTTTTAATCAATTCTGAAAATGTGACTGTGAAAGTCCTTCCTCAATTTATGATGCTAAAGGACAGTCTGTTAGTAGTAAGACATTTACATCTGAAAGCTTCATCTCTACCTCCGCCTGTGTATCTGCCTCCCTCAAAAGCTGATTCCTCAATTCCACCTTTAATACCACATTTTGGTTCCTTTCCTTCTCCAGCAACTGTTTATTTTCTTTCAACTCTTCCTGCAGGGTCTTTATTACCATTTGCAGGGAGTCAATTCCAGTATCAGCCTGACAACGCCTCCACTTTCTATCTTCCACGCTGCTGCCAGACTCGCTCCCAACACTACACAAATTACAGTTTTTCTTTTCCCCTATCCAAACTTCTGCAACACCCTTATCCTATCCACTACACTCTGCGGTTGAAACCAGTGTGTTTTCGCCCAATCTTGTCCCTGGAGTGAGGGGTGAGATTGGTGCACCTCCAGAAAGTCATATAAGTTATCTATCCCTTCCATCGGCGAGGGGACACAATCACAAGCACCAGCTGCCTTCCGGGCGGCCATTCTTTTTTCCTTTTCTTTTTCCTAACACAAAGTGGTCGTCGTCCTGAGAGGGCCACACATTAATATCCAAGTTGCCCTTTTCTCTCTCAGGAGGTCACACATTAATCTAACACTCAAAAATAACATCAAAAAAAAAAAACCAAACAAACAAAACCCACAAACGGGTCATGTCCTGAGAGGGCCACACATTAATATCCAAATTTCCCCTCTTCTCTCTCAGGATGCCACACCTTAATTAACACACACACACACACACACACACACAAATTACTATCCACTATTCCGCCTATTCACTCTTAGGAGGTCGCACCTTCATGAGATGCTTTCTGTTCCCCGAGAACCCTGTTCACGTCTAAAGCAGGGAAGCGGTCCTCTCAGGAACGCAGCACGTAAATTCCAAACACAACACGAACCCGCTCCCTCCCTTATGTTCCCGAGAGATCCCACTTAACACAGCCAGGCAATACGGCACTCTCGTCCCTAGGGATCCTGTCCGTGACGCCAATTTAATGTCCCGATCCAATGTCGGGGGAGGTCTCGATATGATCCCAAGAGCGAGATTAAGACACAAACGAGGTCAAATGCGGCATACCCAAACCAGGTTAAAGAAGTGAAGAGGGGTAGCGATAGGACAGAATGAAAGCAAAAGACAGAAATAAAGCGAGGATGCGGGATAGGGCTGCAAGCATAGTCACCACCATGGATCCAGAGGCGTCTCTTTGGTCCTCAGTCTTCAGTTCTTCGCTGGTGGGTGCACACTGAGCAACATTTTCTGCTGCCTATTTAAGTTCATCGTATCCGCTGATCAGCATATCTGCCCACCTTTAGTTTTTTTTCTCTGGTCCCACAGGTTTTGTTGCATTTGGCTTCAGGGCAGGAACGTTTGCCTCTTGTCAGTTCATTAGCCATGCAGGCATGGGGTCTGGCCTACACAATAGAGCCACAAACGGCTACAGGATGGGGCAACTCAGCACAGCTCTGCCCCTTTGAGGCTCGTCTAAAGAGTCCGGACAATGCAACTGCAAAGAAGTGGGGGGTGGGGGGTGTGGGGGGTGTGTGTGTGTGTATCCTTCAGGACACTCCCGCTTCTCTGGGCAACATCCCCCAGACCAATTCACAGGCTGCAGCAGCTTCTCTTGGAGGTTTGCACAGACACAAGCAAGCTTTGAGACAGTCATAGGACATTTCAGTCTCTCACGACAAGTTAGTCTGTACTGCTTTGTATGAACCTGAGTTCCTTATACAGAATACAAACAAGAATATACCTTCATGCAAATCAAAATTAGAGAAGCCTACATTTCTGACTTGCATGCATATCTGGTTTTACGTACATGTAACGTGCGTGCAATCCCACATTCAGTATGTTCAAATGCTTCTAGAATTGAAGATTTCATTCACTAAACAAGAAATGTCAGCAAAAACAGTGGAAAGTTTCTTAACTGTTTCCTGATTGCATCAGTTTATCAGTTTCTCATGGCATTCCCTATTGAAGACTTCAACCTTGGTAATTTGTTTCATTTAGACTAATAAGATGTTAACACCAATTTTTCTTTTCTTGAGATCCAACTGACTGAATCTTTTAAGAATGTGTTAACTTTCAAGTACAAGTTATTCTGAGATTTTTAACGTAAATGTTCATGTGATTGAAGTTAAGCACAAGCTTATGAGCTTTGCTGGAAGCAAGGTCTTATTAAACTAAGCTCTCCTCACCCATGAAATGGTCCCTGAGACAGTAAAAATACCATTATTAGTACTGTTTGATGCATACTTTCTCCCTAAGAAGATATTTGCTGGCTCAAAAAAGGACTCAGGGTGCAGCCAAGATGCTATTCTAATGTGGAGGATCAGTGAGGAAATTGCATTTTGGCTTTAAAGCTGCTTGATCATCCCACTCAACGTGGTTTTGTCAGGAGCTCCTGCCAACAATGTTGTGCTTTCCTCCTGAGAGGCTTAGAAGGTGTGCAGTGAAACCCTGCCAGCTGTCTTCAATGTCAGGTGCCGATTTACCAGGAGAGCTAAAAAGGCTTGAGCCTCCTCCCTGGTGTAGTCATTTGTTTGAAGTAATTTGCTCCTATTCTATAAGCAATTTGACATGGTAATGACCAAATGACTGCTCATTTCCTGCTGGATGTCATTTCACTAATTTTATAAGGGAACACTGCACAGATCCTGTGTTATTTCATATTCCAGTCCTGACACGGCCTCTTGGTAAAGAGTGGAGTGTGCTAATTGCTGTGGAGAAGGACAGATTGCCACAGATCTGTTAATTCTTTGTTTCAAGAACACTGTAAGTCATCACTCTCTAGTGATGATAAACATCTAGCCAATTGGCTGGATTAGCTGAAGCTGACAAGATGGGCTGCAGGTTAAATCACAGGAGGGTCTTTGATCCTAGGTTTACCAAAACTTCTCTCTGATATCTCAGGCCTAACTTCATAGTCTGCTTACATTTCCCTATTTAGAAACTGTATAATAAATATACTTAACATACCTGAATATTTTTAGGCCAAATTGATTTAGTAATACATTTTTAAATACCTAGAAAGCATGTGGTATTATAATTCTAAGTGTTAACATTGCATTTTCTTATTAATTTTTAACTACTTAAGTGGTTAAAAACGTGATAATTTCTCATAACTGTGGTAGATGAGTCACATTTCAATTAGCGAGCTTGCTTTACTTACTGTCCTTCTGAAATTTGGTTATTTAGCAAGCAAACAGATAACCCGAAATAGAGATTGTCCTGTTTTCATTACAAAACTAGATTTTTTTTTTATATTTTTAGACTAATACAATACCGTCAAGACTGATGCAACGTGGTGTAAGGATCCCTGCTGCTCTCACCCAGCAGATGCCTCTGAAGCCTGACTCCACACAAAGTCTTGCAGGTTCTGGAAAACAGGGTATCTATGAATTAGTATGTGTGTAGCAATATTGGGGTATAATATTGACATTTTCCCTTAGAATTTTGCCTTTCTTGGAGCTTTGTTTGAATTGGTCCATGCACTGTAAGTGCTGAGCACAAAAACCACATTATTCAATTTCTGATTTTGTGCTTCACTGTATAACCCCTCTCTTATGCTATCTTCTTTTTTTTTTTTTTTTTTTTTTGTTTGTCTGCAAAGAGAGGATAATAGTTTGCAAGATAACATGGAGGGGATTCCTGGCCATGCCATATAGCACTAGAAAAATCAAAAGAAATGCAGAGAACTTCCTGTGTGGCCTGCAACTTCTGATATAAAAGAAAAAGGACGATGTATTGTGTTCATCTGGTTGACTGACAAATAAATTCTAAACATCGGTGAATACCAGTATAAGAGTAGTCAATTTACTATCAGTGAGAATTACATATTCAGAAAATGCAAGTGTGTCCTTTAGTATGTTATTAACATGGGGAATTGGTGTAATTAAAATTCTTCAATTATCTCTTTTACATATGTCTGTGTCAGAGATCTGCAGAATTTGCCCAAAATATGTAAGTATATGATATTTGATAACATACTTCATCAGTGATTGCAATAAAATGGCTGCTAAAAATCCCAGTACACTTACAGTATTTTTTGGCAGGCAGCATAACAATGTTTTCAGTTCTTGATATCTTTGTTTACTTAAAAACACAACTGTTCTTTCTAGTTAGGAGCTGAGTAGTCTCCAGTCTGCTATTTGAAAGTAAAATGACAACTTATATAGAGATAATTATGTGAGAATGGGAACACTGCTTAATTGAAACAATCAGTTCTAAGCAAAAATACACAACCTCGAATTTGGAAGTGACAAGATGTTATAGTACCCAGTGTTTACTGATATGTCTTTGTAATTTATTTTAAATTCTTAAACTACAAAGAAAAAACACACTCCACAGGTTTGTTTTTTAAAATTTTTTTACTTGCTCTTAGCGGAAGGAAAAGAAATAATATTTATTTGATGTCATGTGCTGCTTAATTGCACAGCATACTGTGCATAATGCTATGTACGAAGGTCTTCAATTTCTAAAACAGGACTCAAAACTATCAGAAAAAATTTGTACAACACACAAACAGAAGTGCAGGATTCCACGCTGAGATAATTGCACTAGAGTTCACCTACAACAGATGTTTAAACACTTGGTTCAGAAAAAGAGTAATTTATTTAGGATTTGCTAATGAGTGAAAGAGTGACCTCAGCATTGCAAAGGCAGTCTAAGAGCTAGTTCAGACCATAATCCATGCCTCAATTAAAAACAAAACAACAAAACAAACCAAAAGCCACAACATAAAAATTTATGTTTATAGTTTCATTCAGCAAATATTTTGTGATTTAACTTGGACAGAGACATGCTTGTACTATAAAATCTCTTGCTTCTTCTAGATTATACAGCATTTCTAATATTTATGTCTCCAAGGAAACAGAATTTTGGGATCACAGAGAACAGTTTGTATATCTTAGCTTAGAACCAGTGAAAAATAAAAATTAAAAAGAAAATCTTTATTGGATTTTGTATGCCAACTAAAGTCCATTGTCAAATCTAGTGAATTTATCTAAAAATAAACTTTACAGGTGCACAGATTTCAAGACTAATTGATAGGGAGGATATGAGTTTAATTCTTCCCAGTTAAGCTATTTTTATACTAGCCATTTAGAAAGAACAGATTTAGGACTGAGTTTTCTTGATATTTCTGTAAAGCTCCTCTAAACTTTGTCTTAACTTTTCATTTGTGACCATGGCTTTAAAAGTGCAAAATGAGTTCTAATTAATGTCAACATCAGTCACTAGATAAAAATAGAGTGTCTTTCCTTATTCAGCTCAACTACATATGTTTCTCAATGTTTCATACTCAGCGTTTTTGACAAAACTGTCTCAATGCTTAATCTCTGGTTCTGATGTTTTGACATAATTTCTGTAATTGCTCCATGCATCATGAGTAAGAAAACTGTCATGAGTACTGCTGGGGGACACTACAGAATTTTAAAATATGAATCAGTGCCTCCAAGATTTATTATTTATTGCAAATACTGGATCTGGATTTTTTTTTAAAGCGTCACATTGTTTTTCACCTTTGTTTGACTCACTGTGATAATCTCAAGTACCGTATCTACCAGAATCACCCTGCTTACTGTCTTTCACCCCACAAGATCTAGTAAACTGGGACATTCTCTTTGACAATTCCTTCTCCAAATCTTATTTGCCCTTTGTGTTCCTACAGCCTCTTGTTCTCCTACTGATGCTCACTTCCCATCACCAGCTCCTACCATATAGAGTCCCATCCTCTACTGTACCACCTAGCCTGAGCTGTGCGTCTCATCTCTTGACCTACTATAATTTAGTCATTATTTTATTTCCAACAGGTGCTCTTGCTTGTATTTCTCAGCTGATTCACATTTTCTTTTTATTTTATATGGATGTTGTCTGATCCCTGAGCACAGGAACAATTCATCCTAGCAAAATGTAAACAGATACCATCCTCTTATATTGAAGTGGTTTGTGCTTCAGATCTTAAAAAAAAAATCAGTTCTTAATAACTTTAACTGTTCCCAGTCCTCCTCCCAGCTTTTCTCAATATTATGAATCATGGAATTATTCAGGATGGAAGGGACCTCAGAAAATGGTTTAGTCCAAAATCCTGCACAAAGCAGGGTCAACACTAGATCCACACCTAGTTGCTGTGGGTTTTGACTAATTGAATCTTGAAATAGCCCGTTTTGGCAAGCTCAATTTTACTCAGATTTTTTTTTTCCCCCCCTGTATTTTCAGTCAGAAATCATATCAGTAAAAAGCCTTTTCAGGAATATTGTGAGAGACTGAAATGTCCTATGACTGTCTCAAAGCTTGCTTGTGTCTGTGCAAACCTCCAAGAGAAGCTGCTGCAGCCTGTGAATTGGTCTGGGGGACGTTTCCCAGAGAAGCGGGAGTGTCCTGACGGGGGGGGGGGACGGACGGACGGACGGACGGACACACACACACACACACACACACACACACCCACCCCACCCCCCCCCACCCCCCCCACCCCACCCCACCCCACCCCACCCCACCCCACCCCACCCCCCACTTCTTTGCAGTTGCATTGTCCGGACTCTTTAGACAAGCCTCAAAGGGGCAGAGCTGTGCTGAGTTGCCCCATCCTGTAGCCGTTTGTGGCTCTATTGTGTAGGCCAGACCCCGTGCCTGCATGGCTAATGAACTGACAAGAGGCAAACGTTCCTGCCCTGAAGCCAAATGCAACAAAACCTGTGGGACCAGAGAAAAAAAACTAAAGGTGGGCAGATATGCTGATCAGCGGATACGATGAACTTAAATAGGTGCTCAGTGTGCATCCACCACCGAAGCCAGATCCGTGTGCACCCACCACCCAACAACTGAAGACTGAGGACCAAGGGGACGCCTCTGGATCCACGGTGGTGACTGTTCTTGCAGCCCTATCCTTGCTTTATTTCTGTCCTTTCTCCATTCTGTCCTATTGCTACCCCTCTTCACTTTTTTTTTTTTTTTTTTTTTTTTTAATAATAATAAAAACCTGTTTTGGGTATACGGCATTTGACCTCGTTTGTGTCTTAATCTCGCTCTTGGGATGGTATCGAAACCTCCCCCGACATTGGATCGGGACAAATATCCTCACAGGCATTAGGAGGCTGATGTTAGGTCCCCTCCCCTATCTTTTTTTTCCCTCTAGTTCTAAAATAGTCTACCTCCTTCAGCCTCTCCTCAAAGGGCAAGTGCTCCACTCCCCAGGCATTTTGGTGGCCCTTTGCTGATTGTACACCAATTTATTTACTTTGTTCTTACAATGGGGACCCAAACCATTTTGCAATGAAGTCTGAAGTGTTGAAAATACCACTAAAGTGCTCCTGAAACATGTTTTAACAGCATATGTTTGGTGGTTTTGCACCAAAGAATGACACTGCTGTTTTTTCTAATTCTTCATTCTATACCATGCATATTGTTGAGCAGCTGTGCCAAGTTTAATTACATTGACTCTAATAGCAATAGATTGTTCTTGGTCTTTTGACTGTGCACTTGCTGCTATTTGTGAGAATACATTTCTGGAAGTTTGTACTCTGTTGTTATGCTATTTGAAATATATCATTTACACAGATGAATTAACAGTTTAACTGAAATTTAAATTATATATAAGCAAATTTATATTTTATGTTTGTGAGTTGATCTATTGTATACACAAGATGATCCTTGCATTTCACATTTTCTATAGCAGTCATGTTTCATTAGCAACATTCCTTCCAAAATCCAGAATATTCTCAAAATTTTTTTGGCATTAATACATATTATATTTGTTTATCTTTTGCAATGCGGAGGGTGGTGTATCTTTTATTTATGTTTTTTGGGTTTTTTAAAATATGTAATTGAATATTTGCACTAAACATTGGATGGTTCTTAGTAAATGCAAACATTTTAAGTATATTAATTTGCATACGATCCTGGGGGACAAAAGGCTTTCTGATTATACAAAAAGTACTTGATATGGGAACTCTAGAAAATTAAGCTATTCACTGTGATTCTCCATATCTAAAGAACACTTCATCTTGCACCTAGGATAGTATTTCTTTTACAGTGAAAATATCCCAAAGTCTTTGAAAAGAACTATTATGCTTCAATATATTTCTTCATAATTAACACTACATGACCAACACCGGAAGTTGCTGAATGTTTTCTGAAGCAGGTCACTTAAAATCCATAGACCTTCTGCTGAAAAATATTCAGGGTGGTTTGTATAACCATGAACTGGAAAATGATAAACTTCAGGGATATTGTAGGCATGCTGGAAATTTGGACAATTTAGATTTAAGGAAAATTTTTTTCCTTAGAAAGACATATCTGCATATGGAAATATGCAGATTGGTCTCATATATGAACTTAAATCAGCCATGTAAGAATCATTGTAGTTGTGTTTGTGTAAAGGTTTAGGTCTCATTGTTTGAAAATTGAGCTGAGTTTATCAACATTAGGTTTCAATTATCAGGCATGGAGGAACAGTGTGACCTCAAGAGGCTGGCCTCACTGATGAGCTCCAGGAAGTCATTAATTTTTGTGAGGCAACACATAACTGGTACCAGCTAACATGGGACATGGATGTGTCCCATCAAGTAACAAGAAATTGAGAAAAAAAAAATCAGAGCCAAGGACTGGACGGACAAAGAAGATGGAGATCAGGTCTGATAATTTTTCAAGAGTAGAGAATCACTAAACAAGAGCTCAAGAAATTTTAGGAAATGATCCTCCATCCTCCTTACCTCTTTACTTCCCTGTTTTGTTTTTTTTTTTTTTCATGTTTTTTCCTTCATCTGACGTGTGTTAATTCGACTGGATCAGAGGTAAGGGAAGTATCTTTGTGCCCTCATTGCAATTTGTGACAGCCTTTTCAATAAGGCATGTATTGTACCTGAAAGTTTAATTGCATTTGTCATGGCCCTGCCTAATCTTTCTCTCTGCCTTCAGACATGTCTGAAAGCATTTGTGCTAGTACTAATTTCTTCTGTCTCTCTTAACAGAACTGCTGTCTTCTTTGAGCTTAGAACAAACTTCAGAAAAATCTTTCTGCAGTAACCCAAGGAATTAATTTGGCCAAATTGACCAATTTGTTTCAGACAAAATGAGAATATCATCTAGGTTTCTTTTCTTTTACTCCATATTAACTCTTGTCACATCCTTCTCTTAAACCTTAACTACAAATGATTACTTTCTAGTTTAAATAGCTAGTTAGTTTAGATGTTACTTAATTACACACTGTGGTTTTGGTTTCTTTAATCTTACATATTTTAAAACCAAGTGGAGAAAAAAAGAAAAAAAATGTAAGGTATTTCAATGTTTCACATGGCATTTCAGAATAATATGTAAAAATAGTCATTTTCAACCCCAAACTCGAATAACTATTCATATACTAAGATTCATTCCAGCAAATAATCCATTTGTTAAAATTTAGTGCTTAGGCATAACATATACCAATGTAACATATATGCAAACTGGAATATCAGATGTTTGTGTCACTCTGAAAGGGTTTCACAGGTTCATGAAAGCATCCAACACAGAAATGAAACTTTAGCCAGCAGATTTTCTGTCAAGCTGAAAGTTGCTTATATAATGCTAATAACTGTTCCTGTCACCAGAGCCCTGTATAAAGGTATCTAAAATACAGAAATACAAATATAGAAACTTACTTTATTTTGTACAAACTTTTTTTCAGTTAATTATGTGATCATTTAATGAGACCTGAGTAATTTTGAGTGTTACTCTGTTAATTTAGGTTTTTGTCATGAACTGGAAGTTTGATAGTAAAATTTGTCGTTTTTCAGAATTCTTCTAAAATGTTTCCTTTTGAACTGTTTGATTTTAAGTTCAAAAATAAGAGAATGCAAACCTGAAAATTAGTCACTTTTTAAAAAGCCAGAAGACGTATCCTTAAAACCTCTTATTTATGATGATTTAAATGCAGTTAATGAGAGAAATGTATGGAGGAAGATACTTACCAAAAACCCCATCTTATGAGTCATAGAGTGTAACGAAACTGAAAAAATGTGCAGTCTTTCACTATGTAGTAAAATTAGTACAGATATGCACCAGGCACACAAAACTCACCTTCTGAAATTCACCCCATTTCCTTGTTTCCAGCATACTTCTGTAGATTTTTAACATACTTCATAAACCTTCTATAACTTTAGGTACATCTTATTCCACTGGTAGTTAATGCTTAGCTTTTATATAAAAATAATGCTTATTCCAAAGATTAATTTCACCTGTAATGAATTTCTTTCATCTGTTTTTCTCACATACTTGAAGCAAACCGCCTTGAAGTTTTTTTCAGCTCTCTACCTTTCTCCTTTTATACAGTACCATGTTTCTACTTTTCCTATCTTTCAGTACTAAATTAACTAGAAACAACACTACCAAGAATATCTTCTTACTCCGTGAAGGGTTGCCTTAGGATGCTAGGTTAAATCGTAACTCAGTGGGGAATCAGCCAAATGTAACACATCTGGCAAATAAGGGGAAACAGAATATTGCAACCTAGCATCCTATATTGCTCCTAGACTGGGAATAACTCTCTTGCAGTTACATGCTCTTACAGAGAGAAACAAATCTATGGGGATATGTTCATTGTTTGACTTACTCAGACTTGCCTTTCATGGTCTTTCCCCTCTTCCCCACCTTTCAGATATTTGAAACAAACTCAGCTAGTAGGAAATTCTCTTTTTCTTCTGGGTGTGTAAGAACTTCAGTGGATATTTCCAGCAGGCTTTTACCTTTCTCCTCTCCCTTTTTCTCCTCTCCCTTTTTCTCCTCTCCCTTTTTCTCCTCTCCCTTTTTCTCCTCTCCCTTTTTCTCCTCTCCCTTTTTCTCCTCTCCCTTTTTCTCCTCTCCCTTTTTCTCCTCTCCCTTTCTCTTTTTTTTCTTTTTTTCTTCCTGAATGCTAGTATGCACACCAAATATTCATTCTACTCAATAGTCATATCATTGTGCATAAACTTATGCAGAAATAAGAACTGGTACTTTAAAAACCAAAAGTAATCCACAAAACAATTAAAGGAAACACTTCTTTACTGTGAGGATGACCAAGCACTGGAACAGAGAGGCTGTGAAGTTTCCAACCCTGGAAACGTTCAAAACCCACCTGGACATGGTACTGGGCAACTGTCTCTGGTTCACCCTGCTTGAGCAGGGGGTTGGATCAGATGACCTCCAGAGGTTCCTTCCAGCCTCAACTATTTTGTGAGTCTGTGAATGATGAGAAAGATGAACAGAAACAAACAGTGGTGTGTACGATCTGAAGATTTATGTGGATGTCAGGTTTTTGCATATATAGAATCTTCAGTTCCATGGTAGCTTGCTCATGACAAGACAAATATTATCATTAATGAGAAAGAGTAAACTGATGTGCTGGAGCTGTCATTACAGTAAAAGAGAATCTGGTTATGTGACAACTTCTGTGCATTTTGAATAAATACCGTGATGCTGTGAGCAATAACTATTCCTAGTTTAATCACTTGACCAACAGTACAAAGAGTTCTGCCAGTGCTGAAGAAGCATGCAGACCTGTTGACGTTTTCCAGCATTTTGATTCTCCTTGCTGATTTCATAACCTTTTTCCTAGGCAACCGAAAACGCTAAGTTCCATAGTTATTGCTAATTAAGAAGGGATTTAAAATCTGTTTTACACATGGTATAATTACATGTACAGGTACATTAAAGATAATTATGTTTCAAAATGATACCAAAGTTAGGAAGTGCTTGAGTTGTATTTGCCTACTACGTGCAAACCAGTATGTTATGTATAGAGTGTTATTCTGAAGTTTAGTGATACAATTGCTTTCATCTTCACCGTGACCTTCTCATCATTTCATACAAAAAGCTAACATTATTTGAGATGTACTAGAGAAGTCCTCCATAACTTTATTAATTTATGCTACCAGTTTAGTGATTTAATTAGTAAGCAGAATTATGCTTATCTGATTTTTAAGGGAGCTAGGGAGTGACACATACTTGAAGGGGAAAGATGAGCAGATAAGAGTAGGTAAATAAATTGCTACCACCATCTGTGCCAATTTAATGTTGGGGTATTAGCATACATAAACAATCTCTACTTAGAGAAGAGAAAAAATAAATGGTATATGTGACCCCATACTGACTGAGATCTATAGGACCAGCAAGTGCACATTAGTGCTGGTAGACTTTATATACTGGTATGTGAGGAATAAAACCTATCTTGAGATATTCATACAGAAATGAGAAATGTATTTCAAATACCTTTGGCTGTACTGAGGAGGTACATCAGGCTAGCATACACCATGTGAGGCTACCATCAGCAGGAGTTGAGTATTGATTAGAGTGAATCAAACTGTGTTCAAACACTGTTTATGGGCTAACCCTGAGCTCTAGCTCCTCTAAAATACAACCCCTGGACTGACACTATTGAAAGACCCAGGTCCCCTTTTGTGCAAACTGAAATTTCCCCTTCATTTGATGCTAAATTGATATACTTCAGGAAAACAGTACTTCAGATGCAATCAGTATTTAGCATGTTTTAACTAAGATTTATGCCCTTGGTGTGTGAAGCTCCTCCCTTGCTGCAGGGTAAAATCAGACATTCAGATTAAAAGACAACAGAATAAAAAGATGAATGTTTACAAGTGTCTGGCTCTCTCATAAAAGATAGTAGCCATAAGTAGTCAACTTCTATCAAGGAGATTATCTTTCCATATGGACTCAGTGTAATCCCGTGGGTGGTTATCGCTGTGGCAGATTAGGGCACCACTTTTAGCTAAAAGGATTTCCTCACCCTGCTTTGCTATTGCTTTAAGCTAGCTGTTTTGATAGGATGTGCTGGTTTTTCCGTAAGCTTTCACCTGAAATCCATGCCTTCAAACACATTAGTCTTAACTATGAATGAATACAATTGACATACACGTCTTAATAGAAAATGAATAGATACGAGTCTTGGGTATGAAGCACTGGTTGTTGGCAGTTGTGAGTTTTAGTAAGTATACTGCCTACTGTCTTGGAAAAATACCTCACCATCCCAACTTGGATAAACAGTAGAGAATGGGATGCCTTTTGAGACAAGACTTGAATTCAGGCCGAGATCAAATATGCAATGCAGATGTAAAACTGCATATTATGAATGAGCATTTCTCCAGTGCTAAAATTCATGCTTTCAGCATCTGTTTTGCCATTCTTGGCCATTAAAAGCAATATGTCTGGTGATCTTGAGATCTAGCCTCTTTGTCTTTCTCCTGCTCTCCTATTGTTTTAAGAACAACTGGTCATCTGAAAAACCAATGAAAATATTCTTCACATCTTTGCTATCTGTATTTGTATGGTGAATGGGTAGGAGGGAGAGGAAGTACAGCAAGGTCCAAAAGTTTCATCTGACAAACATTGCTTCTTTTCGGCTTCTTTATTTTTTTTTTTCTTTGCAAAAGTAAATTACTTTTCATGGTTTTGGCTAGTATTAAGTTATTTTTATATTTTACACAGAAACAGGACTGGTTTGGGTGGTTTTTGTTTGGTTTGTTGTTTTTTTTTTTTTTTTTCTTTTGACAATGCTGGTATCAGCTGCCCTAGGTAGAGAAGACATACGTTCCCTGTGAGCTGTTGCTTTTTCAACGGCTGTCTAAACTCTGTAGAAACAAAATTAAGAGTCTTCATAGTTAAAACATACCATTTCACATCATCAAAACTTTTATCATCTTGTTCCTTCCAGAACAGACATTTAGCATGCTATGATACAATATTTGCAGCACACAGTGGCATAAAAAAGTTTTGTTTATTCAAATGGGACTTCTTGTTTGACATCTGATTATGACTACTTATTTGCCAAGATTATTGTAACACTTGCAGCATTCACAGTGCCAGAAGGACTCCTATTTAATGTCTAGTATGAACAAGGTATATCTGTCACAGTCACTCTCCATATGAGAAGGCTTCAAGACTAGAATATGAAGTTGTTGTGGTACCGTGTTCTCTCATATGTAAATAGAAAATGTATTTAGAAAATTGATCTACAGATGTGTTAGGCTGGGCTGCTGTTATTCCCTCCCCATTCTGCTTCTCAGATTTAATCTCACCATTCCTGTCTCAGAAAGCTTGTATTCACTTGTCAGTACTTTTATCTTGCATGTATAATTACTGTTCAACTTGTGAACCATGATTAGGATTCTAGGTGTTCTCATATAAACTGTGGTGTGTTTGTCCTAAGACTTATACTCTGATGGCACAAAACCTATGTGTCCTTCCAGTGGGGTTTTTATAAAGTTCAGAAGTGACGAAATGGTATTTTATTAATTACTAACGGCGTGTTTCCACTGTTTCACAATGGTTCCCATGATAGAGCCGGATCATCCCAATTATTCACCTCCTATAAATGTAAAGGAAACACCAGAATTTGTATCAATTACAGCAAAAACATCTGATGTATATGGTTTTCTTTTAGTAACAGCTCACATACGTGATGATCATGTATGGAAAAAGGTGATTACTGTAACTGATAGACAGCTCTAAGTCTGTGGGAATTTTTCAGGGACAAATGCTACATATCTCAGTTGTTTCCCTCAGTACCTCTGAGTGCAGAAATCCAGATTAGTGTCAATATTTTGATTGTCACTGCAACTGGAGAATAAGAATGGCTGCATAGGTCTCTTCAAAGCATTTTTAGTACTGTGGGTTTTAATTAGAAAGCAAGTATTTGCCTCAAACCAAGAGTTGTCATCAGAGATCATATGTAGCTTTCAAGCCCACTAGTATTAATCTTCTTTGCATATCTTTAAGACTAAAAACCTTTCTAATTAAACTCTTAAAGCCTCTTATCTCTGAGGCCTGGCTGATGCTGCAGTGGAATATATCATTCCCAGTAACAATGAGTAGAATTGTAGTTCCCTACATAATACAAATCAAGTTGATTGTAGAACATTATGTTCATTAGAAAGTAATAGATTTTTTTACATGTTTGATCAAAGCAGCTGGTATTTAATCCAGTCTGAGAAGCAGAATACTTCATACTACTTATTGGTTAATTCATGGCCAGGTCTGCAATTTAATGAAAAAACAACAGAGCAACTTTATGGGATTCATACACTACCTAGATAATGTACATAAAATACTGGTTACAAGATAAACTTAGCACAGAAAATTCAATGGGAAGAAAAATAACTTTCAGGACATAATAATGTATTTTTTGCATTTTAAAAATTCAGATGAGAAGTGAGTGTGAATTAGGAGAGAACAAAAATAGTATTTTGTTATGTTTTTCAGGTTCTAAAAAAGATCCCTCAACTGGGATTGGGAAAATCCCCAAGCTTAGTGGTACTCAAGTCAATGGATCTAAGAGATCTTTCAATTTGCAGGGCTTTGTCTCCACCCTGTATCTCAAAAAGATCGCAAGCACATTTCTGCCTCTTATCACTATTGCTTGCACAGCTCTTTGGTTTCTGCAGAATAAAAATTTACATTGAGATTTTGAAGGTCTTGCAGTTTTTCAGCAAGAACTGAGAACGTGGAAGCTTACTGAAGTAAGATTGCTGAAATACACAGAGGCAATAAATTCCTTCTTTGCTCAGAGAAAAATGCGATTTTTTTTTTTCCTCTCTGCACTAGTATACTAGATTAATAGAGAGGAAGGTGCTGTAGGAAGTAGCCAGCTAATGGGTGAGAGGAAGAAATATGAAGTTCTCGTCTCCTCCAAACTGGGCAGTGTTCCATGTAAAGGGATCAAAATATGTTTTTTAATCTAATAGAAGATGGCTGAGTTAGTGTTTGTCTTCCCTGATATTATTCCTGTGGTAACACTCAAAGGAGTTCAATGTTGTTCATCTCTTCCCTGTTCAACCCCTCTTCAGTGGTACACCTGGAAGGTTTCTACACAAAAGCACACAGGATCGAACGTGCATAATGCACAATATTGGCCATATGAGAACAGACGCAGGCCAGCAGTGATGTCTCTTTCTTTAGGAACCATGGTAACTTATTCCAATGAAAACTTTATAAACCCCACTAAACCCCAAAAACTTTATAAACCCCACTTTATAATGACATACAGGAGCAGCATAGCACAACAGAGGTTTATCTGCCTTGTACAACTGGGTAACTTGTACTAGTTCGTTCTCACTTGTAATAAAAAGGGCTGCTTAGGAGGAAGTTAAGAACTGATTTACAATATATTAACAATTTCTTTCTGTTTTCCATCTCATAACAACTAAATATTTTGTGTTATATTTTGTTTTTGTATTTTGATATTCAATTTTGTGAATATCTTTTTGATAATGGGTAACTTACACTTTCTTAGTTTGCACAGTATTGTGTACTCATAATTGTTCTCTGTATTGTTCTCTCCAACCTCTGTTGTGTTATTTGCACATGCAGTCACACACAGAATCACAGAATCATCTAGGTTGGAAAAGACCTTGAAGATCATCCAGTCCAACCATTGACCTAACACTGACAGTTCCCAACTACATTTCTACTCAGAATTTTCTGTTGAGATGTCACCATCTAAAACATGAGTTACTATTGCAGCCCAGCCTTTCCTAGGAAAGCTTGTAATTTTATAAGAAGATGTGGTGTAGGAAAGAATTATTTTCTATTTTGCTGACCAGGCTGGGATTGCTGCGATTACAGGAATTGAAGAGTTGTCAGACAAAAATGTACTTAAACGTATTACTTTATCTATTGGATTATTAGATTGATGCAAACAACGTGAATGTTTTCCCTGTCTTGTTTCTAGATCATGTATCTCTATATCCAGCTCTAATATTTGTTGTAAAATAATGAATATACGGCCTTTATCTCCAGAAATAGGAAATGAAAAAAATCACGCCTATCTGGCTACCTAACTTACTGTGTAAATGAGCATACCAATATTATTTTGTACCTCCCTGGTGTTTCATTAAACACCTCTTTTCACAAAACCATGGATCAATTAAAGGCTTGTAATCCAAGAAAGCACAAAATAAATACAGAGCTGTGCTCAAAATTGCAACACCAGCAGTGTCCTGAAAGACAATAAAGGTGTCAATTGAGAGAGTAGAATATTATTCCAACCTCTTAGAAATTCAGAGGTCCAGGCTGTTCTCTATAAAACTGGTGGATTGATATTAAAGGAAAGGAAAAGAGAAAGAAAAATAAGAAAAAAAAACCAAAACAAACCAACAAACAAAAAAAAACCAACACAAAGAAGAGGAATCCTGGTGATTACTTGTTTTGATTCCAAATTTCTAAATTCCTATATTTTCTGTACGAATGCAGTGTTTATTTTATACGGAAAAAATGATCTGTGCACAGTCCAAGCCTGCCTTGGAAGTGGAAAAGAAGGATATCTGTTCAGTCTTCAGTGTTTATTTTTAAACACTGCTGGAACAAATGTGAGGTAAAATGTACCTGATCAGCCTTGTAGTAACATCCACATGCTTCTCTTGCAACAAATGTTGTGGAATAGATTGCTTAATGTAGTAAAGCGAACCATAACTAATTTGCAGTATAGATGTTCCCTATATGAATAGTAAATAAATAAGAAGAGAGTTTTAGTAAATTACATTTAAATTTCTGTAAAAAAATATAAAAAATGCATTCTATTTATCATTTCTTCAATAATTTCTAAATCAGTTTTTCTCAGTTTTGCTTACTTTAGTTTTGATTTTATTTGCTGTTTTCTTCTCAAATTGCATTCAATCCTTTCAGTTATTCTTTGTTTCACTTGTGTTTTCATTTCCTGTATTGCTTTCTGATTATTTCCAGTTTTATTTGAGCTAATAAACATGGATTGTCTGCCTAAATCAGATGTAAATTATCCACCCAGAATTTCAGTTGTATAGCTGTAGGCAGACCTGAATGTTAATTTGTCTTGCTGTTTAGTTCCTGCTTTAATAGTACTGCTGTAGCTTTTACAGACAGCTTTCCTGTGAAATTGGAACATCATCTCACTGTCTCAGATCTCACTAATCTTCTGATATTGCTCTTAGAAAGAGTTCAATTGGGTAAGATCCTATAGAATTCTACTATAATTAAGATAAATCTTTCTATGAAACTTTTATTTAGTTAATTAATTCATTTCACCTAGAGGATAGAACTGATACCTTTTTCTACTTTTTTTCCTCTGTTTGTTTGGGTTATTGTTTTGTCTTCCCTTCGCCATGTTCACGTCCCAGAACTTTTCTTTCCTCTCTGTTTTTTTCTGAGAGTTTTTTAAGGCAAACTTAAGGTCTGACATTTTCAATCTAGTGTTTCTTAATGGATAGAAAAAGGATGAAAATAGTGTAACAGATAAGAAAGTCTGCATACCTTTGGATGTTTAAACTAAAGCTATTGAATATAGTGGGATTAAAACTAATGAATATAGTGTAGGGGGGAAAGAACTTAAAAAAGAGATACTCATGAAAACATTATTAAATTTTATTACTTTTAAGAAAAAGTTGTCTGTACATTTTATTGCTTTTTAGATTCCAGGCTGCTGAAAATTATGACCTTTTCCTTTGTAAGACTTATCAGAAAATAAAGTCTATAAATCTTTCTGGCTCCTTCTGCCACTCCAATACACAAACACACAGAGACACACACAAAAGGAAAGGATTCAATAAAATAAATTTAACACATATCTCTCATGTCTGGGTGTATTATAAATTCTTGCTTACACCAGCCACTAAAGAATGAAATAAAAACCTGAATTATTTGAAATCAGGTTGTGCATGATCTGTTATGACACATTTTCATCTGAGATGTAAAAAGAAGTTCAGAATTCAGTCAGAATCAGTCAGCTGGAGAAGTCCGTTGAATCATTAGATGCAGTCAGTGACGTGAGAACAAATTCCTGTCTCCACTGGTGTGCCAGCCCGTTGCTCAACACTGATGACTTTCATCTGCGGTTGGGTGTACAGATATTAGTTAGCCAAAGCTGGAATTTACTGATGACTTTTATTTAAAGTATGAGGTTAGTTTTAATCTTATATCAATTGATTCTTAATTGTACCTGGGAAACACACATAAGTTTTATACATGCACTAGATAATTCTCCCAAAGAGCCAGTGACAGTCATCATTACTTCTACATGGTAGTATCCCAAGCATTGGGTAATCAGAAAACTCAGTGTTTTTATAAAGAAAATGCTCTGTTTTAACAAACTGTGTCAAGTTATAGTGAAGTTCTGGTAGAAAGTGAATTCTGCTGAATTCTGAACCCCACCATTTGAGAGTAGCACCATACAGTTAGCCTTCATGAACCCAGTTAGCAAAAAACCCCAAACATAACTGGAAAACCTTGTTCCTGAAGTCAAACAATAATACCGCCTGACAACATTGGATCCCACAGACAGCCAAGTATTTAAATGACCTTCTTTTTTAATTAACTATTTAGGTACAGAAGGGTTTAAAAAGGGTCCACTGAGGTGACAAAACAAGTTGCACTTGCTGTCAAACAAGTTATCAAGATGCTTTATAAAAGCAACCACACATAATGGCAATGTAGCTGTGAATGATATTGTTTTGTGAGTGATGCTGGCTGCTTTACATGCAGATTCTTGACAACTGCTGTCGTTTCTCCTACACAGTATTTTTAAACTGACTGTATTTTTTTAATAGGATGTGCTTAATCAGTATTAGTGAAAATAAATATTACCTTAGCAAATAATTCTTAACTCAGGTGTGAGAGACCAGGCTTAACTGGAAGAAACTGGAACATTGTTACATACTGAGGAAGTGTTAGTTTCCACCTTCCTCATCACCATTACTTCTCTTCTCCAGACTGACTGACCATCTGCAGTTCCTACCATTACTACAGATGGGTTTCCTGAAACCCTGTTTGAAGTGTAAACGACCTTGGATGTAAAGGTTCTGGCTGTGCTAGTACTAAATAAATACACCCTCATGTTCAGCCTATTTGCATTCAAAAAAACTTGATTTTACAATTGCTTGATATTAGACAAGCAATTGTTCTGGCTTAGAAAGCAATGAATAATGTTCAAACATCATGGAGGAGATGATACCAAGAAATATTTATCATTCATCAACATATCAACATATCAATGATTTAACAAGAAATTAACAGTTGTTTTATTTCTGTTTTGAATTTTTTTTTTTTTTTGATGGTTGAAGATTGTTTTTCTTAATGGATTTGGGCAAATACACTGCATATGAAAATAATCTTATTTCAAAGTTATTTTGGGTGTGTGGCTGCAGAAATCAGAAGTTCCTACCTGGTGTCTGGAGGTACATCTCCAAGGTTCTTTAACAACATGAGGAGCAAACACACCTGCTTGGTTTTGCTGTTCAGCACTCTGTGTTTGATCCAGTGTCATTACATTTTACTTCCAATGCCAAACAAGTCTTTGGCAAAGATGAAAAATGGGGAGGTTTATTTTTTAGGTGCAGAGAAAGAGTATTAAGAATGACAGAAAGGTAAAACTTTATACCACTCCTTAATCACACATCATGCCGTCCCCCCCAAAGGAACATGGTCTGAACTGGATAAGGCGTCTTAAGCTTCACTACTGCTGGATTTGAGAATTATCCCATTGCTGCATCTGTTCAGCAGATGTGGTGTAGTTCGTCCATATGCTGCATATGCCCACACTGTTACACATTACAGACCTCCCTCCCTTCACAAGGTACTGATTGTTTTGATCAAAATGCTATTTAAATGAAAGCAACAGCTGTTTTATTCTCAGATTCAGAATTTTTATTTGTTTGTTTATTTAGGTTTTCTTTTTTTTTTTTCCCTCAGTCTTACGGAAATAGTTCAAAATTGTAAGGTGACTTTTGTGTCTTACATGAAAGTGTAAGTAGTTTTGAAAACTGTGAAGGTTTAGCCCCTGCGGGGGTCTGAGACCACGTGGCCGCTGCCCCTCCCCCACAAAGGGAGTGAAATACAAAGCCCCGAGACCGAGATAAGGAAAGGGTTAATACAACAGAGCAACAGCAACACAACAAACAATAACAATAACAGTGATAACAATGAACAGAGCAAAGTATATACCGATACAGCAAAGAGAGAACCGGCTGCGCCAACCCACGCGATCACCGATTCTTCCCGCGCTGGTGCCAGGAGGTGACATCAGCATGGCATATGAATAACCGGCTAGAGCTTCCCCCCACTGCTGGGGAAACTTAACCCCATCCTGGCTAAACCAGGACAAAAACCTAAACTGTTTCATCTTAAAAGTAAGAATTCAAAACCTTCCTCCAAACACTTTTCAACATATGAACAAAGTAGCTACTAAGGTGTTTTCCCTAAATATGCATAATGAAAACCAGAAACTATTTGTTTTCCTCATCCGTTACTGTGGCTCTTTTAACTTCCATCTGTGTTTTTTGTGGCTGAGCAACGATGACTGGTTTCATAATAATATCATCTTTTACTGCTTGAAATTTCCCCATGATAAACAATATGTATTATTTGTACCATGGCCATTGTTTAAAAGACTGTACAGTCCATTGGTACTAAAACTAGATTGCATTTTACTGTTGAAACAACTTGTTATATAATAAAAGGACTTGTTCTTAACAGAAAATGAATTAAAGAGTCTTCTGTGTGTGGTTTCTGTTTGCTTTGAGAATAAAATATGCTATAGATTCTTTGTTTCTGATTGCTTCTCTGTTTGCTTTTTTTCCTCCCCTCCACCTCTAGTATGTTTATTTATTTTGGTTTAAAGAAGGCACACTGAATAATAGATTTGCCAACCTAAGAAAATTAAGATGAAGAAGATCTGAATGGATAAACATAAATTCCTTAAATACCCCTTGAAATTCCATTTTAGGTTGACTTTGACATAAGAATTTACATTTGCTGAAAGAAAAAAATTTCTATCACAAAATGCCTAATTCGTGGAATTAAGTTATTCCACTTAAGTTATTGAAGTTTTAGTTAAAAAACACAGACCTTTGAAAAAGCCAAACAATCTGAGATACAGTGGGTCTTGTTAACCTCGGTATTTTTTATTTTCACATTACTTATTCTGTACAGAGAGATGATGTAGTTTATAATTTTTACTATATATGATTTCACAGTAAGTTTAGCTTTTTCATTTTTGCCTTAAATAAAATTTAAAATACTTATCCTGAGCAGAAACTAAATGATATGACAAGACTTATTTTGTTGGTATGCGGATGAGAGACAGTATAGACTGAATTTTACTTCATTGCTTATATGTTGGGTCATTCTTACAGCTCCAGTAATAATCCAACTTTCCAGATAAATTCCTGCAATGTTTTAAGGTAAATGTCTGAGGAAAAAGCAATGCCCTTATATGGATTGAAATATGAACATGTGACTAAATTATGTACATACAATAAAAAGTACATTTCCTAGACTCCTGTTTGTGTTCTGTGGAGTAAGTTTTATTTTCCATTTAAAAAAAAAACAATGAAAGGAAATTTCAGATTAAAACCTGTGGTAGTGATTATAAGTAGTAATATCTTTCAGTTTCTTAAAATGCATTTATTTATTTATTTGTTAAACATCCCAGCTGAAACTAGGACACAAAGACAATGCTGCTACTCAAAAAAAAAAAAAAAGTAATAATTCAAAATTATATTGGTCAAAGTGCTTTCAAAGTCTCATTATTCAATCAAACATTAGGCTGTGATTAATGTTATAAGGAAATAATTTCTGTCCTAAAAAATCCACTTAATCTTATCTAATTATTCTGAAATGCTGTCATGAGTGAGCTGTACCATCAAACAGGTGCAGCTACCCAAATGTTGTACTTCTCATTTTCGATCTTTTGTTCCCCTTGTAAAGTTATTTTTTTATTGATGGGCTGGAACCTATATTTGGATATCTTCCAGTAATCAGGATTAATGCTTGTAAAAGAAAAGTTGTAAAAAAGATCATCAGAGATGACTGATCCACTTTTCCTTACATTTGCTTGGCACTTTGCACTTTTAGAATCTTAAAAACTTTTGGAATAAATGTAGTCTTGGCCTTTAAGAAACCTGTGCTGTCATCTTTTAAATGCATTATAAACAATAATAATCCACACTGTGTAGTTTCATGTATAGTTTGTGCTTCTGTGTTTCCTCAACCACATTCTCCATCAGAAATCCAGCTGTTGTTACACATCAGCATCCATCTTGTTCCCATAGTCAATATCCACATTTTTCCCCAAAATCTGAATGAATGATGTATTAAGTCATAGAAGAATGACTTCTTTCCCTATCCTGTCTATCCCATTCCAGCAAGTGTCTTGTTGAAAATTACTTTGCTCTTCAACTTAAAGTCTGTTTCCCACAGTTTGTATTCTCCCAAGCTGGTCTTTGGAGGAGCATGACCAAATTATAAGAGAAAATTGAATGTATGAAGTAGTTTGTATCCGGCAGATTTAGCTGAATGTAAACCAGTCTTCCTTTTTAATGGAAACTGGATTGTATATTTTTTATTGTCTTCCCTCAGGTGGGAGATAAATCCATAAGCAGTTAATTCCAAAGCTCTTTGAAGAGGTACTTCTGAGGGACTACTTAATTCATATTAGGTATTACAAATAGTGATATTTCATTTGATATCGCTTTAAAAATCAATATCATCCCCATGCAAACAAGTCTATATACAAAAATTCTACTTCTATCAGACTTTGTATTGTTGTCTTTGAATGATTTTGAGAGATCCCACAGTGGTTAGAACAAACTACAAGTGAGATTTCAATATTTTGTTAAACTTTGTAGTGATGTAAATTATTTGTGGTAGTTATTATTTTAGTAACCTAAAATAGTTAATAGTTTATACCATCTGAGGCCAGAAGGGACCACTAGATTAATTAGTATGATTCATGGTGTATAATGGGTCACTGTTTTAAATCCACTTACTAATATATTGATCCTAAAAAATCTGAGTTAGAATGAAGAACATGGTCTTAAAAAATCTGAATTTATTCTGGGGACAGAGACTAGGAGGTACCAATGTGCCACTGAATCACAAGGTCTTGTAATGGTGTGTTTTGTAAGCAAGTGTGTAACTGATCATATCTTATGTTGAAAAGGAAAAATGTAAAATAAGGTGTAAAAGGGACCGTAAAGTAATTTCAGAACTGTGGAGTGACAATGTCATTTACCAGTCTCTATACAACATTCTCCTTTTATACATTCAGGGATCATACATGTCCTCTTTTTATAATGGAAGTATCTAGTTTGCTTTTTTTGTGGTTTATCTGTGACAGCGTAGTGCTTTGGACAAAGTCCTATGTTTCTGCTACCTTTTAACATGTCTTAACACAATCCTGTAAGTGGCCACCTTCTAAAAGCAGCAGAAAAATCATCCCTCTCTAGTCTGACCCTTTCACTGGTCTACCATACTTCAGCAAAATATTTCTCAACGTCTAAATTGTTTATGCAAGAATTCTGTAGCGTTGGACCATGAGCCAATCTCTATAGAAATGTACTAGAACTGCTTTTGCTCACAGATGCTTGATGCTTCCGTAGTAACATTTAGATTTACTAAAGAACCAGTTCTTAAAACACTTAATGAACTCCTTTTTGATTGTTGTTCAATTTAGATGAAAACTTAGAGAAACATACCATGAGGAACTAAACTAATTGCCTTGGAAAAATACAGATATACTTTATCAACATTTATCTCTCTCAATTTACTTAACTCTTTCAAAAAGAAAACAAAAACTAAGTTTGTTGGACAAATTAACAGATTGATTTACATTTCTTGTATTTTCAGTCTTTTCATGTCTTTAACGTCATAAGAGTTTCTTAAATAAGTCCTACTGTTTAGCTTGAGATCATTTCTCTTAGGTTCTAGTTTTCTGGAATATTTTAATCTTAAAATATTCCAAATCTGATTCTCTGAAACTAGTTGTAGCTGATTACTTTCCAAAGTCAGAAATATAAAATGCATATAGTCCCCTTTTTCATTTCAGAGAAAAAGGAAATATTAGATATTCATGACTATATATTTTTGTTTTATTTTAATTCTTAATATGCTTATAAATCCCCGTAATGGTGTTTGTCTATATATGATGTTGATATTTTTGACCTTTTAAACTTTATAGTTGCTGAAACATGTTAAATTGTAGCTTAGATGAATTGTTAATAAATGGATATTGCTTTCTTTTATATGTATTTTTATTGTGCTTTCACATCCATTTTCAACCCAGATTGCTGTGAACTTAAGTCTGCAAAATGTTTTTTGAAGCAAGGGGTATGATGTCTCTGAGTTTATCCCAGTTGTTAATAACACCTTTCTCCTACCCTACTCTTCTCCCTCACTTTTAAAAGTCTGTTCCCAAGGACCTGTGGGATTTTTTTTATTTTTTTCAATTTCAGATAAATATATTACTAGTTGGTGCCATACTCTGTTTCTAGAAAGTAAATGTCTCATCAGTGCTCATGCAATAGCTTATTTTAAATGAACATTTACTGTTTCTTTATTGTTCAGAAAGAGTTATTATAGCCTACAATGCAGTGTTAAATATTATCCTCACTAAATAAGTACCCAAAATAAAGCAGTCTCATTTTAATAAGGACCTATGATTTAGATTTAACTTCTTTTGTGAGTAATCCAAGCAGAAATGAGAATCATGCTAATACCTGAAGCTTTGGTTTGGACATGTGTTATGTAGCTTTGATGGCATCCTACCTCCCCCTCCTATTGCAAGAGAAATGAGAAGAAAATAATGAGGCTTTTTTTTTTTTTTCCCTTTATTCAAAGAATTGTAAAGAAATAGCAAATCCTACTATTAGTGTATGTCTAAAGTCTATCATGTAAAGAGGAAAAAAGAAGGAAGGGTAGAGTGTGTGAAGTGTGTTTTCACAACTGTAATATATCCTACAGTTTCTTGTGACAGACATGTCGAAGCACATCACACTTACTATATATATTGCTTTGTGCTGTGTAGCAAGTCAATGCCCAGACTCTTATTTCACTCTTTCTGAATGCACTGTTTGTTTTCCTTTGTGTAGAGATGGTTTAGAGAACACAGCTACTATTAGGGGAGAGTGATGTAAAGTATTCCAAAATATTGAATAATGGACCCATAAATAAAAATTATTAGAGAAAAACAGATCTGTCTTTAGTAAAAATGAATTCTTCATAGACCTGTTGAAATTCTTCAAATTAGTCAGTATACATGGAAGATCCCACAGGCATAGGCACAGATAAAATAACTGGTTCAAAGACAGAAAACATGACCAGTTTTCATACTGGGGAGAAGGTAATAGCAGAGATCTAAAGAAGAATGTGGGGTGGGAAAGCAACCTTAATCTTTGGGATAAAATTATACTTGCAAACTAAATAGTGTTATTCAAGAATGAGACCTTGGCAGATCTATGAGAATATCAGGTCATCAGCTTTTAAGAAAATAAATAAAATGGTAAGTACTCTTGCAGAAATGTAGAGAACTTCAGGATGCACCTAGCTAGAACTACAGCAAACTCATATTCTTATGAAAGCAAGCAATACTGTATCCTTTTCCAGGTGTTCAAAAAAGAGATAGCAGAATTGAAACATGTTGAAAAACAACAAAAATATACATATTGGATATGGAGATAAATATTTCAACACCTGTTAAAAGTCTATGAAATTTTAAGTGCCATTGGAGAAGGTGAAGGAGGAACAGGAAATAGCAAGTGGCAGGTTCAAAACAAGAAAAAGCAGTGCTACTTCAGACAGTGCAGGCTGGTGTACTGTTTCATACGGTACAGTGGAAAGTAGAAGTTCATATGAGCTCAAAACCATTTAACTAATGGAAGAAAAAATCAATCCAGTGCAGTTCAGGAGGGTAATGTCATCTCCGATTCAAAAGCCCATGATCTGGAAACCACTGGTGTGCAGAGTATGACAAGAAAATATTGCTCTATATGCCCTCTCATATGTTTTCACAAACATCTGTTATTGGAAATGCTGCATCCAAAGTACAGTACCGATCTACGTAGATGTTTGCTTTGATCTAGCCAGTTTGTTCTTACATTTTTCTGATTTCTAAAATACTCAATTTATAGGTCTTGATGTTTTATGGCAGATGTTCCTTTTTGTTGCTAGAACTAGAAAGGACAAATCTGTCTAACTAGATGTGGTTCTGATCTGAAGACAGAATGATTTAAGCATTCTATTATAATTTCCCTGTTAATTAATATAGCTAAATCTAGAAGCTAAATCTAAAAGTCTTTCCAAAAGCCGTAATATGTTTTTACTCTAAGGAAACTGAAATGAAGGTGTTTTAAGGAAAAATAATTCATCAGCTTTGTCTCCTCACTGACTTTTAGACATGCTTGACTGATAGGTGCATAAAGCTGTGTTAACTGATGGAGGTAGGGGTAGAGAGGTTGGAAAAGTTGCCTTTTTCCTAAAGAGGATTCAGTCTTTTAATTCTCAGTTCAAAGCATGTACATCTACCGGTGTTTGTACAATGCTAGATGTATCAATGTTAGTATAATTGTACCATTCCTGAAAGATAAACCAACATTTTTTAAATTATACATTATTTTGGAAAAAGTTTCCACAGTTTTCACCTGCCTAAGGTGATAGGTAAAACATTTATTTTTTGCTCAAACTCCATTTTGTACAACTCAAGAGTTGGATAGAATTCAGCTACTAAATATGTTCAGAGTCAAAAATGTGTTCATGGACCACATTAAATATACAGAAATATTCTATATATTTCTAGTCTAAACATTCTGTATATTTCTAGTGTAAATTTTCTACTGTACTTCTGTTGTAGATTTAAATAATTTAAATATGGGTGTGTACACAAAGGTCACTGGAGGATAGTTAGAGGTGTAGGAAACCAGAGAGTTGTACAAGAAACCTTGTACAACTGTATAAAACAAGAAAGACTGAGTGAAACCTAAAGTTATTTTTAATGCAAATGAAGAAATATTTTTGACACAACGTTGGGATTATTTTGAAAGAGGATTTGGCTTTATTTTCAAATGTTCTCTTCTGCAGTAAGCTTCAAAACATATTTTACTTCAAACTGAAACCCCTTCAAAGATTTGGAAAGGAAATTGTAACAGTGAAAGCAATCTTCCACAGCATTGTTATGTGTAGAACTTTTCCACAATACTGAGGTTTTTAGCTACAGGCTTAGTGAAAGTTTGAGCCAGTAAAGACTGGCAACTATGCTTAATAACAGAAGTTTACAAAATTATACTGATGTGTGGCTGGAAACTGGAGATAAAAAGGCAATTGACTGAGCTTGATGTGCCTTCCATTGAAGCTTATATGTGTAGTTTTATAAACATTTTTTTCAGCCTTCCTCCAAAAGAAGAGCTGAAATATTTTAAACACGCACTGCTTCTCAGTGAGCTGTCTATACTACTACTATGTATAAGTTTTGTGGGTTTGGTTTGTTGGAGGTTTTTT